>NC_081561.1:51685491-51837710 GCF_022355385.1 Mustela nigripes
TTTTGACAGAGAGAGATCACAAGTAGGCAGAGAGGCAGGCAGAGAGAGAGAGAGAGGAGGAAGCAGGCTCCCTGCTGAGCAGAGAGCCCGATGCGGGACTCGATTCCAGGACCCTGAGATCATGACCTGAGCCGAAGGCAGCGGCTTAACCCACTGAGCCACCCAGGCGCCCCCCCCCCATTTTATTTCTTAATGATAACAGTTAACTAACAATTCAGGAAGCAAACCAATTAACACATGTAGATGCGAGAGACAAAATGCAGCAATTGCTCCTGGGCATGTGTTAGGTTGTGTGGCCCTGCATTTGACCTCCCACTCTTTTGGAAGAGCTTCAGTGGAAAACTCTAAGGATGAATGATAAAATGGGCAACCTGTTACCCTTTATATAATCAATAAAACAGTATAAATTCCTACATTCCAAGGATGTTCGAAGTATTAAGTGTTAATTTTAACATTTGTTCTAAACAAGCCTTAAATTTAGAAAATATGGTTTATAATTGGGTCATGATAATTGAATGGCAAATAGAAGTGTGGCTATTAAAATATGAGGTTTTTACTTATTCTTTTTTTTTTAAGATTTTTTAAATTAATTTATTTATTTTTAATTATTTATTTATTTTTAAATATACACTTCTTCATGCTGGACCTTCCTTGACATGTTGACTTCTAGCCCTTGTGGTACTCCAGCAGCTATGATCAACAGGAAGGGATTTTCTTTTTTTAAAGATTGTATTTATTTATTTGACACACAGAGAGAGATCACAAGTAGGCAGAGAGGCAGGCAGAGAGAGGGAGGGATGCAGGCTCCCCGCTGCAGAAAGCGGATGTGGCCCTAATCCCAGGACCCTGGGATCATGACCTAAGCCGAAGGCAGAGGCTTTAATCCACTAAGCCACCCAAGCGCCCCTTACTTATTCTTTAGAAGAATGAAAAGCCTCAGAGTAAATAAGGTGGTTGCCCCCATCCTGAAAGGTCCTAACAATTAAGTTTCTTCCCTTCATTTTGCTCCTGATTCTTAGTCATTACATCCTGCGGGAGGGTGGTGGAGGGAAAATCAGAGGAATTGAACTTTTAAGACTGAGGTCAAAAATTTGGGGAAGTAAACACTTTTTAGTCTGCCCAACTTCAATTCAATCTGGACTGTATTCTAAAGGGAGATTTAGGCTAACAGACACATTAAAAAATGTTCATCATCATTAGCCATCAGGAAAATTCGAATCAAAACCACATTGAGATACCACCTCATACCCGTTAGAATGGCCCAAATCAACAAGACAGTAAACAACGTGTGTTGGAGAGAATGTGGAGAAAGGGGAACCCTCTTACACTGTTGGTGGGAATGCAAGTTGGTGCAGCCACTTTGGAAAACAGTGCGGAGATTCCTTAAGAAATTAGAAATAGAGCGGGGCACCTGGGTGGCTCAGTGGGTTAAGCCTCTGCCTTCGGCTTGGGTCATGATCTCACGGTCCTGGGATTGAGCCCCACATCAGGCTCTTTGCTCAAGTAGGGAGCCTACTTCCCCCTTTCTCTCTGCCTGCCCTTCTGCCTGCTTGTGATCTCTCTCTCTCTCTGTCAAATAAATAAATAAAATCTTTAAAAAGAAAAGATTAAAAATAGAGCTACATTATGACCCTGCAATTACACTACTGGATATTTACCCCAAAGATACAGATGTAGTGAAAAGAGGGGTCATATGTACCCCAATGTTCATAGCAGCAATGGCCACAATTGGCCAAACTGTGGAAAGAACCAAGATGCCCTTCAACAGACGAATGGATAAGGAAGATGTGGTCCATATACACCATGGAGTATTATGCCTCCATCAGAAAGGATGAATACCCAACTTTTGTATCAACATGGACGGGACTGGAAGAGATTATGCTGAATGAAATAAGTCAAGCAGAGAGAGTCAATTATCATACGGTTTCACTTACTTGTGGAGCATGCAGGACATTAGGAGAAGGAAAGGATAAATGAATTGGGGGAAATCAGAGGAGGAGACGAAGCATGAGAGACTGTGGACTCTGAGAAACAAACTGAGGGGAGTGGGAGGTTGGGTGAGCCTGGTGGTGGGTATCAAGGAGGGCACATATTGCATGGAGCACTGGGTGTAGTGCATAAACAATGAATCTTAGAACACTGTTATGAGCTTCTGAGCTCATAACAACAACAAACAAGAAGAAAAAAAAAAAGGACAAATTGATATAAACGATTTTTGGATTCTAAAAATAAAAAATAAAGGGAGATTTAGGAGGGACGTTTCTTAGCTTTAGGACTGCAGAAAAAGAGCAATGCGAAGTCACCCAGGATGGAAAACTGAAACTCTGGCTTTCGCCATGCCCCCACTGGGTGCTGCAGAGGGAAGTATACAACCCCTTTTAGTTCATTCCTGTTTATCATCTATCATCTAAGTCAGGTTCTTGAGCAAAGGCACAGACTATCCTCTGTTAAACAGTGGTGGGGTAGGGCCAGAATCCCCTACAGTGGTAGAATGTTCCATCCATTTCCTTTTACTTATCTTGGCTCTCAGCTCTTTTAAAGAGCCTGGAAAGATGAAAATGGCAATTCTGGCCAACATGACTTACAATTGCATTATTCATGCTTGATTCTGGCCTGGTTTCAGGGTTTTAATGATTTTTAAAAGAAAAAAAAATTAATGCAACAACTGACCAGTTTAAGCCAGCTCACGTTCACCGAGTCTGTTGTTACTGCTTAGTGAGAAGCCAGGGAGCCAGAACTGGCCCATCCAAGTAGCCATCTGGAGATCTGGAGATCTAGGGCTATACTCAAGGAGAGTATGGGGGAGAAGAGGGAAGATCTAGGACTACCCCAGTCCAGACTACAGGAGTAGAATAGACAAATTGAAGTCCTCTCCAGTTCATATATATACCTCTCTGAATGAGTCCAGTGACCTGAATGTTGTGCCAGATTTAAAGTTTTAAGTTTGGTCAAAAGTGACCTTTGGCCTAATGAGATAAAGCTTCTTGAACTGACCTCTCTTATGTCATTACATCATTTTGTAATTCCCTCAGCTCCATTAGACTGTAGGCTCCTAGGCAGCAAGGTTTGTGGCAGCCGTTCATTGCCACACACATATGACCTAGCACATAGTATGTGCTGGAAAAAATATCATCAAATAAGTGAACAAATAATGTGAATGCTCTGCATATTTGGAGTCCAGTGAGCCCAGGAGTCCATGATTAGCCACTCCAGAACCTTAGAGGATGGTAGAATGATCTAGAAATGGAACAGAAAAGACTATGCCCCTGGGGTGGAAACAATGAGGACAAGAAAAAGCAACTGAGAAGAAGCATGTTTTTCCATTTGGGAGAGGGGAAGAGAGAATAAAAAAGAATGAGCAAGGGTAATTCTGGGTCCCTAGCAGGACATGCTACAGAAATAGACCACTCCAATTTTTTTTTTTTTTTAAGTCAAACTGAATTGAACTGAAAAGTAAACTGAGTTGCGGAATTCATCCTGAAGAGTTCAAACTAAAGTAAAATTCTTGGGGTGCCTGGCTCGGTCAGTAGAGCATGTGATTCTTGATCTTGAGGTTATGAGTTTGAGACCCAAATTAGGCAGAGATTACTTAAAAATAAATACCTTAAAAAAAAAAAAAACAAAAAACAACTAGGGTCACCTGGGTGGCTCAGTGGGTTAAAGTCTCTGCTTTTGGCTCAGGTCATGATTCCAGGGTCCTGGGATTGAGCCCCACATCAGCCCCACTTGGGGCTCTCTGCTCGGCAGGGAGCCTGCTTCCCCACCCCCGACTCTCTCTCTGCCTGCCTCTGCCTACTTACGATCTCTCTCTCTCTGTCAAATAAATAAATTTAAAAACAAACAAACAAACAAACAAAAAACTAAAGTAAATTTCTCTCCCTCCTTTATTCTCCCTCTCAGTTAAATTTCTCTGGTTACTCTTCCCACTAGATCATGATTCTCCAGCCCTGAAGACACCCAGGGAGGAATATGGAAGCCACACTAGACATAGAGATCCAACTTTATTGGGGTTTTCTCCCTAAATGTTCCTGAGAGCCTCCAAGAATAATCTAACGGCCTGGGTATTTTGACCAGAATCTTAGAACCCTGGCGATGCCAATGGGGAGTTTCAACAGGAATCTCACAGGGCAAATAGTCTTTGGAGTAAAATATGATGACTGAGTCCTGACCAAATTAACAAGGGTCCATACATGAGACGGAATACTGTATTGTCATCAAAAATTGTGCCGACCACGTACGTGGCATAGAGAAACTTGCAGTCTGCAGTACTACAGTTTAGTAAAACACCAGATTATGCAGTGTGATCCAATTTTTTTTTTAATTATGGGGGTACCTGGTGGCTCAGAGGGTTAAGCCTCTGCCTTTGGCTCAGGTCATGATTCCAGGTCCTGGGATGGAGCCCCACATTGGGCTCTCTCCTTGGCGGGGAGCCTGTTTCTCCATCTCTCTCTCCACCTACTTGTGATCTCTGTGTGTGGGTGTGTCAAATAAACAAATACAATCTTTAAAAAAAAAAAAAAAGACCTATATGGGGGGTACTTGGCTGTCTCAATTGGTGGAGAGTGTGACTCTTGATCTTAGGGTTGTGAGTTTGAGCCCCTCATTGGGTGTAGCGATTACTTAAAACTAAAACCTGGAAACAAAAAAAGGAGAGAGAGAGAGAGAGAGATCTATGCACCAAAGGGGAAAAAAAAAATAAAGAAAGAAAAGAAAAAGAAAGTTGTACACTCATATTGGTTATTTCTAGATGATGATATTCCAGGAGAACTTAATTTTTTAAAATAATTTTCAACATTTTTCAAAAAATCCTTAATAAAATAAACACATAAACAAATGACTGTTGTTCATTGTTTTGCACCTAAATATAATTCTAATGGACTATAATTAATTGTAGATTTCTATAGGACAAAAATACAATGAAGTTAATTACAGCAATTGTGATGTGTCAGTGCTTCTGAGCTCATAACAACAACAAACAAGTATCTTTATTCTCTTTTTAAAATAGATGTTAAAAGAGGTAACTAGCTCAAGGCAACCATAAACAGTGTCAGAGTCACTCCATCATCAGTGGTACGGGGAAGCAGGTGGCAGGGAGGTCAAAATCAGCATGCTTAGATTCCAAGAACCTGAGGTTCTTGGAGGGGACACTGAGTTCAATAGGCAATGTGCTCCTCTTAACGGCCACTAATGGGCATGACTGGCTCCTTCAGTCAGCTCCTTTGAATCGAAATGGTTTCCCTTCCTGCCATGTTCCTCTTTAATGGTGCATTTGACATCTCTTCTTCCCTCTATTAAGTTGGGGCTAGAAGAGAACTGTGCTGGCTGATCCAATTTTATTGAGATTGGGCCCAGTAAACTTTGCAGCAAGATGAGGATGGGCTGCTTTAAGTCTCTCTCTCTTCTCTTCCTCTTAAGAAAAATCCAATTAGGGGCGCCTGGGTAGCTCAGTGGGTTAAAGCCTCTGTCTTTAGCTCAGGTCATGATCCCAGGGTCCTGGGATCGAGCCCCACATCCCCGCATCAGGCTCTCTGCTCAGCAGGGAGCCTACTTCCTTCCTCCTCTCTCTGCCTGTTTCTCTGCCTACTTGTGATCTCTGTCTGTCAAATAAACAAATAAAATATTTTTTAAAAAATCCAATTAGCCCTGATATCTCTACATGTTTGACAAGGGGGTCAGTAAATCGTTGAGGTGAGGTAAGGAGGGAAATACCTTACTTGGAGCTGTGAGGGCACTATATAAGATTTGGTCTGGAGACAAAGGGACCTGTGTCTATTATTCTATTATTAACTTTTTCGTCTATTCAGAAAACATTTTTTCTGACCACCTAGGTGCTAAGAGCATCCTGCTAAGACCTGAGGATAAAGAGGTCCACTTGAAGCGATCCCTACCCTCCCATCCAGTGGAGAAGACATTTATACAAATAATTATGATACTCTCTGGCAAGGGCTATGAGAGACAGATACTGGATGTTTTTCCCTGTATGGAAAAACAGGGGAGAAGCCTCACCGAGCTCCTTTGTCACCTGGCTTATTGTGTTGAGAGGGTCAGGAAAAGCTCAAGGGAAGTCATGCAGGATGAGAACTAAGGAGCAGATGGGAGAAGAGAGAAGCATTCTGGCCTGAGGGAAGAGCAGGTACAGAAGCTGAGAGGCACAGCAACAGCAGCGCACTAGCAGGGTATGACAAGGGCCAGTGCGTAGGGCATGCGTGGATGTAAGTCCTGCTTACGGCCCTTGACAAGGAACGAAGAGACATAATCAATCACGCAGGCACGTGCGATATTAAAGAAGGCCACTCCCCATTCCCTGTTTCCTCCAGCCTCTGGCAACCACAAATTATCTTTCTGCTCCCTTGGATTTGCTTATTCTGGATATTTTATGTAAACGGAGTCATCTAATAGGCGGCTTTCATGTCTGGCTTCTTCAGTTAGCATGGGGTTTTCAAGGTTCCTCTATGCCGTAGCAGGCATCTGCACTTCATTCAGAAGGCTGGTGTTTCATCTTTAGCAAAGTTTCTGCATTCCCATCTTTGACTTCTAAGGCTCTCTTGGACCTTTGGAGTATATCCCTCAAAGTCGAGAAGGTGGGTCCCTAAATTCATCTGTAGAATTTGCTGACAGGAGCCATGAAAATCATCCTCAGCTACTCTCTGAAGGCGTCCCTGACTTCTTCAGCCCACAAGGATGTCTTCTTTTTCTGACCCCCAGGGCATACACTGTAGGCACCATGCAATTAAATGCCTGGTTCTATACATTTCCCCTGCCTTCCTTCTCAAATCAGAGTGAAAGCTTCCTTCTCAAATCAGAGAGGGTAGGGAGTGTCCTGTGCTATATTTTTCTTCTATTGTTTGCAACACTGAACACAACATCCTACAGAATTATTCCTACTATCAAATAGGAACCAAAATGACACTTAAATTCTCTCTCTAATCGCGAAAACGTTTCCAGGGACGCTATTCATTTTAAAAATGGATTTGACTATTTTTTTCCTAGACTCTGTGATAGACTGCTTCTGGATAATTGCCTAGTTCATGATTATTTCCCATTTTCTAGAAACTGGTCCTCTTCTATCCCTATTCCAGGCTGATATCCAGCTAGAATGCCCTTATCCAGCTGTATTGGTTCTTCATGGCTGGTGTTCATTCTCAGTGGTTGGTGCTCATCCCATAGCAACTGTTAAATATTTTCTTTACCACTCCTGTGCTGTCATTTACACTGTAGCCACAACAGTATACAGCCGGGTTGTTTGTTTGTTTGTTTTCCAATATGACTATGCTGCGCTGGTCACAGCTAGATGGTCCAGGAAAAGGCACTTGACCCAGGCTTTGACAATTAGTCCCCTTTCATGAAGCATTTGGATTTGGTTCATCCTTAATCTATGTGATGTTTTGAACAACAGGAAAGTAAATTCAGGAGATCTACTGGCAGCACGCACACTGGAAAACTAGACAAAGCCAGTTGGAGCAAATAGGAGAAATAAGACAGTGAGGGAGTCCTTCCTACTGAGAGAAGCCTGCAAGAGATGGAACAAGAGTCTTAAGGCCATCCAAACCCTTGGCTGGCTCTTTCTCTACCCTTAAATTCCATTAAAAGCTTATGTATCTTTATGTGTTGACTTAATTTATTAAGGTACCAAAATTCTTGTTTTTTAAAAATTTAAAAAAAATTTTTTTAAGATTTTTATTTATTTATTTGACAGAGATCACAAGTAGGCAGAGAGGCAGGCGGGGCGGGGGGCGGGGGGAAAGCAGGCTCCCTGCTCAGCAAAGAGCCTGACGTGGGGTTTGATCCCAGGACCCTGAGATCATGACCTGAGCTGAAGGTAGAGGCTTAACCCACTGAGCCACCCAGGCACCCCTAAAATTCTTGTTTTTGAGGAAAAGAACCAGAAAGGAGAAGAACTACTTTTTAAAAAATCTCCCCCCCACCATTTCCTCAACTTCCAACGCTTTCTACCCAAGCTGATGTTGAACTGGTATGCACCTTTGTGGCTTCGGTGGGTTTTAAATATTCTGTGTATCATCTTGCTTCCCAAATCCTCATCCCTTCCCTCTCAGACATCCTACCCTGCATGTTCCTGCCAGCACAATGGGAAGAAGGATCAGAATCAGGTTTTGTTTGAGTCAAAGGAAATACACTGATGTGCCATTCCTTGCGCATTAGAGTTTCCAACAAGTATCTCTTTTTAGCTTTAGCTAGCACCAGTGAGTTTCTGTTATTGATAACCAAAAGAGTTCTAATTGAGAATGCTTTTATTTTTTTTTTTTAATTTTTATAAAGCGCCTGGGTGGCTCAGTTGGTTAAGCATCTTCCTTCTGCTCAGGTCATGATCCCGGGGTCCTGGGATCGAGCCCCACATTCAGATCCCTGCTCAGCAGGGAGCCTGCTTCTCCTTCTCCCTCTGTTGCTCCCCCTGCTTGTACACTCTCTCACTCTCTGTCAAATCTTACGAAAAACATTTATTTATTTTAGAGAAAATGAGAGAGAGAGAGAGAGAGCCCACACACTCAAGCACAAGCAATGGGGAGCGGAGAATCCTCAGGGAGTTGCCCGCTGAGCGCAGAGAGAGCCATCGCAGGGCTTGATCCCACGACCCTGAGATCATGACCTGAGCTGACAACAAGAGTGGACTGTTTAATTGACTGAGCCACCCAGGTGCCCCAGTTGAGAAGGTTTTCAATGTAAACGTTAACATTTTTTTAAAAATGGAGTTAGACTTTAGAAATCCCGCTGTCATTTGACAGATGAGCAAACAGATCCAGAAAGCCAGAGAGCTTGTCTGGCATCACACAGATGTGTGAGATTGGAGACTGTAGATCTCCTTGTATTCACTCTGGTTATCTTCCCCTTCAACACTCCCTCTCCTTCCCTGCCTCACACCTCTGGCATCATGCAAATATGGAAGATGCTTGCATCATTGGGCAGCAGAAGAAATTAATCAGTGCTTGTTTGACTTGCCCTTATAACTATCACTGATAAGGAGCCTACAGCTGCGTTTTAGGGGGTGTGGGCCACTTTGAATCTATCAACAATTCTTGTTGCACTGCAGGAAGATCTTGGCTATGGCTGACAAGCAGGAACTGATGCACACTGTATGGTGGTTTAATTCAGTAATTACCAAATAAAGACAGCACTGAACTGCCTCGCACACATTAAGAGGATTTTCTGCTCTTTGTTTTGCTACTGCCACGCTCTTTGACCACACCCCACCCCCACTCCCACCTGATGGTACCACTATAGCATAGCACACTGTCTTCTCTTTTGGACTGCCACTTCCACTTTCTGCAGTCTCTGTCCTAGTCTACACTAGGCAAAGGAAAGTGAGGAAACCTAGAATATCTCACGTCATCAAGGATGTCCTGTATCACTGGTTATGAAATTGTTCTTTGATTGGCCAAGTCCCAGCCGGGCTGCAGGTAGCATGTGTGCTGCTTGGCACAGCAAAATGCCGTATGTCTAGCCAGATGCTTTGAGCGAGCCAGGGGGAAACATGATCACAGTCTGTAGACACTCTGCACGTCTGCCGCGGCAGAATACCTCTCACATTAGGGCATAAAACACCCATCTGGATGGACTCAAGAGGTTTAGTCCCTGCTCCCACGGTAACAATCCTGTATTTTGATCCCACTTTGGTCACTATTTTCAGTGCAGCTGCAGATACATCACTTAAATCTTCTCCATTTCCGTTTGTTTATGCAAAAGCACACCACTGACTTACTTCTGAGTCTCTGTTATTTGGAATCTCATGGCTTTGTCCATGCTATTTTTGTTGTTGTTGTTGTTGTTAAATATTCTCTCATTTGTTGCCAAAATAATCATTTGTAGCCAAATAACCAATGTCGACCCCAGGCTGTAAATTTTTTTTTTTTTTAAGATTTCATTTATTTATTTGACAGAGAGATACAAAAGAGAGCACAAGCAGACAGAGCAGCAAGCAGAGGGAGGAGGAGAAGCAGGCTCTCCACTAAGCTGGGAGCCCAATGGGGGGCTTGATCCCAGGACCCTGGAATCATGACCTGAGCTGAAAGCAGATGCTTAACCAACTGAGCCACCCAGGCACCCTTACCCAGGGTTGTAATTTTCTTGAAGGCGAATACTGTCAACAGTTTTGTATATTGCCAGGAGAGCAGCATTTACAAATCCATTAAAACCTTGAGTATAAGTACTCCATAATGATACTTCCATTCAATTTAGCAGCAATGTAATGACTGTCTTCTGTAGTGGATATCTGTTTCTGCCAGCGTCTTTTCCTTTGGGAACTCACCCTCCCTCACATGGCAGTGCTGACAATTACATGGCCCACCTTTCCCTGGCCTATAGGTCAAGAATGGACCCAGGGTGGCCGATCAGAGTTTCCTAAACCTTGGCAATAGGCATGAATATGTAACCCAAACTGGACCATTTGGTGTTTTCTCTGGGACTAGCAAGAGTCATTAGTAAAGAGACACACATCTGCTTAGTGACGACCATTCAAACCCAGGCTAGCATGGTAGGCCGAGGAGACCAAGCCTTGGCATCCTCCTCTCCCCCGTACTTCTCCTCTCTGCTCTTGGTACTTGGTTCCCTGGCCAACAGGCAGCTATGCATCACCAGTGTCTCGTGTCCAGCTGACCACCACCAAGATATTAGGGACTCCACTGTTGGCAACAGATGGGCACTGAGTGATGGGCTCTTAGTCTAGAGATTGGTGACCATGTGAGTCCCCTTGTCTCTGGCCAGCTGTCCAAGTTGATATGTTGGGCTCACAGGAGTATAAGATGCACAGGACCCTGGATGTCACTGGGGCAGAATTAAATTAACCAATAAGGTAGCCATTCCTACTTCCCCCCTGACCAGGCCCTTCCACTTAAGTCAGTAGTCTCTCTTTCCCAAGAATGTTTGCAGCAAAAGGCAAAAGCTTGCCCACCACCCACATGGCCCACACCAAACAAATGGGGCAGGGCAAGAATTTTCTCTCCTGTTATAGAAGGGCCTACATAATATCTTTAATTTTACTTTTTTAATTTAAAAAGGCTAAATGTTTACTATTTACTCTTTGGTCCACAAAGTCTAAAATATTTATTATTAATATTATGGAAAAAGTTTGCCAACTTTTCTGTAATATTAATAGTTTATTTTCTATTGCTCTAGGCAATACCTATTATGGCAGAGAGAGAAAAAAAAATCTTATAGTCAAGTGTCTTGTGATTTTTAGCCAAAGGTATGTCTAATTTATTTTAATAAGTAGGACTTTACTAGACAAAGATATTCTAAGTAGAGCATTTGGCGCACAAATGATAGCCTAAGCAAGGTTAGAGAAATAGGAGCTCATAAGCCATGTGTAAGGAAAGCAAGACCTCTAGTGTTGCTCAAGAACAAGGTTAGTAGTAAGGCAAAGGAATTGAAGACATCTTTTAAAATTGTGTCAGCCCTGTAGTGGATCATGACATCAATTTGTGGACTGTGACCAGCATTTGTTTAATTTGGTTTTGTTTTTTTACATAAGTGTTCCTAGCAACTTTATTCATAAATAGCTTTATTCATAATAGCTAAAAACTGGGAAAAAAACAAATGTCCTTCACCAGGGAATGGTTAAATAAACTGTCATATATCTATATTATGGAGTACCACTCGGCAATAAAACAGAATGAATCATCGAAGCAGACAACAGCTCAAATGGACCCGAAGGGAATTATGTTAACTTTAAAAATGCAATCTCAAAACGTTAAACACTAAATGGTTCAATTTATATGACATTATTGAAATGACAAAATTATAGAGATGGAGGACAGATTTGTAGGTGCCAAGGGTTAGGGCATGGGTGGGGGGAGCAAGAGCTGGCTGTGGCTATCAAAGGGTACCTCGAGGATTTCCCATGATGGAAATCTTGACTATGGTGGTGGACACATGAATCTACACCTGTGATAAACTCTGTAGAACTAAATGCACACACAAGCAAACAGTTGCACACATAACTGGTTAAATTTGAACACGTGGGTGTATTACATTCATGTCAATATCCTCATTGTGATGTCACACTCTAGTTATGCAAGATATTATCATTGGGGGAAACTGGATAAAGGGTATATGAGATTCTTCTGTGGTATTTCTTACAATTGATATGACCCTACTAATATCTCAAAGTAACAAGTGAAAAAAGTACATGGAAAAGAAATGGGAGCTTTAGCTTGGCAGGGTCTATGAGAACACAGGACAAGATATTGAGGAATGATGGAAGAATGTGTTCATAACAGAAGCTGGGAGTTCTGAGAATCTGGATACGTGGCAAGCCAGCTCATTTCAATGGAACTTGTTGTATCAACACTATTGCAAGCTTCATTCATATTCACTTAACTCTATTTCAAGTCTTTGGGGACCTGTTATATTTCAGGCAACTTGATAGAACATTTTCTACTGTCTTCCCTTGAATTGAATGATAAAATGAGCTCTTCTTGGGAAAACTTTTAACATACAAGTACATTGATATATATTGAATATGCTACTTACTTTATTTCTTGCTCACATATGTAAAAGACAAAAAAAGGAAACTTTTCTAAAAATATTCACCTGCATAACTAAACAAGTGATACTTGTAATTAAAGACAAAAGGGATACCCCATTATGATCATGTTTCTCAAGGTAAGTTATGTTCTCTTAACATTTTTGCATCAATTGAATATAAAAGTTTAATACTGCCATAAATCAGTCATAAAAAGTAATCCAGTATTGGGTCCTTTCGTTCTTGAAGAAAATAAAGTTTTCATGTTTTTCTACCTTAAAATATCTAAAATACTGTCTGCAAGGGAGTTCTTAATTATGGTCTATATAATGGCTTTCCTATGAACTTCCAAAATTATCAATTATTCTACATACACCACAGTTAACTATAGAGTGGTGATTTTAGAGGATGTTAAATATCAGCTCAAATTATCCCCATGAAGAGAGTGAGGGAACATGTTTGTATATAAAGATATATTTTCGTGATTATTGGCTTGGAAATAAAAGAATCCCAGAATGATATAGCTTAGCGGTACATAATCCATAAAATGCTATCTTTGCTGATTTACATGCTTTGCAAAGGTTTTGCCTTTTCATCTTCACCTCGCCGTCCATCAAGTCACGAGTCTCTTGTCTGCTCTCACTTGTGAGTATTGTACATGTTTATCTTTCTTTGCTTTCCAGCCTTGCTCTTTACTTCACATGGGTTTTTTCCACTCAGGTCATCAAAAGTACACTGTCCCATCAGACCTTCCTTAAAACGCTGCCAGGAACAGATGAGGGAGGGTGGGTAGATGCCCATGAGCTGAGGTCTGGTTCTCTCCCGTGTTGGAAGCCAGGGTTCAGGGGAGATCCCTAGCCTTCTCCTTCTCGCTGGATTCTTTTCATCCAGGATTGTTAGGAGATTTGTAAGGAGCAGTATTCAATGTTTGAGCATCTTGGTGTGCCTGGAGGAGGTCCGTCCAAGAGAAGCCGATGGACATCATTCCTGGCTCCTTGTAATCCATTTCTGAGCCATCAGGGTGTACAGTTCCTGCCAAAGCCTCAGCCTCATCCTCAGCAGCAAACTTCCTAAATGGGGAGGCGGGAAACTGGGCTCTAGATTTGCTCCTTGTCAGAAAAAGCCCTGGTCTTGGGGCTCCTCATCATCGCATGGAACATCTCAAACCCCTCACAGCCATAATGACTGCAGCCCAGAGCACAAAGCAACTGCGTTTCTCACTCTGGTGAGAATAGAAGCACGTGGGCTGCGAGCAGCATTCTAAAACAGAATCAATAGAATAGAAAAGAAAGAAAGATAGTGTATTGTAAATAGTAAGGATATGTATTGTTTTGTAAAATGTTTTAGTTATATTTGTGTATATATATGCTAGGTCATAATATAAAAAATACATACATTACATATATATTATACTATATATAGTATATAATATGAACATTGTTTATACTATAATATGCAATATAGTATACCGTAGTATAGTGTGTATAGTATATAATCTTATATACACTATACAATCATATATGTATAAGCATGTTTTTACATTTGGCCCTATATATATACATATATACATACAACAAAAACAAACATTTTACAGAACAATATTTATTCTTACCATGTATAATATACTTTTTTCTTTTATATATTATATATTGTATATGGAATTTTTTTTTAAAAGATTTTATTTATTTGAGAGAGATCACAAGTAGGCAGAGAGGCAGGCAGAGAGAGAGAGAGGAGGAAGCAGGCTCCAAGCAGAGAGCCCGATGCGGGGTCTCGATCCCAGGACCCTGGGATCATGACCTGAGCCGAAGGCAGAGGCTTTCTTTAACCCACTGAGCCATCCAGGCACCCCTGTATATGGAATTTTAATATATAATTATTTATTATAGAATACCTAATTTATATAATTATATATTGTATAATTCTTTTTAAAGTATATATTATCTCTTATAGCAGGTAATGGTAAAAGTGGAAAGTTTAAGGAAGATCATAATATGTGATGGTGAAAGGCAGGTGGGGGCTAGACTGTGAATGGCCATCTGAGGAATTCTGGCTTAAAGCTGCCTTCTAGAAGGTGCCCTAGGGGTTTTTCAGGAAGAAAATGGCATAATCAGATACAGAGAAAGAACAGATTAGAGGGTGAGAGAGATCAACTGTGGCAGTAAATTAGGCAGGTACTAGAAGGGCAGAAGAGTGTATTAGCTGGGATTCCTACAGGGCAAGTGTCAGCAATTCAACTTCATTTTGAGTAAACAAGAGTTTATTATTCCTTGGCTAGCACAGGTAAGATGAATGTGAGGTTATTTTGCAGAACCAAATGATATGAACTACAGAAGCCAGAGCTTGGGGGCAGCATGGGACTCACTACTGTTCTTCCTCTCTCCATGAGTTTGGGTCATCCTTTGCTGCACAGAGCCCCTCTGAAAGTGGTGGTAAAGATAGCCTCTAGCAGCCTGGGATCCATTTCCATCTCCAGTTTAGCAAGCCTGCTGGACTTTATCCAGAACCTGGACAGCAATCCCATTCTCTTAGAGAATGACTCTAAGAAACCTTGTTACCATTCCTTGTTCTGAACCTTTTATAAGGTTTCAGTGAGAGTGCTCTTAGCTGGGAGCCACGGATATCCATTTAAAAGTAGCTTATGAGTGCTGTGAAGTGTGTAAACCTGGCGATTCATAGACCTGTACCCCTGGGGATAAAAATATATGTTTATAAAAAAATAAAAAATTAAAATAAAATAAAATAAAAGTAGCTTAAATAATGAGGATAATACAATATTTTGATTACAAGAAGTTCTGCGTTGGTTAGGATAGTGGTTCAATGATTTTAATTAGGGTCTGAAGTGGTTTATCCGCTATGCTCTTGACTTTTCCTCCAAAGGCAAGACAGTTGCTGCATTTTCCAGAATCATCTTGTCACATAACAAAGTCCTGGGCAGAAAGAAGAATGGGCAGAAAGAAGCGAGTCTCTGACTTGCCTCCATATTTAGAGCGAAGAAAGCTTTCCAGAAAATATCCTCTTAGGTTTCACTGGTTGTGATTGTGTCCTACCGTACTGCGTGTTTAGCCCATCAGTGATAAGGCAAGTGGAATAGACGAGATTAGTTGAGACCAATCAACCAATACTCCCTAGGGCTGCAGAGGTACCCATGAAGGATATGAACACCCAATATCTAAAATGCAATTAGTGTTCTGACAGAGAGAACAATGGTTAGTAGGCAAACAACTAGCATCTCTACCAAGCAATGAGAATGAAACACTGTATTCATTTTCTATGGCTGCATAAAAATTGGCCACCGAAGTAGACTAAAACAAGGCACACTTCTTTATCTTAGTTTCTATAGTTCAGGAATTTGAGGACAGTATAGGCTCTCTGCAAGGCTACAGTCAAGGTCAGACAGCACTAGGTTTTCATCTGGAGGAAAAACTGGCCCAGGATCTACTTCTATGCTCACTCAGATTGTTGGCAGAATTAATTTTCTTGTTGTTGTAGGACTAAGGTCCCTGATTTGTTGGCTGGAGACTGCCTTTGGCAACTAGAGGCTGCCCCCAGGTTCCCTACCAAGTGGGCTTCCCCAATATAGCCACTTACTCCACTAAACCAGCAAGAAAAAGCTCTAGAGTATGTCTTCTAATATTATGGGTCTTACATAATATAAGATAAACATGGGAGGGACACTCCGTCACCTTTGCTATAGACTGTTGGGTAAAAGGAAGTCACACATCCTACCTACACTCGAAGAGAGGGGATCACACAGAGGCGTGAACACCAGAAAGTGGGGATCATGAAGGTCACCCTAGCAACTCTCTGCTACAGATACCTTGAATAGCCAGGCCTTGGTCATATACCAGCTCAGTTACCAGAAGATGGGGGATGGGAAAGCTTTCTGGAAAATTAAAGATATAGCTTCCGGTTCACATAAAAATGAAAGAGACTTTCTGAAAATAGATTGCTGAGATATGGCAACCATTGAGTATGGTGCAGGAAATGAAAGAGAGAAGAATGACTCAGGGTTTTAGAGCCAGAGACTGGAAAGAGGACAATCCCATTACTGAATCTGGGGACTCAAGCAGAAATTACAGAGAAAGGAGGAAGATAAAGAGATTTATTTGAGGTTCCCATAGGACGTGCACCTGGAGCTCAGGACAGAAGCCTGAGACATAGATATGGATACCATCAGTCTAGGAGTAGATGACATTGAAAGCTGAGGGAATGGATGGTATTTTGTGTATGTAGAAGTAGGTGATCATGGCCACACGTGCACCTGCTGAAAGCCTTTTGCATTTCTGATCAAACTCCTCAAGTTTGCGGGATCTTTCATGGTTCTATTCTTGCTTACCTCTCTAGACTCTTGATAGACCATTTCCTTAGAACTATTTTACTTTTTACAGGTCTTCAAAATGTCTTGTGCTCTATATTTTCTCTGAGCCTTTTCTTGCTATTTTCCATTCACAAAACAGTCTTCTTCCCTCTCTGCATCATTGCCTGACTATGTATACTTTGGGTTTCCATGCAGATTATGCTCCCTGGAGAGTCTGCCATCATTTGCTGAGACAGTGTAGGTATCCCCTCTTTGTGCTTCTGGAGCAGGCTGTAAAACACGTTCTGTAGTTCTAATGGCGCTGTATTGTCTTTACTTCTTTCCTTGTCTCTTACCAGCTTACTGAAGGCAGAGATGGGTGTCTCCTCACAACTGTTCTCAAGTTCTGAGTACAGTCATTTGCACACAGAAGATGCTCGATGAGCCATTGCTGAATAAATGAGGAGTGAATGTTAACATATTCCTCTCTTGGTTAAAATTTATTTCCTTATAAGTACCAAAAAATCAATA
Source organism: Mustela nigripes (assembly GCF_022355385.1). NCBI lineage: Eukaryota > Metazoa > Chordata > Mammalia > Carnivora > Mustelidae > Mustela > Mustela nigripes. The sequence continues at coordinate 51,702,798 of NC_081561.1, forward strand.
CAAAAAGGGATAAATGCTTAAGCAAAAGGGGGACATAATGAGTAAGCAGAGAAGTCTTGATGTTATGCTGTTTTTAGGTGTGATTTGGTGCAGAGGCCCAAATGGTATCACCAGGACTAATTTTCTTTCTCTATCCTTTGGCTTTACTTCCTCTGGCTTAGCTCTCTTCACAAGTTGTGTCTCTGTTGTGGTAACAGCATGGCTGGATTTGAATCTGGTCTTAAATCTTCACACTTTCAAGCCCCGTGGGAAAAAGTGCCTCACTCCCAGAAGCCTTAGCAGAAATCTCCTGGAGTCTCAGTGATTCTGAGAGGAGGACTTCTGTCCACTCCCGAACCAATCGCTGTTTGTCCAGGAGAATGAAGGTCACTTACCCTTGGCCTGGGTAACATGCCATGCTCAGATCTGCTGGAGCTGGAAGTTGGGAAGGTGAAGACTATTCAGATAGAAGTCTTGGACTTGCCCTAGAATTTTGCAGAGGAGGACACAAAAAAGCAAATTTCCATTAAAGCAATGCTCATCGGCAAGAGGCCGAGAAGAGTGAGTACCATGATGAGGACTGGTATTTGTAAATAGGAAATTCCAGCAGATTCACGATGTCTATTTCGGAAGAGCTGTGAGGGCCACAGGGATTGAGAAACAAAGTGGTGGCTCCTCTTCCAGGAAGTTTGACAATGAAAAGAGGGAAAAGGGGGGCACTAACATTTACCTGTTTAAATGTGTCTCCCCAGGCAGAAAGTGTGCTCCTCCAAAGCAAAGACATTATTTGTTTTATGCCTCCAGCTTAGGAGAGGCCTTGCCCACACTGTCCATCACTAAGCCTTCGGGAAATTAATGAGGAAATGACTGCATGAATGGGAAGAAAAAAAAAAACTATATCCCAAGAGCAAAGGAAGACAGAGAAAGAAATGTTAAGATAGAATAGATTTGAATGTGTTTCTAGGGCAACTGCAAAGAGGTTGACAATGAGAGAAAAAATTGATGAATGAAGCAAAGTCCCGTGTGGTTCAAATCCCATGGAGGAATAAGCCTTACATAAAGGTTTCAATTTTTTCTTTCCCCAAGGCAAGAGATAGGGAGGAAAGCATAGGCTATGATCTTCCAGAAAGTTTAGGGTACAGGGGAGAAAAACTGAAAGCACTTTTATCTACTTCCCTCACTGTTCACTGTGAAAGAGTCAAGGTGCTTATCTAACTCCATTGAATGTACCTTTAAGGCAGTCTCAGGGTTTTAATTCATGTCTCACCCCAGAGCACCAGGCATAGACTAGGAGCCAAAACAGATGCATACATACACTTGGTGGGCTGAACTGAATAAAATTAAAGGATCTTTTATAAGAATTTGAGCACGGCCTACAGAAAGGACAGCCACAATATAATGCTGATTTGGTGGCTTGTGGGGGCTTTGTAGGGTGCTGTGGGGAGATGAAGGAAGGCAGTACAATGTGTACATGTGATCTGCTTTAGAGAATGTATTTGCTGGGTAAATGCCTCCTTATCGTTTTCCCTTTTAAATACAAGCTTACGCCCCATGTCTTCAGAACACCTTGACTGGGGCAGTGATGACTAAGCTGAGCGTTTGTAATCATAGGTCTGTTTGGGGAAATTGTAAGACGTGAAGTCTCAGAGGTTTAAAAGTCAGGACTGATTTCCTAAGCCTCCCATGGGCCAGCACCGGCCATCCCTCTTAGCAGACTGACTCAGTCCACACTGACACCCGTTCAGTGAGCCACAATGCCTCTTCCCATATGCCCCTACTGCCGGTTCCTGAGGGGTCTATGACAGCAGGCAAGTGAGTACAGCCAAGGGCTGCCAGCGGAGCCTCCACCTGCAGAAGGTAGCCTGACCTTGAACGCTAACACAGCTTTAATTCTTCACCCTACAGAATGAGTTAACAGGGAGAATGGATGATTGATGATTAGAGCAACAATGAATGGAAAAAAATAAAACGATGCATGGTGAAAAACTCACTCTCCTGGCTGCGTTTAGTTTCTAATAGGAATAAGGATAAAGTTAATGGATGGGGTACGGTGGAATACGAGGTGGGGTGGGTGTATCAGGAGGTCCCTTGGCCACCACTAGGCAGCTTGATGGCTGTATTCCCATGGGGAGGAACACAAAAAGGGGGTTGCAGAGAATGGCGTGTAACTTCCTCTTTGCAGTAGTGGAGAGCCAAAAGTAGGGCTGGGTGAGGCAGGGAAGCAAGAGGAACTCACCTGCCCATCTCCAGGGATTTCTGGGCTTCCTATTTGTACAAGCAGGTGGTTTATCTCCACATACTGTGCAGAAGACAAGTAGATTAAGTACACCCATCTGCTAAGGGATCTTTTCTCTCTTTTAAGAATGGAGGTTCGGACAACTATTTTATGGAACAAACAGAACTGGAGTTACAGCCTTCTCGGATAAATGCTGTCAGAAGACAAATTCCTACCTCTGGAGGGATTTGACTGCCATGCTGAATTTTCAGGCACACTAATGAGCATGAAATAATCTTCCTAATGCCCGACTACAACACCTGACTCATACTCCATAAATTAAGTCCAAACAAGATGAAGGAATCTCCTTAACCTCTCGCAACCTGGCTTCCTTCCCAGCTATTCCACTGACATTGGGCCCGTTGAGATTGCCTTGTGACCTCCTGGCTGAATTATTTTACTTTACGCTTGTATCTGTCTCAGCTGCTCTGCCGCCTTTAACTGTGGACCACTGGTTGAAACACTCCCTTCCCTGGATTTTGGGGCAGCAGTCTTTCCTGGTTTTCATCCCATTTCTCTAGCCTCTCCTCCTCAGCCTCTCTCAAGGCCTGGGGGTTTCTCTATCTTGTCAGTGGCTTAGGTACAAAGGGCAGAGCCCACCCTGGCTAGTTTAACTAGGGATAATGACAAGGTATTAATTGGCTTACAGAATCAGCGGGAGAATTGAAGTGGGCTCCAAGCTGAGTTACTAAGAGCAAAGCCACACTCAGGACCTGGCTGACAAGGAAGCTGCTGCTTCTGCCAGAAGGGCGAAGGGCCTGCTGGGAAATCGCAGCTCCAGAGGCCCACCTGAGCACCCGAGTCACGACACTCTGCACCAGAAGAATGGATGCCGCCTGCCTGGCCCGGCCCCCCACGAATTCCGCTCTAAAACGGGAGTCTTCTGTGAGTGCGTCCAACTGGCAGAACCCAAATCACATCCTTGGAAACCCTAGCTGATGGGAGTCTCAGAAACGTTTTTAGCTTTCCAACTATGGAGCCCAGGAAGGCGCCCCGAAAGGAGATTGAAATAGATGTTGAGTCACACAGTCCCTTAAATTTCAGTGTTCTTCAGAGTTGTGTTCATAGCCCTTTTCTTTTCTGGTGCTAAGACTATGTCTCAGCAACTCCCAGCTTTAACCACGTGGGTTGTCTGACTAACCCCAAGCTCCAGACTGGAATGTCCAGCTGGCTGCTAGACAGCTCCGCCTCCTCTGAAGTCACGTCCTCGCCTATATCTTCTATATCAACGAATGGCATCACCATCTATCCCGTAATCCAAGCCAGAAATTGGGGACACTGCTCTGTTTCTCATCCGCCCTGTGCAAATTGTTGTTGAGGCATGCAATTGGCCTATATTTTCCCAGTGTTCCTGCAATGAGATAGGGCCATACGACTGCATCCTGGCCAATATAATCCGAACACAGGTGATGTGAGCAAAGTCTGGGTGAAACCTGCAGAAACTTTTCATATGTTACCTATCTGCATTCTCCTGCCCCATCTCCGAAATGAATGGAGAGGACTTCTGGAACCTAGAGGACGGAGAACCACAGATATAAGGAGCCTGGGTTCCTGAATGACTCCATGAAATTGCAACTCCCAGAGCTGATCCGCATTGTATTGTGATGCAGTGGTGGTGGGTGGGGTGTCATGAAAGTGTGCCATTCAGATCTACTACAGGGAGAGGGGGACAAGATTTACTATGACCCCAGCAGCTGCCACATTGGGCCTCTCACTGTGTTTGTGCCAAGGTTGCATTTCGTTCGCATGGGCTGCCACGGGCCAAGGACTGAGCATGGCAAGTGTAGAAATTCAGACCCATTCCGGCATGACATGGGGCTCCTCCAGCAGGTGACTCTGATTCCTGGAGTCTTCACGGGCCTGGAGGACTTTTTCTTGGACCTACAATGAAGTCCAGGAATCTCCCTCCCCCATCTTCCTTCCCCACGGCTCTCCTTCAGCAGAGTCAGGTCTGTACTGCGGTCTGAAAGCTCTCCTCTCCTCCCATGGTGTCTTTCTATATGTCCTTCACAGGTGTTCCCCTCAATCAACCTCTTGCTTGACTAATCTCATCCCGGCATCATCTTCTCAGCAGCCCTGAACTAACAAGGGGGAAATTAACCTTTATTGTACCATAACGGAGAGAGTTGGGGTTGTTTGCTACAGTAGTTAGCATATCCAGTTAACAGTTGAGTTTTGAATATTTTTGAAAGTGAGTCTCTCTCCTCTTTACAACTGTGTTTGTTTAGGCCTCTTGAGCCTAAACAGCTCATCTTCCCGGGTGGGTCTTCTGGGCCTGGTCGTGGTAAGCAATTCAGCTTCAGAAACCACCACCTTCGCGGTGGTCTTTCTACTATTAACCACCACTTTTTAAAGACTGTACAAGCACTGAATACATGCTCTTTCACTTTTCACAGCAATCTTACAAGAAAACTATTATTAGGGGCTCCTGGTTGGCTCAGTCATTAAGCATCTGCCTTAGGCTCAGGTCATGATCCCAGGGTCCTGGGATCAAGCCCCTCATCGGGTTCCCTGTTTGGTGGGAAGCCTGCTTCTCCCTCTCCCACTCCCCCTGCTTGTGTTCCCTCTCTTGCTGTGTCTCTCTCTGTCAAATAAATAAATAAAATCTTTAAAAGAAAGAAAGAAAGAAAATTATTATTAGCTCTATTTTATACAAAGCAAACTAAGATTTCGAGAAGGTAAATATCTTGCCCAATGCTATCTACCCCGTAAGTAACAGAACTGGGATTTGAACCCAGATCCATTACCAAACTTAGTGTTCTTTTCACTTCCCCAGTGAATTGGGTTTTGACATTCTTTTTTCTGCTGCAATATATCATGACAAATGACATTCATGTGCATACCCTCTCCCTTGAGTTGACCTAAGTTCTGATGCAAATTTACCTAGAGAGTGAAGCAAATAGACCACAGGCTACTCAGGGAAGAGGGATTATATTAATAGAAGCTTATTCTAACTAAGTAGATATTCCACTTACTTACATAGTTAGATATATCAGTCAATATATCAACATTCTATGCATGTTCTCCTCATTTTCATTTTCTCTCTCTCTTTTTTTTTCTTTAAAGGAGGATTTCAGAACCTGGATTCACAACCCTGAGATCAAGACCCGAACTGAGATCAAGAGTCAGACACCTGACTAAGCCACCCAGGCACCCCCATGTATAGTAATTGGAAAAATAAATAAAATGGAAATGTCTTCTCCTTTTAAAATTAAAAATATAATAACTAGAAAAATAAAACTAAAATGGAAATAAATATAAGATTAGAAACAAACCATATTTAAATTGCACTGGTTTTAAAGGTTAGATCAGGAGCCTCTGTGAAGGCTGGAACAGGGATAAGCTGGTAAGGGAGTTATCCATGCTATTCCCACAGCTGTGCAGATCACTGCATTCAAAATAATATTTAAAAGCAAGGGGCTCAGAGTGCTGTTACATATACACATTTGGCCAAGTACCTATTTTATTAAGAGCAAGTCACTTATAATTTCAGTTCTTTATTATTCCCAAATTCTAAATGCAACTGACATAGAAGCAATCTCCATGCACAGGTGCAATGGCTCTCACACCTCACCATGCTACATGCAAATCTGATTACATCATGACTACTAAATAGCTTTCAGAGGCTCCGAATCCCACTGGGGACAAGGAGTAAATTCCTTGATCAGCATCCCAGGACCTCTTGAGACCATCTCCTTATCTACCCTCCACCCCAGCCCTAGAGAACCAGTGATGAGCTCACCAGTCCACCATGATTTCTCCTGCCTCTCCATCTTTGCCAATGTTATCCTTTCTGGAGGGAACATCTTTCTCCCATTCTTGTCTTCTAAAAACTCTAAGAATTCCCCCAATATGCAGTTTATGTATAACTGTCTCCAAAAAATCTCTCCCTAAATCACTCTCAGCCATGCCCAATTCCCGGGCTCAATCAGGTGCCCTCCCCACCACTAGCCTCCTCTCCTCTTTCTTCCCTGATGCTTCTACAGCCCTCTCTGTCCTAGTGACCTATTGTAATTGTCTAATTACATAGCGGTTCTCCCCATGAACTGACTTCATTCTTAAAGTTGGAAACTGATTTTAAATAAATACATTACTCCAAAATAGTAAGTGCTTAGCAAACAAATGCTTGTTAAACGAATGAGTGACAATCAGAGGAAGGAAGGATGAGTAAAAATGTTGGCTTCTCTAGCATACATTTATGGATGATTTATGTAATTTATAAGGATGAGTCATTTGCCAATATAAAGAAATGGAGTCTGCATCCATCACGGGCATCTAAGTATATTTTTGGTGTTGCTAAAATCTGGGGGTTAGAATTTTAGGAACTGAGAGTTAGAGAAGGAAACTAATTAAGTGGTTATTAAGGGACTTTCTGAGGAATCCATGAACTCACTGAAATAATATGCAAAATTGTGCTCATGTATCTATGCACAAGTCTGCACTCATATTTATGCATTCTCCCCTATCAGGCAGGTCGACAAGTTGCTTTGAAAGGACAAGTGGAAACCAGCCAGTTCTGTTCCAGACAAAGCACCACGGCAACACTCTGATGGGCAATGAGGGGATGAGGAGGGGATAGGCCATCATGAGAACAATGAGATGGCAGTTCCAAAGAAGGGGTGATTCATACATTTTCATTTATGATTGGGTTCCTATCCAGTGAAGTGTTTCACCATCAAATATAGCATTAAAAATATACTATATTTATCGATTCCAGTGGGACAGGTGAAATTTTACCCCCCCCACCTCTGTTCATGAGTCTGTCTGTCCTTTGCATGCTGTTGAAGGTAAAGAGGACAGGAGAATTGATAAGTGCAGAGAAAGACAAAATTGATTTACATACCTAAAACTGATTTGTATAAATATTTGTGAACGAAAGGACTAAATCCAGAGGTGGAAGCAAGGGTCTTCTGAAGTTTTGCCAACAGGAAAAAGGAGAGATTCAGAAAGCAGCAATTTGAAGACAGGAACCTAGGAATGATCTGTCCCCATAAGATTTTTAGTGAGTCTAATTATTTTAGGAAGTGTGTCCTTGCCACATTCACCAAGCTTCAGTAAAGACATAAACTGTTTTTCAAGGTCTTAGGCATCAGATTTATGTTTGTTTTTTAGCGTGGGTGCCCCATGGCAACAGGCCTCCAAGCAAGCCTCGATTTATTTGTTCAGGTTACACAGGTTTGCCTGCCCATTCTGCTGTGAAGCAGCCTGAAGTCTACACCTGACACACCTCTTTTGGGTCTGGGTTGAATAAATTGGGGGATGGTGACTCACAAGAGGCTTATTGACCCCCTATCAGTAGTATTACTGACCAAGCCGCTCCCAAGTTTCTATTTGTTTTGTGGGATGTCTGGGTCATTCTTTAGGAGGGGAAACCTGTCGAAGGACTAGCCACTAGATTTCTGGAGGAAAGCACAGAAAAGATGGCACTATTTTCTCCTGGGCATTTTTAAAATGACTTGATTTTTTTCTGTTAAAATATGATTAATTATAATTTAAAAAACATGACAGTGGACACTAGTGCACTGCCCAAATCCAGACCCGTTTCCAGGCCTGTTTTCCTTTAGTTGGCCAACTAACCTCCTCCGCTCTGAGATTATCCTCTGCTGAAATGAACAGCTTCATCCAAAGTTATGTCCTCTTCGCAGGGGCAGCCCACACCCAAAAGTGGTCAATGTCCCCAACATGAGGTCCACTCTTCCGAGCCACCCCAGTTCCAGAGACTCTCTTGGAATTTGCAATGACCTATGTTGTGACAGCCTCACCGCCAAACTTCTCTGCTCAGTCCTGCTTCCTTACACTCTCAAAGATGTTGTTCTGAGGGCGCCCTCCAGTTAGCTTCTGGCCTGCTGCTCTCCACTGCAGACTTGGCCTCCCTGGAAACCGAGCTTGTGACGGTTGATGGAGGGAGCGGTGCAAGAAAGCAGATGCTAAATCTGGGTGACCTACCAGTTTTACCTGGAAATAAGGACCCCTTCACGGGTGGTGGGTAGAGCGTGGATAAAGCCAGGCCCACAGCAGCAGTGTTATTGTTGACAGTTTCTGGAATGGCAAGGGAACCAGTATTTGAGAAACAAGAGGAAATTGGTAATTATAAGGGCAAAAAAAGGTCTGGAGAAAGACAAGGAAAGGCTGAGTGTGATTAATCAGCAATTAAAGGCTAAACATAAAAGCCAGAGGGCCTCCTAACAAAGTACAATGAGACTCTCATCTCTAATAGCTGGAGGGCAGATAAAACAGAAAATCCAGGCTCAGCCCTAAGCACAAACTTAGCAGAGATCCAGTAAACCTTAAACTCTCAGTGGCGGGTCTGCTACACTTAGGTCCAAGTTGTCATTGCAAAAGAGTGGGACCCTGACACATGGGAGGTAGATATTTGGATTGTTGTGATGGAAATCTTGAATCTGCACATTCTCTTGAAGACTCTAGATATGCAAAAAGGGCCTACTCCTCCCTGTCAAAGGCTGGTAGTCATCCCCCCAGCTTAAGGATGGTAGTTAGACCTCTGACTAGCAAGACAACGTGAGTTCCCATCAGAATCTGCCACCACTTCCTTTCTTGCCACTAGACCCATCATAACCCATATAGTCAATAGGATAGCGAATGAAATCACAGCAAATGCAGTCTTGGGTGCACTGTGAGAGGAGGAAAGAACTGCACCCTGAAGGAGCTGCAGGATCTGGCCAATAAGTACCAGAGCTAAGAGAGGATTATAGGACTGGATTCTGTAGGTGTGCAATCAAGGGGAAGTAGAATGTAAAGTTGACTAAGGGAGTGTCGAGTGATATGGGAACATTCTCCTGGGTTCTATAGGATTATTAGGCATTGGCAGAGCACCCAGCATACAATGTTAGAACAGCTCTTAGATACTTGGAGAAACTGATGCCCACACTCAATGAGGAATAAAAGCCAGAACCTTTCTTGCAGACCATGGAAGAAGGAACCAAATGTCTCATAGAAGGAAGCATGCTTGAGTGGATTTATTATGTGAGCCTGAAAACTCTACCAGATGACTATTTTCTGAGACATTCCCTGGTAAGAGAGACATCAGATTCACTGAGGAACTCACCAGTGTCCCTCCTTTAGAGTCCAGTGCTTGTGGTTAGAGATGTCATTACACAACAGGACTTCTTGATAATGATGGAGATGACAATAGCCTGAAATATTAGAGGTGGTGGCAGTGCTTAACCTTCAGAAGCAAAATGTTTTCAATTATTATAGTGAGAGGCAAGGTCGGAGAGGAAGCAAGAGGAGCCTGATCCATAGAAAGCTATGGAGTTCGTTAACAGAAAAGAGTATATCCTTATGGGCAAGAGACAGAGCCAACAAGATCAATCTACCCAATCAAAATAATCAAGGACAAATGATCAAGAGGCTGAGGGCAGCAATACTAATAAAAACCCACGATCCTCTGTCCAGCTCCCATATTTAAGTTATTTTACACCCCTGGAACTCTTAGCTGAACCACAGAACAAACTAAGCACTAAGCAGACAGACTGGCTTAGTTAGTTGACACCAGCGTGGCTTTGTGTTGTACCTTGGTGTTGGCACAAAAAAGTAGCCATGATGGCAGGAAAGGGAGATACACACAGACTCAATAGTATGGGTTCCCACCCACCAAGACTGCCACTACCTTATTTCCAATCTTCCAGCCATAGAGACCAATCCCATTTTCCTAACACAGCATCATCACTTAGGGGAGATGAACCAGGCATTTGGTGTCAAGTTGACTTCACTGGACTCCTCGCACCCTGGAGGGGACAAAAATTTATCTGGACTGAAATCAACAAATATTCCAGGTACTAGTTTGTCTTTCCTGTTTATAGCCTCCTGGACAACATTATTATCCAAAAGCTCATAGAGTATCTGATCCACAAATGGGGGTTCTACAAAAGGAATAAGGTGGGGTATAGTAGTGAGTACATGATCATAGGATTCACTGGCTTTATCCCATCCCATACTGCACCACATGGATAAAGCAATGGAATAACTCATTGAGGAACAACTGGGATATCAGCCTGGAGGTGACACCTTACTGTATATTCTCTAAATCAATAGCCATTATACAGTATGGTGTCCCTAACTATTAGAGTATAGAGGTCTAAGAACTAAGGGGTGGAAGTAGAAGTGCCCTGCTTACCCACACTTCTGGAGGTGCATTGGGAGAATTTCTGCTGTTTTTCCTGCAACACTGGGCTCTGTGAATTTAGAGAGTGTGGCTCCCAGGAAGAGGATGTTCCACCAGGGTGCACAGCAAGAATCCTATTCAAGTTCAAGTTTTGTCTGCTGCCTAGTCACTTCAGGTTCCTCATGCCAACAAATCAGCAGGCATAGAAAGAAGTCACTTGCTTTAGGGGGAAAGTTACCCTAAACATCTGGAAGAGATGGGGGCATGAAATAATATATTTGACCCCAATATATTGGTGACCAGTTGGTACTCTCTTGCAGCAGCCTTAGCTTGAGAAGGGCAAGGTGACCAGGAAATCAAGCCCCTAAGCTACAAGAGCCTGGGTCATGCCACTTAGAAAAACCACCTAACCCAGAGAAACTGCAAGCTAAGGTCGACTGCACTTTATCACAGGCAGTAGAAGATGGAGTTAATGAGTACTAGGCGGGACCTTGAGACCAGGTGCAGTGGAGGAGACGAGTTTTTTCCATTAACCTTCCTCTAAGTTTCCCTCAGGGAAAGATGCTCACTAGGCTCATCGAAAATCACTCCTTCCCAAGGCCAGTCCAGCTTCAGAATTTCTCCTGGGATTGCAATGAATCCAACTTTTTCTCCACCCACTCCTGCTGCCATCACTGCCCCCACCCCCAGGGGCTGATCATGAGGGATCAAGGGGTAGAAAGCTCTTGTATTCACATCTCCATTGCAGATTCTGCTTTCTGGGGAACTTAACTTGTGGCAGTTTTTAATTGTATCAGTTCCTAATACATCTATTTCATTTTTTTTCTGTGTTTCTCCCTAGTTGATACATACTTTTGCAGGATGGGTGGGGCTTGATTATCGTTGCATACATGTACTTTTTTGTATTTATTAATTTAACACTGTCATAAAGCACTCTTTCCACATATTATTATATAGTCTTCATAAATCTGATTTTAATGTCAATATAACATTCCCTTCCATTGATGTAGCATAATTTTTAAAAAGTATCCTTCTATTGTTAGCCACTTAGGTTTATTTTTATTATAGAGTATATCTTATATAAAATTAATATCTTCCTTCAGAGAACTGTCTTCTTCAATTGAGTACTCATCCTGAGTAGTAGGATGATGGAGTAAAAGGGGGTAAAAATCTATTTTTAGGCCTCTTTGTATCTATTACAAAACAGCTCTCCAAAAAAATTATATCATTTATACTGCTGCACCAAGGAGCATTTCAGCACAGTCTTCTGTCACTAGAAATTATTACCATAGAATTATTGGTAGCTTAATAAATGTAAAATAGTACTTCATTATTGTATTACCTTGTATCTTTTCTGCAAATTCTGGCCAAGATGTTATTGTTTATTGTCACTGTAATCTCCTTTTGTGTGCTAATGTTCCTAAGAATACTAACAACATTTTTGTAAACTACAAGGCACTACCACCATCACCAAAATAGAAGAGGATGGAAAGGGTTTCTGATGAGTAAAATTCAAGTAGAAGCAATACAGTAATCTGCTGGAAAGAGCACTGGACTTGGAATCAATGCATGTGCCCTCAGGTTCTGGCTGAGTCTATTAGTGCGTGTGTTATCTTGAAAATATTTTAGATCACCAAAAAAATTGAGAGATCTCAGAGTAGGCCAGATCCTATTTTGATTTTTTTTTTTGTTTGCAAAGATGTTTTAAAATGATAGATACCAAATGTAGAAACTGATCAGAAGAATTTAAGTCTTCAGTTTATGCTCTCCAGAATTCCCCACATTACATCTTCCCAACCCCAGGAGGTTGGAGTCTTCAACTCCCAGGTTGTCCAGGGTATTGAAGCTGACCAGCATGGCCCATTTAGTTTCAGGCAATTGATGTCTGGTGAAAGAGAGGTTATCAGGCTTCTGAAGCAGACACTTGGTTGGCAGACCAGAGAACTAGGCCAAGGAAAGAAAGTATTCAGACCTAAAAGAACATTATTCTATGTTCCATGGTTTAAACAAGCTTAAGAGAAATAGGGCTAGTTGACATTAACAGACATTTTGTAAATGATAGTTATTTATTTATTTATTTTTACAAAATAATAAATGATAGTTATTTTTACTTGTTTAGGATTATTGGTTTTTGGTTTGTGGTTATTGGATTATTAGTTTTTCTTTAATTTTTCAACAGACATTTATTGAGGCACTAAGCTAAGTGTCAGGGATATAAAAGTGAATAACACAGCCCTTCCCCTCAAGGAAGATCATAATTTACAATGGAGACAGCCACTTACAAGATTATAACTACAATATGTAATTATAACTATAAGAGTGTGGTAACCACAGCCATGAAAGCATGCACAATGGCTTTCTTCTGTTGTGAATGATGTGTTTCAAAGTTTTAGTGTTTTAAAATATCTTGTTCTTTTGCTTATTAAGTAGAATAAAGAGATTAGAGGCTGAAAAATTAGAAAAGAGGAAACAAAAATGTCATTACCTGAAAGTGATAAAACTGTATATCTGAAAACCTCAAGAATATTGGCTAAGGGGCGCCTGGGTAGCTCTGTTCTTTAAGCGTCTACCCTTGGCTCAGGTCATGATCCCAGGGTCCTAGGATGGAGCTCTGCATTGGGCTCCCTGCTCAGCAGGGAGTCCTCTTCTCTCTCTCACTCCTCCTCTGTGATCTCCCTCTCTCAAATAAATAAATAAAAATTTTTTAAAAAGTATCAGCTAGAAATTAGCATAAGCAGTAAATGCATACAGCAAGTCGTTGCATTCAAAATTAATATACAGAAATAATTAATCTTCATATAGACAAACAACTAGTCAGGAATACACAGAAAAGACCTCATTTATAAAAAAATTAAGGATAAAATAGCCACATAAAAATTAAACAGTCACAGATGCACAAAACCTATAGGAAGAAAATTTTAGAACACCAATAAGGAAGACAGAAGATAATTTGAACAAATGGAAAGTCAAGACATATTCTTGCTAGGGATAAGCTTAACTAAAGAGGCAAAGAATCTATACTCAGAAAACTATAAAGTACTCTGAAAGAAATTGAGGAAGACACAAAGAAATGGAAAAATGTTCCATGCTCATGGATTGGAAGAACAAATATTGTGAAAATGTCTATGCTACCTAAAGCAATCTACACATTTAATGCAATCCCTATCAAAATCCCATCCATTTTTTTCAAAGAAATGGAACGAATAATCCTAAAATTTGTATGGAACCAGAAAAGACCTCGAATAGCCAGAGGAATATTGAAAAAGAAAGCCAAAGTTGGTGGCATCACAATTCCAGACTTCAAGCTCTATTAAAAAGCTGTCATCAAGACAGTATGGTACTGGCACAGAAACAGACACATAGATCAATGGAACAGAATAGAGAGCCCAGAAATGGACCCTCAACTCTATGGTCAACTAATCTTTGACAAAGCAGGGAAAAAAGACAGCCTCTTCAACAAATAGTGTTGGGAAAATTGGACAGCCACATGCAGAAAAATGAAACTGGACCATTTCCTTACACCACACATGAAAATAGACTCAAAATGGATGAAGGACCTCAATGTGAGAAAGGAATCCATCAAAAGCCTTGAGGAGAACACAGGCAGCAACCTCTTTGACCTCGGCCTCAGCAACTTCTTCCTAGGAACATCACCAAAGGCAAGGGAAACAAGGGCAAAAATGAACTATTGGGATTTCATCAAGATCAAAAGCTTTTGCACAGCAAAGGAAACAGTTAACAAAACCAAAAGACAACTGACAGAATGGGAAAAGACATTTGCAAACGACATATCAGATAAAGGGCTAGTATCCAAAATGTATAAAGAGGTTATCAAACTCAACATCCAAAGAACAAATAATCCAATCAAGAAATGCACAGAGGACATGAACAGACATTTCTGCAAAGAAGACATCCAGATGGCCAACAGACACATGAAAAAGTGCTCCACATCACTTGACATCAGGAAAATACAAATCAAAACCACAATGAGATCCCACCTCACACCAGTCAGAATGGCTAAAATTAACAAATCAGGAAATGACAGATGCTTGTGAGGATGCGGAGAAAGGGGAACCCTCCTACCCTGTTGGTGGGAATGCAAGCTGGTGCAACCACTCCGGAAAACGGCATGGAGGTTCCTCAAAAAGTTGAAGATAGAACTATCCTACAACCCAGCAATTGCACTACTGGGTATTTACCCTAAAGATACAAATGTAGTGATCTGAAGGGGCACATGCACCTGAACGTTTATAGCAGCAATGTCCACAATAGCCAAACTATGGAAAGAACCTAGATGTCCATCAACAGGTGAATTGATAAAGAAGATGTGGTATATATACACAATGGAATACTATGCAGCCATCAAAAGAAATGAAATCTTGTCATTTGCGACGACGTGGATGGAACTAGAGGGTATTAGGCTTAGTGAAATAAGTCAATTGGAGAAAGACAAGTATCATATGATCTCCCTGATATGAGGAAGTGGAGAAGCAACGTGGGGGGGTTTGGAAGGTAGGAAAAGAATAAATGAAACAAGATGGGATCGGGATGGAGACAAACCATAAAAGACTCTTAATCTCACAAAACAAACTGAGGGTTGCCAGGGGTAGGCAGGTAGGGAGAGGGTGGTGAGGTTATGGACATTGGGGAGGGTATGTGCTATGGTGAGTGCTGTGAAGTGTGTAAACCTGGCGATTTACAGACCTGTACCCCTAGGGCTAATAATACATTATATGTGTATAAAAATTTTTAAAAATATTAAAAAAGACATATTCTTGGAGAAGATGATGACTCAATGTCACAGATATGTCCATTTTCTCTAAATTAATCTATAAATTTAATCCAGTTATACTCTCCCACCCAAATTTAATTAGCAAGCTGATCTAAATTTTATATGGAAAGATAAACAAGCAAGAATACCCAGGAAAATTTTTGCAGTTATTGAGAAGGGACTAGCCCTAGCATATATTAAGCATATCATAAATATTTTAATATATTATAACATAACATATAACATAAATATAAAAATCACAAATAAAATTGTGATTTTTAAAACAGTAGACTATTGATGTATGAAAAAACAGATCAATGGAGCAAAATAGAGAAGTCCAGGAATGGACCCAAACACATATGAGATTTTGTATATAATATGGCTAGCAAAGAGACACAACACTACTTTCTGCCTGGTGTTAGGAAGGCAGTGTAGTGGCTGTCGTGTTGTACCATCCATATTCCTGCTTCGGGACCACGAAACCAATTCCTCCAGCTGCTGGGAGTGCTACTCACTGAGGCTCCTGGGTGAGGCCCTCCATAGGAGTTGCTGTTGGCCAAAGGGATCTGCCACATCTAAAAGCACACCCTCAGGGTCAGTAATATCTAAGGGCTGGTTGATGCGGGAGTACAAATGCCTGGACCTTTTCACTCAATTAAAGCCACTCCAGGTCCAGAGCTCATGCAGTTGGATAAAGCTTTGTTGCCATGGCGTCTCAATTCAGCCTCTCCCTCTGCCCAATTTTACTTCCTTCATTACTTATAGGTATGATTCCTAAGAGTACTCGGCAGCAAACTTCTTGTGTTCAAATCTCTGTCCCCAAATCTTTCTCTTGGGGAACCTGGTCTTCAAAACGACCTCTTTGTTGGATGCAAACCTTGCAAATTCAACTAGAATAAATTTCAGCTGAATCCAAGCTTCAAATGTCAAATTAAAAAAATAGTTTTATGTACAAAATCTCCAATGTGTTTGGGTCCATTCCTGGACTTCTCTATTCTGCTCCATTGATCTTTTTTTTTTTTTTTTTTTAAGATTTTATTTATTTATTTGACATTCGGAGATCACAAGCAGGCAGAGAGGCAGGTGGGGGTGGGGGTAGGGTGGAACAGGCTCCCGGCTGAACAGAGACTCTGATGTGGGGCTTCATCCCAGGACCCTGAGACCATGACCCAAGCCAAAGGCAGAGGCTTAACCCACTGAGCCACCCAGGCGCCCCTGATCTGTTTTTTCATACATCAGTAGTCTACTGCTTTAAAAATCATAGTTTATTGATATGTTTTAATATACGCTAGGGCTAGTCCCTTCTCAATAACTGCAAAAATTTTCCTGGGTATTCTTGCTTGTTTACCTTCATATATAAAATTTAGATCAGCTTGCTAATTGCTATCAATGTAGTAGAAGAAACTAGAGAAGAATTTTTATACCTCGAATAGCCTAAATATTAGAACACATTTAAAAAAGATAATTTTTTCCACATTAAAATAAAATTCGGATGAATGGGTAAACAAAGTACGGCATATGCAAGGGATTATTATTGGGCTTTAGAAAGGAAGGAAATTCTGCTCCTTGCTACAACATAGATGAACCTTGAAGACATTATGCTAAATGAAATAAGCCAGTCATCAAGGACAAATGCTATGTGATTCCACTTATATGACATCCCCAGACTAGTTAAATTCACAGAAACGTAAAGTGGAAATAGTGGTTACCAGGGCATGGGGTGAGGGAAATAAGGAGGGAGGAAAAGGGAGTTGCTGTTAAATGGGTACAATGTCTATATTTTGTATTTCTGTTCTAGAAGTGGATAATGGTGATGGTTGTACAACACAGTGCCTGTACTTGATGCCACTGAACTGTACACTGAAAAAATGGTTAAAATGATATATTTTATGTTCCATATATATTTTGCCACAATGAAAAAAATAAATAAATAAAATTCTGTTTGGCAAAACCACCAAAGTGAAAAGAAACAAAATATTTGCAACTTCTATCAGAACAAAGGGTTAATTGTCCTATGAAGCAATAAGGAAAAAACCCGAAGTACAACAGAAGAATAGGGAAAATGACCAGAACAGAGAATTCACAAAAGAAACAAAATTGGCTTTTAGATACATAAAAATATGCTCAACTTCACTCCTAAAAAGTGAAATTCAATTCAAATTACATTCAGATAACTACCTTACACCTGCTAGGTTAGGTATGATTTAAAAACAGTTGGGATTCCAAGAGCCAATGACTGTATGAGGAAATATGCATGTATTGCCACCCCACAGATGGACCACGGGTGGTAATGATCCAATTATAAAAACATACACCTTTGACTCAGAAATTCCATTCCCAGAAATTTATTTTACAGACATACTGTACTTACCACTTATTACACAAGATGACACATTGCAGTGTTTTTGGTAATAATAAAATTCAAAAGCAATCTGAAAGCTCATCAATAGAACATTTGTTAAAACCTTTTTAAAAAGGAAAGCAATTCATTGAAGAAATATGTGTCAGGGGATTTGTGAAGGGTTCCACCTTTTCCAGGTGGGTAAGTGAGTCTCTAAGGAGCTTCAGACAATATTTGGGTAAATAGATGAAGGTAATAATCTGAGCTAGTTGGCCCAGGGACTTTGAGCCTTTACTGCTCTCCAAATGAGCCAAAAGCTAGAGGAGCGTTTCCAGAAGAAATAAACAAATTTGATGTTAGGACTGGGGAAAAAAAGACAAAGACAGGCTTATGAAGTCTGAAAGACGTTCCAGTGGTCCACACAAAGATTTGCACACAAATGTTTATAGCAGCATTATTCATAATAGCCCTAAATTAGAAACTACCTAAACACTCATCAAAATTTGTGAATGGATAAACCATGATATAGCCATACAATGAAAAACGGCTCAGCATTAAAAATGATCAAATTTCAGACGAATCTCAAAAAAACCTATGCTCAGTGAAAGAAGCCACATGATATCTGATTCCATTTATATGAAATATCCGTAAAGAACCAAGCCATAGAGACAGAAATAATGTATGTGGTCCCCCAGGATGGGGAGCTAGGAATTAACAGCTAATGTGCATGAAGGATCTTATTGGAGTGATGAAAGTGTTCCAAAGTGGGTTTACGCTGATGGTTTGCACTATTTGATATATTTACTTTAAACATCACCAGATTGTACTTTTAATATGAACAAAATTAAAATTATTTACAAATTATTTACAAGAAGTTCTCGGGGAAGAGGGTGTCGACTCAGGAGGCTTGTATACGTCTAGAATGAGGAGGCTCAGTTGAGGCCCTTTCCTTACTCTCCTAACTCGTGGGTTGCTTTTGGCCGGCGAGAATCCGCCTGAACATGGATTGGTGGAGCCCCAGAAAGGGTCAGGGGAGAGGGTAAGCCTTCTCTGGAGTGCTGGGGACTCTCCTGCTCCTGAAGGGGCAAAGAGGAAAGGGCAGGGTGAGTACAGAATCGCCTGAGCCTGGGTAGGGAATCCCAGGAGCTTCAGAAGGAAGATCCTTTCTCAGCCAGAAGTCAGGGCTGGAGAAGTACACGCAGAGACTGAGGGCACAGAGAAAGTGTAAACCCCAGCTGAGACCAGACAGGAGCACTCTGCCAGATAAGCAAGGAAATGGATTCCCCACATGGCTTGGGATTGGTAACTTTCCAGCCTGCATGGGTCTCTCTCTCTGGTGTGGTGGAGGGAACAGCTCTAGACCCGAGCCTGCAGAGGTAATGCTGTGCTAGGCAGCTCTACTAGCTCTACTAATGGTATGTGCCATTTGGGAGACACAAATTCAGAGTGGATGCAGCAGAAGATGCATAGCGTTCTCTTTAGTTTGATAATCTCATTATTCTGTGGCTGATTCTGTGAGGTTCCAGTAAGAACACAGAGGCTCACCAGTGAGTCATTCTAATACTCACGCTCCCAGGGCACTGCGTGAAGGGGAGTGGGGGATGTTGAGAAATGTTAAAAAAAATGCTAAGAAGGACAGAAGGCCAGGATCCCACGGGAAGGGCACAATGTGTGGCATGGGAGTTGGGCACTCTGGCTTTGCCGTCACGGATGGGATTTTGGACCAAGCCACTCTCACTAGTATGTGCTTGTCCTTGCAGAAGTTGCACAAAGTTCCAGATCTTTAGTTTCTTCACTTGTGAAACAGACACATGGCAGCGCCTTCCACCCAGAATTCTCACGGGGATGAAAGGTTGGACAGCATCTAAGTGCTTGGCACAATCCCAGGCACATAGTGTCTGCTCATTAAGTGCTAGAAAGTTGTACTATGATTACTGTTCTCTCTCCTTGTCTTAAAAGCACTGAGTGGGATGTCATGTACAGCATGGCAACTATAGTTAATCCCGCACGCATGTTTCAAAGTTGCTAAGAGAGTGGCTCTTTAAAAGAAAAAAACGATCTTTAAAAAAAAAAAAAAGATTTTATTTATTTGACAGACAGAGATCACAAGTAGATAGAGAGGCAGGCAGAGAGAGAGGAGGAAGCCGACTCCCTGCTGAGCAGAGAGACTGTTGCGGGGCTTGATCCCAGAACCCTGGGATCACAACCTGAGCCGAAGGCAGAGGCTTAACCCACTGAGCCACCCAGGCGCCCCAAACAATCTTTTTTCTTAAAAGAGAAAATTATCTTTCTCATCATAAGAAAAAAATCTGTGACTATGTGTGGTGATGGGTGTTAACTAGACTTACCGGGACGATCCTTTGGCAATGGATACAAATATTGAATCATTATGTTGTACACCTGATACTAAAAGAATGTTATGTATGTCAACTAGAACTCAATCTAACAAAAAAAGCAGTGTTATGAAGAGGCCCATGTGGTGAGAAGCTGACACCCCTTGCCTATAGCCAGCACCCATTTGCTCTCCAGATGTGCCGGCTGCTTTGAGAGTAGATCTTTCAGCCCAATTCAAGTCTTCTGATGGCAACAGCTCTAGCCAATAGCTTGACAGCAACCCCAAGAGAGACTTCAAACCAGAACCATCCAGCTAAGCTTATTCTGAGTTCCTGACACTTTGAGATAACAAATACTTATTTTTTAAGCCAAAACAAAGATAGTGAGATCATGCACCAGTGAGGCATCTCCTCTTTCACAAGCAGCAAATAACAGTCAAAGCACGCTTCCGGGTGGGGTCGGCATTCCTGGTGAGTGTACCAAAGACCCTGTCTGTTTCCTCACCCTGTCTCTTTAACCCCGAAACCAGTCAAAATGAAGGCATCTTGCTGACTTATAACAACCATCTGCAGAGGGGACAAAGGTACTCTCTGCTCTAGTCAGAGAAAGAATTCATGAGCTGTTTTGTATTGCAAACTCGTAAATCAGACTGCCAGGACTGGCTCCTTGCCTTATACTTGAACTGTTGCCAATAACCCATTTTAACCCCTCTCAAGTTCTTAATGGTGGCTTCAGTAAGTGTGAGGGTTTGGGGGGCAACGTTTTAAGCCTTAAATAGGCACAAATAAATCAGGTGCTGTTCAGTACTGAGCATTTTAATCTGAATTTGTAATACAGCAGACAGAATATATGCATTATTTTCAAGGTCATGTGGACCCAATTTTTTAAAGATTTATGAGATGATGGATTTTTGTGCTTATGTTAAGTTAGGAATAGCAGTCAGCATCTGTATCATGTAAATTTAATTTAAACCTTAAGGCCATAGTATCCCATTTTTATAGCCAAGTATGCCTGCCAAGGTCACCAATTGTGCCCCTGCCCAGCCAGAACATTTCATTTCCTCTAACTGGTTTCACTTAGAAGGGAACAGAATCTGAACTTTATCAGGGATGTCAGTTCTGCAATGTGGTCTCCAAGTCCAGTCTTCACTCCCTGGAAGATTCTATGACCTTCCCGGTGCTTCAAAAATAAATCTGTGGGTGCCTGGGTCGCTCAGTCGGTTAAGCATCTATCTTTGGCTCATGTCATGATCTCAGGGTCCTGGGATGGAGCCCCACATTGAGCCCCACGGCAGGCTTCTTGCTCGGCAGGGTGTCTACTTCTCCCTCTCCCTCTGTTCCTCCCCTCCCCCTCCCCCGCTCGTGCTCTTTCTTTCTATCTCTCAAGCAAATGAATAAATAATAAAAAAAAGAAAAAAGGTCCTTGGGTAAGTTGAAAGTTACTATTTTGTAAAACAGCTGTAACACCCTTTGGTAATAAAAATATTATAATAACTTGAACACTATGGGTATTGAAATTTTAATTAATGAAAAAGATACTATTTTTGAAAACGTCTAAAAATTTTTTTAAAGATTTTATTTATTTATTTGACAGACAGAGATCACAAGTAGGCAGAGAGGCAGGCAGAGAGAGAGAGAGAGAGAGGAGGAAGCAAGCTCCCTGCAGAGCAGAGAGCTCAACGTGGGTCTCGATCCTAGGACCCTGGGATCATGACCTGAGCAGAAGGCAGAGACTTTAACCCACTGAGCCACCCAGGCGCCCCTGTATAAAAATTTTTTATCTTCTAGGAAGAATCATATAAAATATAAGATACCCTCATTAAAAGATATTACAACAGGCACAGAATACCTGAGCAGAAGGTGCAGGAATTTTCGATATGCCCTCTGATCTCACATATGCATAGCTGCCATCATTATCAATGTCCCCACCAGAGTGGTACATTTGTGACAATTGATGAACCTATGTTGACACGTCATAATCACCTTGTTAGGTTCCCCCCAAAATTGGGTACCCCAATAATGGGTCCGTGATTAAAGGAGCGAGACTGATACAAAGCGAAGGTCAAGCAAAGCTTTATTTTGTGCCCAGCATCAGGAATCAGACCGCCCATCAAACAGACCAGTTGGGACTGCCCCTCACAGAGGACGACCCCTCCCTGGTTTCCAGACTAACTTTTATAGAGCAAAGTCCATGTGGTTGGGCCCGGCCACACACAGGTGGCCAATGAGATTGTAACACACACAGGAAACTCCACAGTGATGCTAGGTGACCAATTGAATTACAATTTACCCTAGTAGACATTTGAACCAGCATATCATCTAGTTCAGAATTGGTGCCCAAAAGGTGCCCAAGGGGGGGCATACTCCTTGGTAGGTAGGAGACAGTATGTGCCCCCACTGATTGAATACCTCCACCTGGTCTGACACCCACCCCCCGCCCCCGCCTTGGACTTTGTTACCTGGGACTGGTTTCCTGGACTTGCTTTTAAATAAGTTCCCCTGGGTGGGGGGGAGTCAATTTAAGTTTTACAACAAAATAGCAGTTCAATTTTAGTATATGTGCTGCGAGCACCAAAATAGCAGTTCAACCAGGGTGGGGCCACTCTGGCTGAATAGGTCCTTACACACCTGAAGTCCATAATTTACATTAGGGTTCACTCTTGATGCTGTACATTCACTCCATGGGTTGTACAAATCTATAATGACATGTATCCACCATTGGTGTATCATACAGAGTACTGTGATTTCCTTTTAATTCTAGGCATTTTCACATTGCTATTGATCTACTTTAGGAGTGTGTGCTCTTCTTTCAGTTATTAAGCAAATACTTAATGAACACTGCTGAACACTGCTGTCTGCCAAACAATGTGATTGACACTGTGTATATAGCTGCGAAAAAACCAGACCTGGTTTCTACCCTCCTAGAACTTACAAATGAATGAAGCACGTTAGAATGTAAGTAAGTAAATAAATAAATAAATGTAAATAATTTCAAGTGGTAAGCGCTGCAAAGGCGAAATAAAAACAACAACGAAACCCTAGAAAATTAGGAGTAAAGGAGGGGCCTAAATTAGAGGGGGTAGAGGGTGGGGGCAGGGTGTGGTCAGGGAGGGTCTCCAAGGAAGTGACATTTAGACAGATTCTGAAGGATAGATTAGTCAGCGAGAAGGGTGGCAGGAAGAGTATTCTAAAGAACAGTTATCTGCAAAGGCCCTGAGGTAGGAAGAAAGGAGCTCAGTGAATTTGAGGAAGTGAAGGAGGCAAAAAAAAGAAAGAAAGAAAAAGAAGTCAGGAGAGGCAAAGTAAAGTTGGGAAAGATGAAGCCCCTTGTTGCCATCTAGACCTTGAACTCCTTAAGCCCAGGGACCCCATTTTGTCTTTTATATATTACCCTTCACTCCCGCCCTGAGTACCAGGCACAGTATTTAATACAAAGTAGATATACCAATACATGGATGGATTTGACTACTTTACTGATTTACATTCTAAGATATCAAGAGTGTACAGAGGGAATTAGAATAAATTTGAAATAATGCATAATCAAGCAGAGTTGTTTTAAGACTTGGGTAGGTTCCAGGCATTCTCATTTGCAGAGACCCTACCACCCTCACATTATTCCAAACATATTCAAATGAACCCACAGTTTACACCAAACATTGTTTATAGGCTACCACCTAAGAGTTGAGTTGAGTTGCAGTTACTTGTTTTTCGTGATGTTAAATTTGTGGACATTAAAAGATACACATACTAATTTTGATTACACAAGGGCTGAACTGGGTAGAAAAACAACCAATGCACAGGGATCTGAGATGGGAAACAAGAGGAAAAGTTGATGCCAGCCGAGCAGGAAGGCTCAGATGCTGTATCTGGTAACCTGATGATTTGCCTGGCCAATAGCGCAGTTCCTAGGAAACAGGAAGAGGGGACTGCTAGTCTGGGCCTAACTTGGACCCCAAAGCAGACACTAGTGGGTCAACCAAAAGCACCAGGAGTCTTGGTAAGAAGTAACCATGTCTTTTTAAAGTTTTGGAGTACCCAAGGACGTAGTCAGATTTTAGGAAGGCAAACATCAAACCATTCAGGGAAAAAACCCACATAGGTCTGATTACCTAGCCTGAGACACTGAACAGAGAGATGTCTCCAGAAGGTGAGAGACATCAAAAACCCAACACTGAGGATACAATGAACAGTGCAGGTGGCAGGAAGCTGAGAGCTGGAGACACTGTGCAGGTTGTAAGACAAGCTCACTGAGGTCCAATTTGGAAAAGACCAACTGGGAAAGGGAAAGCATAGATACAAAGACAGTGTCTTTGTTCAGACTGCCAGATCATAACACCACTGACTGGGTGGCTTATACAGCAGACGTTTATTTCTCACAGTTCTGGAGGCTGGGAGTTTAGGATGAAGGTACTCGGGAGGTAGGTATGCTTCTGAGGCCTCTCCTTTGACTCTGAGAGATGTGTTCACATGACCTCCTTTGTGGGCATGGGGGCAGGGAAGGGGTGGAGAGTTAGCCGTCTGGGGCATCTTCTTATTAGGGCACGAATCCCATCATGAGAGCTCCACTCTCACGACCCCATCAAACCCCAAGTATCTGTCAAGGGCCCTATCCCCAAATATGACCATACTGCGGGGTAGGGCTCCAACATGTGAATTTTGAGCAACATAATTCAGTCCATAGCAGAAGGGGGTTCACCTAAAAGAGGAGCAAGGGGATGAGCTGACACTTGAGAAAACTAAGCACAGTTTTTTTTTTTTTTTTTTAAGGCAGTGCAATCAATGCAGAAAAGAGAGGGGCTTCAGATCCAGACAGACCTGGGTGAATCCCATGTATTAACTGTGTAGCCATGGGCCAATTACTTAGTATCTCAGTTTCCACAGTTGTAAAGTGAAGATAAAAATGCATATGACATAGGGTTGTGGTAAGAATTAGGAGACTGCTGGGGCGCCTGGGTGGCTCAGTGGGCTAAGACTTTGCCTTTAGCTCAGGTCATGGTCTCAGGGTCCTGAGATAAAGCCTTGCATTGGGCTCTCTGCTCAGCTGGGAGCCTGCTTCCCTTCCTCTCTTTCTGCCTGTTTCTCTGCCTACTTGTGATCTCTCTCTCTCTGTCAAATAAATAAATAAATAAATCTTAAAAGAAAAAAAAAAAAAAGGCATTAGGAGACTGCTGGTTTAAAGTGCCTGGCACAGAGAAGAGGCCTCGTGAGCTCTGGAGGGAGTACGGAAGGCATGGGTGTGGGGCTCAGAGCAGCAACCATTGAATGCTGAAAAGGCGCTGCTCCAGAGTAGTACTTCCAGTGAGTGGGAGGCAGGACTGCGCAGCTTTTCTAGTACCTACCGACTCCGAAGTCCCTTAAGTCTTATTCACCTCCTCTTGGCTGTTGTGACTCTCAGTTCTTCTCAGCACTCTTAAAAGATCTCTTTCCATCTTCCTTCCACTCTGACGACCAATAATAGTAGCTATCATTATTCCTATTTTATAGAGGTATAAGCTCCAACCCTTGGGTAATTTACTAGTCCGAGATCAGGCTGCCAGGGGGTAACAGAATCTGGATTTGCCTCCAGGACTTCCTGGTTTCCCTCTCTGAACACCAGCCTTCCTGCTCCGCCTTTGTCATGCAAATGTCAGTAGGAAGCCACTGGAGCACAAAATGAATGGGTATTTTAGAAAGAGCTTCTGTCTCCAAGGTTGAACCAATTCTGTTTGCGGAGACCAAGAGAATTTATGTGAGAAGACTGTTGGCGGCAGTTCAGGGACTGTGCAGCCAGGAGGGGTGCCAAAGGCTGTGGATGGGCACACACTGTTCCCATTTGTGAAAAGGGGAAGAGTGTTGATTCTGCAAACCACCAGATGCCAGTCCTGGACAAAGTTCTTGAAGGGCAAATTGGGAACATAACAAAAAGGAAGGAAATAATTACTAGGTGCCAGAGAGTTTTCGGTGAGAAGAAATTATTCTACATAAACCTTGCTTTCCTTTGTGATAAGATAAAAGACTGCATTTTTTTTTTAATTTATTTATTTGGCAGAGAGAGATCACAAGTAGACAGAGAGGCAGGCAGAGAGAGAGAGAGAGAGAGCGCGGAAGCAGGCTTTCCGCTGAGCAGAGAGCCCGATGCAGGACTGGATCCCAGGACCCTGAGATCATGACCTGAGCTGAAGGCAGTGGCTTAACCCACTGAACCACCCAGGCGCCCCAAGACTGCATGTTTTTATTTAGACAATGCATTTTGCTCATTCTAATCAGCAAGTTCAAAATGTATAGATTGGAGGATAGACAAATGGATTTGAAACAAGTTAAAAATCTTTTCTTTTTTCCAATTTCATTGTTTCCATGAAAAATACAAACTTGGAGCTATTCATTTTTTTCCATTTTTTCTGTTTTCTTTCTTCTTCCTTCCTTTCCTTTTCCTTCCTTCTTTCCTCCTCCCTTCCTATCTCTGTCATTCAGTAGTTTGTTAGTCTCTCTGTCTATCTGGAGAGCTACAAAAAGGTAGACTCAGTTCTCTAACCTCAAGATGTTCCAAGGACACCAAGGTTCCCACTCAAACCCTGAGCTCAAATCCCACCTCTACCAGCTCACTAGTTTTGTGACCTGTGGAAATAACTTGACCTCTGTAAGCCTCAGCTTCCTCATTCACAAAACGGGGATAATAACAGTACTAACCTCATTGGGTTGCCTTGTGTACAGTAAGCATTCAATAACTATAGCTGTTATTATTTTCAATAAACTGTTACAAGTTTTGGCACTTCCAGTAGAGGGAAAGCAAGAAGCACAGGATAGCAGTGTCAATCATGACCACATCCTTTCCTAAGTCTTTCAATAGTCTTTTATCAGCTCCTTTTAATTTATGTTGATGAAGTAATTTGTGTAATTTTGCAGGCCAAACTCACTTTCCTTTCTGGTCAGTTTCCACAGGTTTTATATTAATTTGAAGGTTTCTACTTGGCTTCCCAGAATATTTTCTCATCCTTGGGAGAGGCAGACCAAGGCCCTGGAGTGGCCCTATGAAGTACAAGAGTAGACTAGGAGGAGAAATGCGGGCCGGACTCCTGGGAAGAAGTGTAACCTGGCATTAGACCTGGAGTAGAGCATGGGCCCACACTCAAATACCCATGGGCACCTGCCAGGTAGAATTGTGTGACTCTGGCTTGGTAACAACTGTATCTAGTAACTGTCTTTTGTTGCTATGTGCAAAATATAGGTCCAGTGTTGATGGCATGTACAGATATTTATTTTTCCCCTCAAAAAGATGGATATCCAGATTTTTATAAGAAATCTCCCCGTACTGGGGCTCCTGGGTGGCTCAGTGGGTTAAAGCCTCTGCTTTCAGCTCAGGTCATGATCCCAGGATCCTGGGATGGAGTCCCCCATTGGGCTCTTGGCTCGGTAGGGAGCCTGCCTCTCTGCCTACTTGTGATTTCTGTCAAATAAATAAATAAAATCTTTCAAAAAAAAAAAAAAAAAGAAGAAGAAGTCTTCCGGTATTTTAATGTTTGCAACTAATTTAAAAACAAAACAAAACCAGTCTGAGAAGCAGGATTCAGCCCACTGGCCAGGAGCTTGGCTTCTGTGTTCCAGGTTCAGTGTTCCAGGTACAAACAGCCTCCCCACTCAGGTCTACACCCTCTCCTTCAGAGGAGGAAAAGGACTCTGGAAGCCACACAGCTGAATAGGGGACTAGAGCCATGCTGAGAGCCAGAATAACCTCTCCTTACAGGATGAATTTAAGCATTTATTTATCAGTCAAAATCCTCTAGTGGCCAGCTACATCCACCAAAGAACCAAGTTTCTGGGAACCTTGTTTTGTAATCACTGGTGAGAGACTTTACTGCAGATAGGAAGTGGGAAGCCAGAACTTCAAGGTCTTGTTTTGTCTTTAGCGTTTTAAATTTTATTTCTCTCTTCTCCCACTCTTGCCTATGTTTTTCTTTTCTTTTCTTTTCTTTTTTTGCCTATGCTTTTCATTGTGAGAGCCAAGTTCCCAAACTGCAGAACCCAATTCAGGAGATCACCCACGCGGTGCACCTGTCCCTGCTTACCAACTCTCCTTTGTTGCAAGGATCTGCTCCCAGCTAAGAGTATGCTTGGAAGAAGTCTGATAAATTCACTCACTGCAAGAATTAAGTTAAGTGTCAACACTTGCAGTGAGGTATCTGATAAGAAGAACACCCCTCGGCCACCTGTTTTCTCCTCTGGAAGGTTTTCGCCTTTAGTACTCTTTAACTTCGCAGTCAGTTTCCCATCCCTGCAAGGGCAGACCCCTCGTCGGATGGCTGGGAGAGATCCTTCCAGAGGTCTGGCGAGTGGGAGAACGGTCTTCTCACTGAGGTTAAAGCGTGGCCAAACCGGCAAAAGAAGACAATCAGGGATTTTCAGTAAATGGCAGACAGGAGTCCCTCCAACTGTTTTTGAAACTTTTCCGTAGTTGGCTATATGCACTTTGAAAAAGCAAGTAGAGGCGGGTTAGAGGAAGCGAGGAGGAGGAAGAGGCCAAGAAGAGCGAGGGAGGAGGGGCGAATGGCTGGCGGAGCGGAGCGCAGGCGGGAGGCCCGCGCCCGCGCCGCAGCTGCAGCGGCGAGATGCGCCCAGATCCCGGTTCTCGGCTCCGGGCTCCACGTCCCGCGGGCGCCGCGTCCCGGCTGGGCACAGGTCCGCCGGGCTGAGCATAGGCTGGCATAGGACGGCTCACCGGCCGCCGCTGTCCCGTACCCTCCGCCAGGGGTGCGGCTGGCGCGTTCTCATCTGCCTCCAGCCGGAAGCCCAAGTTCAAGTTGGGTGAACAGAGGCCTGCTCCGCGCTGCAAGGACGTGGTGCAGGTTTTCGAATTTAACAAACCCCCTTTCCTCTAGAGACTACCCGCCCCCCCGCCCGCCGCGAGGCAGTAACGTATGCGCTGCTGGCGGAGATGGGGAGCAAATCATGGGAGAAGGGACGAAGCAGAGATGTTACTGAAGGTGATCTGGGGTCAGTGTCTCTGATAAAAGCTTCAAACCGGTTGGGAAAAATAAAGTTCTTAAACTGTCCTCATACATGTAACCGTCCTTTTTTAAAAAAGGGGTGTGTTGTGGTGTGGGGGGGGGCGGTAAGGAGCGTTGTGGGCACTCATTTTTCTTCCATTCCACTTCCCACCAAGCAATTAATAGCAACTTATTAGCAGCTTAAGGGCTTGCTCAAAGGTAGGCAACGGGATGCAGAGAAACTCCTCTTGCTGCTGTCTCTCCTGCGGGGGGAGGGTCTAAGGGGACCAGTCAATGATTGCTAAGGGGAGCTTTAAATGGTTTGTGAATAGACCTGACCTCTAAAATGGAAAGCTGAGTTAATGATAACTAAGGAGGAAGCAAATTCACTAGGCACTCAATTTTTAACATGTTAGGAGGAGGTATTACTAAAGACTGAGAGTGAAGATGTCTTATATCAAAGGAAATAGGCAGAGAACGTAGAGTAGAAACACATTTCCTCTTGATCAGTGGGTATTGGCTAAGCTGTCATTTCAAGTGGAAGATGCCAGATAGTTTAGTAAGAGAGCACCTTTCCAGACAGATGGACAGGGAATATACTATTAAAATGAGATTATAGTGAGCCCCAAGCTTCCGACAGTAATAAACTCTTTCCCACCCAGATAGGAGATAGGTTTAATTACTACATGGAAGGATTCATCTAAGTCATAAAAGGCCCAGGTGCCAGAATGTTCAGTCTTGCCCAAGTCAAGGATTGGCCACCAAGAGCAAGCACAGACTTTCCATTTACGAACAGCCACCCTACAAAGGGATGAGTAATCACTGCATTTTCTCTCTCTAAGCTGCTGATCTAATAACCAAGGTGAAATGTAATCTCCCGTGCCTGCTGAAATTCCTAGCACAATAATAAGGCTCAATAAATATTTGTGGAATCCATTGCTGAATTCATAATGTCTACTACATTATACTTCTTAGACCTTCTTAGAAACAAGCTGAGATGCAATTTCAGCCATCTTAGCTGATATCTTATGGGACCTGGTCTTTTAAATTAGCCCAAAGGTTGTTGGAACAGCAAGGGATCTTAGGGTTAGGTGAATCCACCCTATTTGCTTTACAAGGAGTACACTTGAGACACAATGTGAGGAGGTAACTTTCCTGGGCTCACATAGCCTATGGAACTAGGATATGAAAACTCCTACTCCTGCCTAGGATGGACACGAGCTCTTAGAAAAAGATCAGCCAGCCCAAAGGACACATGATGTTATAAAAGTAGATTTTCAGATTCATAGACCTGTACCCTGGGGATTAATAATACATTATATGTTTATTAAAAAAAATTTAAAAATAAAATAAACCCTCAAATAAAAAAGTAGATTTTCATTAGGGAAAAAAACATTAGGAAATGCATTGCAGTGATGTGTGAAGAAGTCCTTAGCAGCCTCTTAGTTCTCATAGTGTCATTACAAGTGACTTGGCAATGTGGAATTCTCAGATCTAGAACTCTAAGTGCTAAGGCTAAAGCCTATTTTGCCTTGTGGCTGTTCATTCTGAAAACTCTAAGGAACAACAGATCTTTTTTTGTGTTTCTGTGAAGCAGGTCCTTATTCTTAATAAAGAAGTTGAAATCTGGGATAAAATTTTTAACTAAAAGCCAGGTACCTGAGATTGAAAAGGATCTTACCGTCTTGCCCTCCAAAATATTAACGAATTGGTTCTTCAGGTGCTTCCTTGGGGAGCACCAGATGATCCGGGCAAGTAAAACTGACTGGTGAAGTCTTTTGTATTTTCAGGCTAACCCTTGATTTAGGTGTGTGGGAGGGGACCTCCTGTAGAATTACACCAATGTGTTTGCTTTGTGAAGAGATTCAGAAAGAAGGCCAGGAGAAAGGAAAAGTCCTCCAGGAGGAGTATTAAGAAGAAGTCTGTGAAGAAGAGAAGACAAACAGATAGCCACATTAAGAATCTAGTCTCATTGGCTCCAAGCTCTTTTCTCCTGGCTCTTGCATCGCTGACTCAATCTGCAAGGAAATGAACAGAAGTTGCTGATGCGTGGTTACACAGATGAAATTACATTCCTTACACCCAGTTTATAATGGCAGGCCTGATATTCATCAGCTAACTCAACACTGAGCTTCCTGGTCCCCCACCTACCTGGGGGATAAGAATTTCACTGACCATCATTAGGAAAGGCATACGCTCCTACGCATCACTCTTGCCTTACCCAGCTCCATGGCACCCACAACCCTCAAAGCATGCTCCATGAATCCAGCCCTGGGGGTGCCGCAGTTTGTCATACAAGCCACCTTGCAGATGGGAGCCATTGGTGCCATGCTTGTGACTGAGAGTGAAGAGGCTGACAAGAAGGCTGCCTTGGCCCAGGCCATGTAGGTCCACCTGAATGAGGCTGCCCTCCATACCTGGAGAAACCACGCAGTCATCCATTCTCTGCTCAGAAAGCCACGGATGCCTGCTGTATCCCAGTCCCTTTGAAGAAGAGCACACAGGGGGCACCTGGGTGGCTCAGTGGGTTAAAGCCTCTGCCTTCAGCTCAGGTCATGATCCCAGGGTCCTGGGATCAAGTCCCACATCGGACTCTCTGCTCCACAGGGAGCCTGCTTCCTCCCCTCTCTCTCTGCCTGCCTCTCTGCCTACTTGTGATCTCTCTCTGCCAAATAAATAAATAAAAAATCTTAAAAAAAAAAAAAAAAAGAAGAGCATACAGGACTGGGACTCTTCCTACACAATCTCATCTTTGGCAGGACCTCCAAGCAGACAGGCTTAGCCTTTGCAGATGGAGGCAAGCCTTCTGGATATCTCAGGAGACATTTTACTGTATTAGCAAAAAGCTGGCCCTGGATCTTCAAAGGGACATCACCCACAGGAAGTCATCTTCCTCCATGCTGCAGAAGGTAGCCATTGAAATATTTATGCTGGCCTCCCTGGTGCCTCCAGGCTGTGTGGCTGAGCTCTTTGAAGTGGGCAGATCTAGTGCTGGGTGTGCCATCCACAAGATTGTGGATGCCATCTGTGCTACCTTTTGGCACCTCCAGGAAAACCAGCCTGACTTGGAGAAGGTCATCACAGAAAGGTTCTGGACCAACTATGGCTTCCTGATGTGTGCTGGGGCTATTGGAGGCACACTTATCAAGGTATCCTGCCCCAGAGGGTAGGAAAAGAACTATCCAAACAGGCATCATCAGTACAGTACTTTTCAGTAATTCTCCAAGTGTATCTATTCTTTTATTTTTTTTTTAAGATTTTATTTGTTTATTTGACAGACAGAGATCACAAGTAGACAGAGAGGCAGGCAGAGAGAGAGGGGAGGAAGCAGGCTCCCTGTGGAGCAGAGAGTCCGATGCGGGGCTGAGCAGAGAGCCTGATGTGGGACTCGATCCCAGGACCCTGAGATCATGACCTGAGCCGAAGGCAGCGGCTTAGCCCACTGAGCCACCCAGGTGCCCCAAGTGTATCTGTTCTTGATCTTCATTTCAGCCAAGTGTTTGTTGGCTGCCCAGGATCCAGCCATAATTCACATGAATTGCAGGCAAGTCATTTTTGCCCCAGGGGAAATGCAGGCACTCTCCTAGCCCCTACCCAAAGAGAAATGGGGAAAGGCTTAAGGCTGTAAAGATTGTCCTTATGGGTGAACAGAGCATATCTTCTCTATCCATCAGTGGCTGTCAGCCTCACAACACCAAATCATTGCTCCCTAGGAGCTGTGTTTCAAATGAGCAGCTCTTGGCTTTCTGGGGCACCGAGGAGCAAGTCTTCAGGCAGTTGGGAGACTAGTGACAGTGTCTCTGGGGTGAGGCATTATGTCAGGCCCAGAGCACCTATGATGTGGTCACCAGCTGCTGCTGGCTCCCTAATCTGCGTATCCATGGAGGTGAGGTCTTCTGCCTGGAATGGGACCGGAACCTCCACCCTTGCTGTGGCCTGGAGCCCGCCAGGCAAACAGTAAGAACCTAAGGCAGCTGGAGTTCCAGGTGCGTTAGGCCATCAGTTGGTCCCTGGTAGTCCAAACCCAGCCAATGCAGGGTGATGACTCTCCACCCTGCTTTTTCACTTGACTTTCTCCTCTAGGCCCTCTTTCTTCTTTCCCGGTTAAGATTCCCCTATCCCCTCTTCCGGAGAAGAAAGTATTGCCATTAACATTTGAAAGCCTCCAAAGGTACTGTATCTTTCTATAAAGTGCCTGGAAAGGGAATGCAGGCTGGTCATCACCAGAGAAGAGGAACAGATTGGCTGCACTGTCAAATAAACTTGTTTCAGGTGTGTGGTTGACTTACAGCCTGGGCAGTTTATAATGGCAGATGTGTTCACCTGCTGGTCCTGCCTAAAGTTTCCTTAGTGCTGCTTTTGTCATCCCTAAAGGGGATTTTCATATACATTTATGGCTGTACACACACACACACACATATACCCCTATGGTGTTCAAATAATAATAAACCAATCCTGTTTGAATAGTAATAATCTGTATTAATTTCCTATGGCTGCTGTAACAGATTGTCACAATCTTGGTGGTTTACAACACAAATTTATCACCTTGTAGTTCTGGAAGTCAGAAGTCCAAAATCAGCCTCAGTGCACTAAAGTCAATGTGTAGGCAGGGCTATGCTCCTTCTGAAGGCTCTGGGGAGACAGTTTGTTCCTTGCCTTTTGCAGCTTTTGGAAGCCACTTGTATTTCTTGGCTTGTGGCCCCTTTCTCCATCCTCAAAACCAGCTGCAGAGCATCTTCTCTCCTTTCTTTTTCTTTTCTTCTTTTTTTTTTCTTAAGACTTTATTAATTCATTTGACAGACAGAGATTACAAGTAGGTGGAGAGGCAGCCAGAGACAGAGAGAGGAGGAAGCAGACTCCCCACTGAGCAAAGAGCCCGATGTGGGGTTTGATCCCAGGACCCTGAGATCATGACCTGAGCTGAAGGCAGAGGCTTATCCCACTGAGCCACCCAGGCACCCCTCTTCTTTCCTTTCTGACCTCTGCTTCTGTTGTCACAACTCTATCCTGTTTCTCTTGAGCTCTGAAGTCCCTTCTATGTCTAACAGTTGATGATTCCATGTTCCTCAACTCAGAGAAAGTGCTTACCACTAGGAGGACAGAGGTGTGCTGAAGTTGCCCAGGGATCCTTCAAGGCATGAAGTAATCTCCCAACCATTCTCTGCTGGGCAGTGCATGGACTGCTGAGATCATCCATTCACTCAAAGTTTTATGTGCCCACTGTGTACTGGAAAAAGAGGGGAAAAGATCCCGTCTTTGTCTTCAAGAATTCCAGTGGGATAAAAAGCCAGGCAACTGGACAGTTAATACACAGTAAAAGAGCTGTCATGAGGACGTAAGACCTGGGCATATTGCTGCAAAAGAGGAGCTGCAAGTTGAGTAGAGCGATATGAGTTTGCACTTGAGCTGAACGGTAAGGGACAAGCATGGTTATAAGAAGTTCTAGGAAGTGGGGCCTGCAGAAAAGCACAGGGGTGAAAGCAGTGTGGTGCTGCAGGAGAGCTGCAGGTAGTTCTGCAAGCTAGAGGCCAGAGTAAGGAGGAAGTGTCGGGTGGTGGTTCGGGGGAGGGGCTTCATGCCATGCTAAGGAGGCTGAACTTCCAGTGAGCCAAAAAGAATCATTGATGGAATTAAGCAAGGGGTGACATGATCAGTTTATCTTTTTTTTTTTTAAAGATATTATTTATTTATCTATTCATTTTTTTAAAGGTTTTATTTGTCAGAGAGAGAGAGAGAGAGAGACAGAGAGCGAGAGCACGCACAAGCGGGGAAGCAGCAGGTAGAAGGAGAAACAGGATCCCCAATAAGAAAGGAGCCTGATGTGGGAGTCTATCCCAGGGCCCTAGGATCATGACCTAAGCTGAAAGTAGATGCTTAGCTGACTGAGCCACCCAGGCATCCCTATTTATTTATTCTGGAGAAAGAGAAAGAGAGTGAGAGAAGGGGCAGAGGGAGAGGGAGAGAGAATCTCAAGCAGACTCTCCTGAGTGAGGCTCCTAGTGAGACTCCCAGTGAGACTCCCAGAGTGAGACTCTGCTGAGTGGGATCTGATCTTATAACCTTGAGATCATGACCTGAGCCACAATCAAGAGTCGAATGCTCAACTAATCAATCAGGCACCCAGGGCCCCCTGTTTAGCCTTTTAAAAAGATAATCCTTGGCTATACTCAACTGATGAATCATTGAACATTATATTAAAAACTAATTGTGTACTATACCTTGGCTAGTTAAACTTAAATAAAAACATTATTTATATAAACTTGAAAAAAAAAGATAATTCTTAGTAGCACAGAGGGATGAATTAGAGGGGGAAGAAAGAGGGCTGGAGAATCAGCTAGGAAATCAGTGGGGAATATCTGAAAGCTGGAGGCTGAACTGTACAGCTGTATGTGCGTGCATGCGCGTGCGCGCACACGCTTGTGTGTGTGTGTGTGTGTGTATGTAGGGATGGAGTGAAGGGTACTTTATCTGTACAGCTGTGTGCATGTGTGTGTGTGTGTGTGTGTGTAGGGATGGGGTGGAGGGTACTTTATCAGAATACCTAGAAAGTTCTGCTTTGTTTAGCATCCACCTTCTACTTGTGATTTGCCACTGTAGCTTACTGGATGATGGAGCTGTCCATTTTCTGGGCGGGGTTAAATGAAGGGACTCTGGAGATACAGTTTCCAAAGCTGCCCTGACCTTTCAGGCAGTTTTCTAAAGGCAAGTATCTTCCCTCCCCTCCCAGAGTCCCCTTCTACTGGCTGAAGCTCAGGCGCCCACAGAGGCTGGAGCGGTCAAGAGTGAGAGGCAAACTGTGGACTGGAATTCTGTAGAGCTGGAGGGGGAGCCTCGGCTTCTCCATCTTTGGAAATGTAGCCAGACAATCCCAGCTGTGATTTTGCTTGTGTTTACCCTGTGCCCCTACCACCACTCTCCATTTTTTTTCTCCTTCCCTCACATAATTTCCTGGAAGTGAAAAACCTCACAGATGTCTGTGTGGAGGGTGGGGAGGTGGGTGGGAGGTGGGTGGGGAAGATTTTAGGGTGGACCATGAGTATACCATGAGTTAAAACTGAAAGCTCTACTAGTTAAAAAGTGTAATTTGAAACAAGGTTTTGAATAGTCTTTTAAAAGGTCTCTTTTAAGATTTACAGGTCACCTTTAGGGGAGGTGATAGGTAATTTGTAAATGCTTTTCAGTATTAATGGTGATAATTACACAGAGAGGAAGCCTTCTCTTTTGGTTGGGGGACATGAGGAGATAGGGCAGAGGTTTAGTTATTTGCTAATTCAGGGGTTGAGAAGGAAGAGAAATGCCTTGTTCCTGAGGTGAGAGGAAAGCTGATCTTAGGGCCCCAAGAATGCTAAGTAACTGGAATCAGTGACCAGTGGAGATGAAGTGAGACTCAAACATTGGATGAGAAGAGTAAAATCACACCTCAGGCCCATCTTCTGCTTGCCCTGCACTCTACCAAGAGATTGCCACTGAAAAGATAGTGGTTGGGGTATGTTGAGATCAAGGTAAGCTTTGGGTGAAGCCTCAACTGGAAAAGTTCTGAACTGGAAAGTCCATCTCCTGTGATCCCATGGTCTTGGAATCTCTTCAGGTCTCAGCTTCTTTCTCTGTAACATGAGAGAGCTGCACTAAAATCAGCAAGTGTGCTTGTAGCTCTAGCACTGCATCACTTCTACTGTGAAAGTGCCATTGTCCTTGCCCACTGTAGACCCTGCAGCATTCTCTGAGGCCTCAGACAAGCTTATGATGATCTGAGCTGGTCCCAGTTCCTGGGTGGAGACTTTCCAGCTAGGTGGCAGGAAAGGAAGAGGGAAGAGAGCCTGTTTCTCCTGTCCCCTGCCATTCTTAACTTTCTGAAACCAAGGAAGGCAGGAGCCTACCAGAGGTTTGGGTCATGGTGACGGCATGGTCCTGGGCAGAGGAGGGAGTAGAACAAAAGAACAGAGATTGAACTCATCAAAGACAGAGAAGAAGAGATGTTTCACCAATAGTTTTACCATCATTTGGTGAAAAAGCATCAAAGGTAACCCTCTTACCTCCAGGAAGAAGGACATGTTTTTTTCAGGGAGTTTGAAAATATCCACTAAAACACCACACCAAGGATTAGCTGGAGATGGCTGGAGAGGAGCATATCTGAGCTATGTGTGTGTGGAGTTCCTGCTCTCTGCTCAATAACTGTAAATGAGATACTAAAGATGCTTTGACACACTAAGACCTAAAATAGGCAGTATTCCTGCTTACAAAGATTAAAAAAAAATCACATACACAAGGCTTATCACGATACCACACACAAAAAAGAATGCTCCAGTATAGGCTCAGGCAATGGTCCCCATCAGCCCACTCTGTGCTTTAGGGAGGAAGAGGAGTTGGCCTGTTTGGTGGTGGGAAACACCATATGTCACCGGCAGCACCCTGGGCAGGGGGCAGCAGCTGGGTTGGCAGAGACTCATTTCCAGGACTGGTCTACATTTGGACAAGGGAATGGGGAGCATGGCTTTCTCTGAAGAGCCTGCTGATACCTAATTTGAGCCAGAATCAGAGAGGACTTCCCAGATTACATCAAGGGGATCTCTAACCTTGCCTGATTACTCTTCCTGTTCATTTTCTTTCTGGTGATAATTATTTATTTGTAGCTTTATTTAATGACTATCTTCCTCTTTAAATAATAAGGTCCGCAAGGACAAGGATGACGTGTATTCTTTTTTATTGTGGTTAAAAAAAAAATCATAAAATGTCCCATCTTCACTATTATAAGCGCGCGTTAAGTATATCTACATTGTTGTGGAATAGATCTCCAGAACCTTTTCATCTGGCAGAACTGAAATTCTATACCCATCAAAGAAGAACTCCCCTATTCCTCCCCTTAGCCCCTGGTCACCACTATTCTGCTTTCTGTATGTGTGAGTCTAACTACTTTAGATACCTCATATAAGCAACATCATATAGCCTTTGTCATTTGGTAATTGGCTTATTTCACTTAGCACAATGTCCTCCAGGTTCATCCATGCTAAAGCATGTGACAGGATTTCCTTCCTTTTTAAGGCTACATTGTATTCCATTGCATGTACAGACCACATACTGTTTATTCACCCATTGATGGACATTTACTTTGCTCCAACCTCTTGGCTACAGTGAAAAACAGACCTAAGCCTCACCACCGTGGTCTCTCTTGGCTAAAGCCTGATTGTAATTATTCGAAGCCCAGATCCAGAGGCTTGTCCACCTTTGCTATGGGGCTGAGACAGAATGAAACATATGGAAAAAACCTAAAACATTACCTGCTTTCAAATCAAGATCTTTTTATTGAAATCCCAATTCTTTCCTTCTTATTTACCTTTTTAATCTACCTCTTCCCTTCATTATAATTTTTAAATTTCTTCTAAAAGAAAAAGGAGGAGAAAAAAGAAGCAAGAATTCAAGTCCCAATGGAGAACGCTTCCCAAAGTCCTGAGTACCTGGGTATGGCAGAAGCCATGGTCTGTGGGTCTCCTTCCCAGCCCAAGTGGCCTAGAGATGACCTTAGGAGGGCTCCTTTCTTATGGACACCTTCCTGGTGCTAGGTGTGACCCTCTCCAGCCAGCTGGACCAGGGCTGCTCTGTGGGCATTGCACTATTTGAGCTGTGAAGCTGATTCCTAGGCCACTTCTCTGACCAGGCACCTCCCATTTCAGCTACAACTGTGGCACCAACAGTCTGATGGCACCTGAGGGTCCTGGCTGTGCTGGAGCTTGTGTACTTGGCCCACCTGTGCTCCAGGATATACTGAAGATACTCCTGGGATATTTGGGGCTGCTGATGGAGGCTTTCTGGGAGGCTGGCTTCTGTCTGGAGACTCTGGCCTCCTCTGGAGTTCTGCTGGAGAAAGAGAGATTAGAGCTGCTCTCCTCATCCCATTCTTTCCTGGACCCAGCTTTAAGACTGTAAAAGATTGCCATGATGACCAATTATCAACTACATTTAAGGCAAGAGCCAGTTAAAAGCCAGTGGAGGATCACTGGGCTTGACTTCTAGTGTCAGCCTTAACATTGACTGGCAGTGGCACCTTCTGCAAATTACTTTCCTCTGGCTAGGTGTTCTCATCTATAAAATGGTGGGGTGGAAGACAGTCTCCAGCCATCCCTTCTAGCTTTAATAACGCAAACTCCGTCACCTGTAGTAACACCACACTTCCTTCCATTTTTATGCGCTCCTTTGAGGGGATCCCAACTTGTATCATTTATGACTTCCTTCCCCACCCAGTCTCATGTCATGGGGGCAGTAGGCTGGAATGAATCCTTTTCCTTTCTTTACAACCCCCAGTGGGTGATGGGATAATCCGGGTGGCCTGCACTGAGCCCAGCTAACGTGAAAGGCCCTGTACTCTGTTTCTACCTCTATTGCAGAGAGTGGCTGGAATGGCAATAGGCAAGGGACAATGTTATTGAGGAGAGAACTCCCAGAGAAGCTCCCACTGCTGTAGAATTTGCTATGGCTTCTGCTTTGTGTGATCCTTTAGCTGATACTCTCCTGGGAGATTATCAGGGAAGTGCCCAGTACAACAGATGACACTGTGGAGGTTTCAAGGTAGGAGAGCTTGCTAATATTGTAGGGCCTTGTACTCTGCCTGCTTTGCTTAGGTTAGAGCCTATGGCAGAACCTACAGAGAGGATTTCCTCACCCAGGTGAACAAGAGACCCCAAACCTGCCCAGGACCCAACAAGACTGGATGTGAGGTGAGGAGCTTCCTTAGCCAGACCACCCCAATCTGTTGAAGAGGAAAGGTAAGTAGGCAACTGCTGTCTTGGGCCCTCTTGAAGCAAACTGCAGGCTTCGCCTAAATAAGGCAAGGGTGTGCTGCCCAGTGTTTGTCTCGCTGCTGCGTGCATGATATGGGCTACACTTAGCCTTCTTGCTTATTTGCTTCCCCTTCAACCTGGGTCCTGAACGATTCACTGCTGAAAGACACTGACTGGTCAATAAGCAAGCAGGCCCAAGGCAGGGCCAGTTACCCTCCAACGGACTGTTTGCACAAACATCTTTGTAGGAAAATCCCTTCGATGGCAACCAAGCAGAACAGACCTATTCCTACAGCACAGACTGCTGCTTCTGTTAAGACAGTACCACCCACAGCTGTAAGGAACATCTGATTTGTCTTGAAAAGAGGGGATTGTTATCATGAACACCAGGGCTGGCTTTGGGAAGCCAGGGCTGGGAATGAGAAGGTGGTTGTGGGACCCACGCTTCTGCCTGGGACACCGGGGAGGAAGGACATGAGCGCTAGATGTCAGGAACTGCCACATCCCTCTCCTTTATCGTCTTGACTGTGGCTCCCTGTCCCGGTTCCCACAAAGGAAAAAAGTCAGGTTTGGGACTCTTTGTCACTCCTGGGACACCCTTGGAACACCTGCATTTTGACATTACCCCCAGTCTATCTCCCTTGTCTTCCTGAAAAAGTGCTCTGTGGGCCACCTAGAAGTTGTTTTGAGTGTCCCAGCTTAGAGCTGGACAGAGGCTTAAAGGTTTCAAATTCTGAGAGCCTGAAGGAGGACCCTAGAAGGCTGTAAAGCAAAAGAGAAAGGCTTAGAAGGCTTAAACAAGAAGCCAGGAAATCACTTACGATCTGAAGTTGTGTATTCACCATAAATTCAATAGACATTAAGACCTATTCTGTCAGACATGTGCTAAGCACTCAAAGTAAGAAGAGGAGTAGGGCATGGTCCAGTGGGGGAGACAGCTATGTAAACCATAACTGCAATCAATACAATGAAAGGAGCACTAACAGAAAAATGCCAAAGCAATGAGAGGAGGTCATTCCATCCTGCTTTCTTCTCTCTTTCTTTCTTTTTTTTTTTTTTAAAGATCTTATTTATTTATTTGAGAGAGACAGAGAGAGAGTATGAGCAGAGGGAGGGAGAAGCAGAATCCCCGCTGAGCAGGGACCTCAACCCATGACTTAATCCTAGGACCCTGGGAT
Source organism: Mustela nigripes (assembly GCF_022355385.1). NCBI lineage: Eukaryota > Metazoa > Chordata > Mammalia > Carnivora > Mustelidae > Mustela > Mustela nigripes. The sequence continues at coordinate 51,743,532 of NC_081561.1, forward strand.
CATAACCTAAGCCAAGGTCAGACACTTACCTTGACTGAGCCACCCAGGTGCCCCCATCCTGCTTTCATCTACAGGGATATGTGGGGAGGTGGCTCCCATGTGAGCAAAGTGGATTGGTAGCCCTCTACCAGAACTCTTTTTCCTCCTCTACTCCCTCCCCCATTCTTTCCTTTTCTTCTGTCTCCTTTCCTCCTACCCCACAGCATGCAATGGCACCCAAGAATACTCAATCCTCCCACCAATACAAACAGTTTTAAATAAGTTGCTGACCCCTGTCTAAAGGTAACAGAACTTTCCAGTGGAATTGGGTTATCTAGCTCCTTAGTTCTCTGATGTGAGGAGGGCTCATTATGTTAAACTATTATTTTGGGGATGGAAGTTTTCTTCATGACCAAAAAGTCAAGTTCAAATCCTAAGATCTGAACCAGTCAGACAGAAACAATCTAACACAGACAAAAGTGCAAAGTATTTGTATGGATATATTTCTTTTGAACTTGAGTTTTTATTTTTGAAAAAAATAAGAGTTTGAAACTAGAGTTTCAAACAATATAGTCTGAAATCCAGGTACTTACTACCCACATTTTACAGGTGGACACTATCATGCTTGTTTCAGATCTTTTCTTAAAAATATTTAGATTCAACTAAAGATCTACTCACCTTCCTTTGCCCCTCCTCCAGAAGAAATCACTCTTCTGAAGTTGGGTTGTGTCATTCATTCCCATGCATATTGTTATAACTGACATATTTATGTGTTAAAAAAATAAATACTAATAGTTTATATGTTTTGAAACTTTACCTAGAAGGTTTAATACTGTACATATATTTTGTTACCCCCCCCCTTTTTTTTAACTCAATACGGCCTTGATATATCAGGTTCCATTAAAATCCTATATTTCATTGTAAGAGGAAATTGGTATATTTCTTATTTATATCATATTCGTTATACTTTCTATTTATCATACTTTTTTTTGATTTCTTTTTTCCATCTCTTTTTCCTACCTTCTGTGTGTCAACACTGTTTTCTTTACTCCTCTTTCCTTCTACTACTTTAGAAATGATATGTTCTATTTCAATTTTTGTAGCCTCTATAAAAAATATTTTTAAAGATTTTATTTATTTATTTATTTAACAGAGAGATACATAGGGAGAGAAGGAACACAAGCAGGGGGAGTGGGAGAAGGAGAAGCAGGCTTCCCGCAGGGCAGGAAGCCCAATGTGGGGCTCGATATCAGGATCCTGGGATCATGACCTGAGCTGAAGGCAGACGCTTAAAGACTGAGCCACCCAGGTGCCCCGCCTCTATCAAATTTTTAATATGAATAACTGCCTCCAAAATGTCCCTTCCCCTTCCAAACAAAGACCTTAGACTATTTAACTTTGATCTGCTCTAGTCACTTGCCATGTTATTATTGTGTAATGCTGTACTGTCTAATGTGGTAGCCATTAACCACATGTAGCTAGTTAAGTCAAAATTAATTAATATTAGATATAACTAAAATTTTTTTTGGTTGCATAGCCACATTTTAAGTGCTTCATAGCCACATGTGGCTAATAGCTACCATATTGGACAGCAGAGATAGAACATTCCCATCATTATAGAAAGTAGTACAATGCTAGTTATTTATTTACATTTAGTTTTGGCCCTCTCCAAATTAGTTGTTATTAGTAGTAATGACTTTTAGAGTCAGTATTTCTTTAGATTTATCTTTGTGTTTACCAATTTCTTTGTTTACCTTTGTTTCTTTCCTTACTTTTGTAATCAATCTCCTTCCTTCTGAAATTATCCTATAGGAGTCTGCAGTGGACCAAATTGTGCCGTCCTCTCCATTCATATGCTAAAGCCCCAACCCATAATGTGATTGTATGTGGAGATAAGGTCTTTAGGAGATAATAAAGGTTAAATGAAGTCATAAGGGTGGGGCCCGAACCCAACAGGACTGGTGGCCTTATTAGAAGTTACTTTGTAGGGATAGATGTTTTTGAGACTTGACCTGCATATACACAGGCAGGCTAAGAAATGTGGTTTGTGAGACTCGTGCTGTGTGAATAACCTTGGGAGCCTATTGTTTGAAATATATTGTCTGGCCTCCAGGTCAGAACTGCCCCTTCTCTTCTGGATACTAAGAGCTACAAATCTTGTCTCAGATCCCCTGATGCTCCAGACTAGGCTGGCCCCCCAGATTGGCATCCAGGAGGGGAGGCAGATACACAAAGCCAGGTTCCTTGAAAATACAGAAACACGATAACATAGAAATGCAGCTCGCTCCAAACTGCACGTGGGCGAACAAATGTTTAATTCCAAACCCTGTTATTTGCCATATAAATAAGGACCTTATGGGTAAAGATCAGTTGGAAGTCTCACCTGAGGGGAGGATGCTCTACCCTGGCCTCTCAGTCAGGACTCCTGCCTGGCTGTTTGCATGGGGCTTCGCAGGCTAATGAGGCTGGATGCTTGAAGTATCCGATTTGATATAACTTTGCCTTATTCTCATTTCTTGCCTGCTATTACCTTCATCTATGTGTAGATTCCTTTCCTCTTCTGTTTCTACTAGGTTTCTATAAAAAGAACAAAGTTTTCTTTCCTTTTTGAAACCAAAACATGGCTCTTGTGAATCTTTTGTTTAGAAAAGAAGAGGAAGAGAGACTTTTCTTTCCTTCTCTCTCTCAATCGCTGGCTCTCTCTCTGCATATGCTCACAGTCAAGGTCGTGTCAGGACTCAGCAAGAAGGTGGATGTCTGCAAACCAGAAAGAGAGCTCTCACCAGAAACTAAACCCTGCCAGACCTCGCTCTGGGACTTCTAGCCTCCAGAACTGTGGAAAAGAAGTTTCTATTGTTTCAGCCATCTAGTCTGTGGTATTTTGTTATAGCAGCCCTAACAGACAAATATAAAGTCTCAAGTGTTATTCTGGAAATCTTTGTTTTGCCCTAACTCTTTAAAAATAATTTAGCAAGGTACAGGATTCTAGGCTGTCAGTTATTTTCTTTGGGAATTAAAAATATTATCCCATTGTTTTTTTAGCCTTTGTTGTTGTAATTGAGAAATTTGTAGCCACCCTAAAATGTTGTTCTTTTTTTGGATTGCTTTTAATATTTCCCCCATATTTCTGGGTTTCATGACAGTGTGTCTAAGGGAAGGTGTGATTTCATATTCCTTGCTTTGGGTTCATTGTGATTCTTTAATCTGAGAAGTCTTGTCTTTGACCAATTCTGGAAAATGTTTACTTATTATTTATTTTCTTAATTCTTCTCCATCTAGAATTTCCATTACATATATTGAAACTATTCATTCTAGCATTCATTTCCTATAACTCCTCTTTGTATTTTTCATTTCCTCTACTCTGCTACATTATGGCAATTTTCTCAGCTCCACCTTCTAGTTTACTAATTCTCTTTTCAAATGTGTCTATTCTGCTTTTAACTAGTCCATTAATTTATTCCTTCAACAACTATATTTTGCAATTCTAAGAGTTTGATTTGCTCAAACCCACCTTTCTTTCAGGGTCTTGTGTACTGTTTCTCTACCTATTTATTTTAAATATATTGGTTTTAGAATCTAATTGAATTTCCCTGGACTTCAGTTGTCTAGATTATGAACTGTGGCTTTAAATTCAATGGTCTCTACAGTGATTTTCACCTCTGAAATTCTAGTGTGTATCCCAATATTCATTTATTTATTTATTTTTAAAAATAAACACTGCAGGCATACTTTGCATTTCCAATCAATGAGGGTGGCATTGGAGCCTGGCAGTGAGTAAAGAATGATTATTTTATTTATTTATTTATTTATTAAAAATGATTATTTTAGAAGCCACCTTCCCCAGACCTCTAGGGCTCTGAGCCAACATCTGCCATTTTCTCATCTCGCCTTCCTGTATTAGCACAGAGAGAAACAGGTGGCTAACCAGATGAAAATAAGCCAGGAAAAATATCCATCTGGGTTTGGTTTCAGATCAGAGATATTTTTTGGAGGCTCATCAAAGAATCCAGTTGAAAGGCTGTGGAACAGAGGTAAACACTAAACCTCTCAGCTTTTCAGAGATTTTTGGATTGATTGTTGTAGCACTTAAAATATAAAATTAGAGTGTTAATAGTTTCCCTGCACTCTCTGGACTATCAGAGGGCTGGAAGAAGGATAATGAAGGCCTGTATTTCTTTTTATCTAAAGATTACTACAGTTGAGCTAGAAGAACATAAGAAGGTGCTGGACGTGAGCTGTGGGTTATAAGCTGGGTTTGAAGACATGATCTTGACATATTTATATAAAGGGAAAGTGAGTGATCAATACAACCATCTCTGCAGCTTGTTTCCCAAAGTGCCTCATAAGCATCTTTCGAATTCTGCTCCTATGATGTCAAATATTCATTGAGTAAAGGATGCAGTGAGACTCAGTCTTCCCAAACCCTGCTGTGGATAGGGCCTGTGGGCTCTTCATCAAATGGCATGGAGTCAGTTAAAAGATATTTAGCTTACTTCAAAGGGCACTGGCTTTTGCCAACATCCTCCCCCACCGACCAGAAGCAATTATGCTGCTTTCATGGTTTATTTCCTTTGCTTAGATTTTTAGAATAAAGTTGATTGAGACATAATTTATGTACAATTTATCAAGGTATAGTTTATATACAATTAGTTATAAAATTTAACAAAATATAATTTTCCTTCCTTTTCCATGTTCTCCTAGACAAAGTTTTGGAACGAAATGTCGAAACTGTATTCCTCTCCTGACTCCTGGTGTTTTGAAAGATGTGGTTGCTTCTTAAATTTCTCTTCCTCTGTGTCGTAACTGCAAAACAACTTTTCATTCTAAACAGAGATCTAAATAAAGATCATTAGCAACTAGATGCTTTTTGTAAACCCTTGAGGCATCGTGTGTGTGGCACGTGTGTTTATTCATAATTTTTATGTCTCCCTCCTTCATTCCTACTTCCATCTAAATAGCTTTTTAAAAATTTTTAAAAAGTTCTTATTTATTTATTTGACACACAGAGAGAGATCACAAGTAGGCAGAGAGGCAGGAAGAGAGAGGGGGGGGGAAGCAGGCTCCCCGCAGAGCAGAGAGCCCAATGCGAGGCTCAATCCCAGGATCCTGAGATCATGACCTGAACTGAAGGCAGAGGTTTAACCCACTGAGCCATCCAGGAACTCCCATCTAAATAGCTTTTAGATCTGTCCATTTTTTTCTCTGAAAAGTTTCATTCTCATCCTTTCCTTTTTTTCCCTTCTTTAAACACCCTTTCCAGGCCTCATTTCTTTTATCTGATGAAAACAATCTATTCTACATATTCTCTAGCCAGAATAATCTTCCTAAAGCATGTCATACTCTCTCCTTTGCTCAAAGGCTATCAATGGCTTCCTTCTGCCTACTAAATCAAACACAGCCTTACTCTGCAGGTCAGTGTCCTTTACAGGAAGGCCCAGTGCACCCCTACTTCTGGTCCTACTGTGTACTCACTTGCCTTTATATTTTGCTGAGAATGTCATTACTCTCACATCTCCCTGCAAATACTTAGGTTTTTGATTTGAGGATCAACATGTGGGCAATATTTCCTGCAGGATATATTGTGACAGGAAAAAAAAAAAAAAAGCCTTAGCTTTCTATCATCACTCCCATGCAAATTTATATCTGCCATTTTTAAACTCCTAAGTCACTTTGTACCATGCCTAGAACATGATGCCTTTTTCTCATGGAAATTTATGTTTGTGCCTTATTTTCCTCACTAGATTGTAAACTTTTCGTCTTATTCATCTTGGTATCCTCCTAAATACCTTGATATAATATAACAAAATACTGGTAGTATTTTTTGTAGTATGAATAAATATTCACATTTCAAAGCTCTGTTGGCTGAATAAAAACAAGCACTTAAATGATTTTTGAAACTTCAAAATTATGATCCACAGTTTATTTGAAGGATAAGATAGAATAAAAACTGATGACAAATAATATCTAATCTACTGTACCATACAAAATTCACACATAACTGATTAAATGAATGAATAAACAAATGTTTATTTGTACATGTACAGGACATGTACAGACATGTACAGACACTGGCCTATTTGTAAACTAGCAGAAGTTATTTATCACATCCAGAGAAAAGTCTCTTTATACTTTAAACAGTAAAATGAATAAAAAAAACTTTAATGCACTAAGGTAAAAATACGATATGCTGTCTTTTTAACTCACGTAAAGTATTTTAGAATATAAAATACCTACTTGTTTGATATTTAAGTAAATTCTACTGAGTCTGATGGGTCAGATTCTGCATGTGGATCTTAACATATTCATTCATTCTTAAATGAGTATTCAATATAGCCATACAGACCTGGGTTCATATCCTGTCTCTATCTATTACCGGTATGTGATTTTGGGATCTTTAAAGTTGTAGTCTTCTCACCTGCAAAACAAGGATTAAACATAACCACATCACAAAGTATTTTGAAGATTAAATGAGATTATATGGTAAAGTGCTGGGCACAGTGACAAATACTACACATTCAATAAATGGTTGCTATTTTTTCAAGTTAAATCATAACTTATTTCAAGAGAGATTTTTGTATTCTAAGGTTGTGCTGTCTAATATGGTAGACATTACTCACATGTGGTAACTGAGTATTTGAAATGTGGCTAGTCTGAACTGTAATATGGGTAAGGATAAAAATCACATTGGATTTTTTTTTCAGTATAGAGAAATAAAATATCTCATAAATATTTCTTTTATATTAATTACATATTGAACTGATATTTTAGATAAATTGGGTTAAATAAAATGTATTGCCAAATTAATTTTCACCTCTCAAAAGTGAAAACTGTTTTTGCTTTTTGAAATGTAGGTACTAGGGGCACCTGGGTGGCTCAGTCGTTAAGTATCTGCCTTCAGCTCAGGGCATGGTCCCAGGGTTCTGGGATTGAGCCCTGCTGCATGGGTCTCCCTGCTCAGGGGGAAGCCTGTTTCTCCCTCTCTCACTCCCCCTGCTGTTCCCTCTCTCGCTGTGTCTCTCTCTGCAAATAAATAAATAAAATCTTTAAAAAAAAGTTAAAAAAAATTAAATGTAGGTATTAGAAAACTACATTATATATGAGTCTTGCATTGTATTTCTGTTGGGCAGCACTGAGCTCAAGTCTCTGGTCAAGGACAGAATGAGGTATACAGATGTTCCACTAATATTTGACTGGTTGGTTGATATGGCTAAATTTCTTCATCATTTCATTATATTGACACAATTAAAAGCACAAGAGACTTTTTTTAAGTGCCCACAAGTCAAAACAAATGTACAGAGTGGTTATTATTAGAGAATCTCATGTGTAAATGAGTTATTTACTCAGTAACTTTTTGGTGATTTTTTCCTGCAGATCTTTAAGGACTGAAGCAAAACTCTTCAAACAGAGCTTTAGTGAAACCTGTGTGGTTAAGAATGGGAATGACCTTTTATTTGTCAATAATACTTTAGTAAAACTGGGGAAAAAAAAAACACCCAAGAAAAGAACGGAGATGACCTTTCCGGGACTAAGAAATCCAATTGCTGAAATTAACTTTGGCAAATGACAATGAATCACAAATTGTCTGCAGGCCAGCTATGTTGACAAATCTAATGGGCAAATCAGGATCACTGATGCCCTCTGGTTCCTGCATTTTCCTGATCCTTATAGCATATCTAACTGGAAGGAGTCTAGGATGCAAAGGATGGGGGTGGATGCTATGACTCTCTCCTGTCAGTATTAGACATGTTGGTTAAATCAAGAGACCATTTGGTCTTCCTCCATAATGGTCCTTAAGCATGGAGCAAATGCCTCTGACGGTTTTCAACATAGGCAGAACTGGAGCCGGATAATACTCTCTGAATGCATTACTCCTTTAGCCAATTGGATTTGTAGCCAACAAGGTATCACTGAAAGAAATGTCTGGATTGGTTCTATTCTAATCTTTTGATGGGAGTGGGAAGGTGGCTTAAATATGATCATTTGAATTGTTCCAGAATGCACCACGGTGCTTCCTCTCCTTCTCCCCCACATCTGTTGACTCTTCTCTAACCACTAATACCTTCACCACCATCTCACCATCACCACCAGTGGTTAACATTTATTTAGTGCTTACTACATGCCAGGCACTTTTCTCAATATCTTTTCTATCTGAATACTCAAACCTCACTGAATACTCAAACTACTCTTTAAACTACATACCACTCTTAATTTTCAAGATGAGGAAACTGAGGTACAGAGTAAAGTAAGTTGCCCATAGTTGCACAACTAATAATTAGAGCAGCCAGAAGAAGAGGGGAGCCTGCTGATCTTGGTGCTTAAGACCACAGACTACGGCATCTGGAGAAGATTCTGTAGTCTAGAGAACATAAGAAAACAGATTGGCTTGGCCAGGGCAATCCTGGTCCTGTAAGTTATTCCTTAGGCTGCTCCAGAACCTAGAGGTGTAGGGTTTTGACCTCCAATCTTTTGCGGCCTCTGCGTGAGTGCCAAAGGTCTATAATGGCCTATGGCATTTTCCCAAGTGCCTAAAGCTCGTTCTTAATCACAGAGTATTGTTTCAAGTTTTGCAACGCATAGTATTGTTCATTGGTTTGAAGAAAGAAATGTATCATTTAGTGAGAATAAATTATTTTTATTTATACATATAAATATTATGTATATTTATTTCAATATAATATATTTGTTACCTTAAGTGCCTTTGGGTACTTTTTGCTCCCTAAGGACGTGGAAAATGGAAGTACCACATATACTTTGCAATCTTTGTTTTCCACCATATTCCTGCATGCTTCTGCTCTCCAGGGAGCCCCCTAGTGTTTCTTTAGCCTTGGCGACTAGCTTAGGTCCATGAAGGCATAGGGTGCAGAAAATGGATACAGAGCGAAAGCAAGAATGTGAGCAATAGAAACCACTGATCGACTACTTCATCAGGTTACATGTGCTGCTTCATTCGGAGCAAGAGGTAGAGGAAGGTCATTGGCCAAACTCAGGTAGGGTCTATATAGACTCTATATGAGATGTAACAAATACCCCAACATCGTGTGTATGTGTGTATACGTTTATTTTATTTTTATTTTTATTTTTAAAAAAGATTTTATTTATTTATTTATTTGACAGACAGAGATCACAAGTAGGCAGAGAGGCAGGCAGAGAGAGAGGAGGAAGCAGGATCCCTGCTGAGCAGATAGCCCGATGTGTGCCCTGATCCAAGGACCCTGGGATCATGACCTGAGCAGAAGGCAGAGGCTTTAACCCACTGAGCCACCCAGGCTCCCCTGTGTGTGTAACAACCTGATAGATTTTTCTTTCTGAGTGGTTTGGAGGAGTAGGGAAATAACAAATGAAATCCTTTCTTTGCTCAAAGACCTCATGTCCTAATGAAAGGGAGAAACACCCAATTAAATATCCACATGTCCTTCATGACTGAAGATTACGACATTAAGGTAAATTAAGTCTTTACTGAGAACTAGAACATGATAAGTTTTAAGTGGAATTGTCTTTACACAATTTCCAAACTTGCTATGGGCTCATGGAATATTAGAATGGGATAAATTATTAGGAATTTTCTAATTTCCTCGTTTTTCATATGAGGAAACTAAAATGTTAGAGTCAAGGATTCGGTTTTCACATTCCCATATTCCCAAAAGTCCTTTTCCTTTGCAAATGAAATTATTTGCTTAATTTGCTTGTTTGAACTAAGCATCCTGGTTCTTTTAACATGAATTTCAACTTGTTTTCAGAGCTGAGAATGTCAGTACTGCCTTCAATATATTCACAAAATGATAGTTATGGTCAAGGGATAAAGGTACTCTTACATTAATAAGTAATTATCTCTTACTGTATAATTGCAAGCAGGATCCTCATCTAGAATTTTCCGTTTTTATAAAAAAAAATTCCTGTTAATATAAACCAAAGCAAGCAGTTGGATGACCACCTTTTTTTCCTTGAGTAAGGATCAATGTATCTACCCACAAGGATGATGCCAAGTATGTAGAAACTATAAACTGTATAATAACTAAAAATACTTACATACAAATACATGGCATATATATTTTGTTTAGGCAGGTTATACTTAGAATACTTATTAGGGCACAGTGAGTCCTGGGGATCTTCGAACATAAACTAATTACAAATTAATTGGCTGAACTTACAGATACAAAATTCGCAGGTGTCTGTCTAGTCCTGTTCAGTAAAATTAAAAACACATGCTGAGGCAATAGGACTGTTCTTGATTGCACTGGGTGGTTACATGGGTATACACATAATAAAAATTCATTGAGCTGTACACTTAGGATTTGTGCATTTTACTGTATATAAATTATACCTCAAGAATAAAACTAAAAAAAAAAAAACCAGAAAAGACTAAAAACAAGCGAAAAAAACCACCTTTTTGCAAAGGTTGCAAACAAGCAATTGGTCTTTTAGTTATTTGTAATTTCAGATTTGCTACATCTTAATTATGACTAATAGAGTGGCCTGAAACACTTTTTTGTTTCTTCTTCTGTTTAATTATCTTTCAATAAACTAAGTTAATTTAAAAGATCTTGTGATCTCCCTTTAAAACGAGAAAGACTTACCCATTTGCAAGTAAGATGGTGTAGTGATTATGTGCTGAATTTTGTAGAATAAAACACGAGGCCATCTCAAGGGGGCAGGACACAATACTGAAAATGTTTCTTTGACTTCGCCCTCCTCCGCCGCCTATTTTTACGTGTTACTTCAGGCTGTGGTATTCAGAGAGCATATGCGTCGCTTGACTAAAGAAACTTTTCCAAAGATGCTATTATTCTATTTCCATCCCACAGATCTCAAAATTCACTTTTTTCTCGGAATGCCACTTGAGGGCAGTTTGCTTGAGAAACATACCCAGCACGCCTGATTTTAGTACATTTAAAAAACAGGTTGCTATTATGTTTTTATGTCCTTGCGTAAAAACTCCCATTCTCTGACGTTTAGGCTACTTTTATTACAACCGCCAGACAGTCTTATTTAGGGTAGGTCAAGGAACGGCAGCTTGAAACAAAAACAAAAACAAAAACAACCTACAAAACATCCGGTAAAAGGGGGAAGACTACGACTCCCAGAATGCAGCGCGTCCTCCTTCTCTTGCCCGCCTGTCCAATGATCAGACCCCACGAGCCTCCTCTCGGCCCCATTGGTCAGCTTTCCTGTCAGTGAGGGGAGAAACCGAGGGCTCCGGGTGTCATATTTCCCGCCACTTAGAGGTGCGTCTCGGGAAAGCCGAAGTGGAACAAGTTCTCGATTGGATCTTCGGTCTTCTCGCGTAAGAGGAATCAGCCAATCAGAATGTGAATATCGTCCCGGAAAACCCCTCCTCTTCCTGACGTAGCCTTTGGTGGCGGGAAAAGTTCGGAAGTTTTCGCGCCCGGGCTGGGTCATCGGAAGACCGCCGGCGCGGTTCTGGGGGAAGCGGCTCCCTGGCGGCGAGCATGGCCGGGACAGTGGTACTGGACGACGTAGAGCTGCGAGAGGCGCAGAGAGATTACCTGGATTTCTTGGATGACGAGGTGAGGGAGGCGCGGGGGCGCGAGACTCTGGCGCTTGAAGGTCCTGGGACGCTGACGGGCCGAGGGAGGCCACGGCGGATGCTGCTCCACGCCGGGCCGGGGTGGGGCGGGGGACTCCCGGGAGGTCCGTCGGGCCTCCAGACTCTTGCGGCGGGGCCGGCGCCCTCAGGAGTCTTCCGTCCAGGGTCGCGTAGCGTTTCTGGCGTGGAGTCCGCTGCTGGTGTCCTGTAGGTGCAGCCTTGAGAGAGCGATCCTGAAACTCCTGCGTGCTCATGGGGCGGGGTCTCGCGGAAGGCCGCGGGTTTCTTTCAAGTGCGCATAAAATGGCAAAGCTCGCTTTGACCTTTCGGAAATCACTCCCAGGTCTCTCAGTTTGAAGGGAGTGTGGGGGGAGGAATGCTGTCGGACTGATGCGGGACAGAAGGCTGGCTGGGGACAAAGCAAAAGCTGACACCGAGCAACCTTCTCCGACCCCCCTCCTGAGTGGGACCTGTGTGACTTTCTTTGGGAATCTCCCACCTATCTTAATGTTAATACCTTGTTAGAAGGGAAAATGACCTTGACGGTGGCAAGGCTTCGGCATCTTGTAGGTCCTCTTTAGCGTATGAAAGTTCTATTGAAAACCTCCCTTTGCTTACTTCCCCCACCCCCCTTGGTACTGAACCTGCCACCCTTCACAATCCCGGGGCAGCAGCTCTTTCCGCCCACGGGGTCCTGTCCCCGGGCTTTAATAAACCACCATTTTGCACCAAAAATGCCTCAAGAATTCTTTCTTGGTCATCGACTTTGGACCTCACCCCACTGAACCTCACCTAGGTTCTAGAACTTCATCAGAACGGTAGGGATCCGCTAACTTAAAGACCTGCAGGTACCCGCGGAAAAGACTACCTTACTTGGCTGCATTGGATTTCACTGCCAAAGGAGATGCAGAAAAGTGTTTGCTATGCTGGCAAAGGGGGCTTCGTATGCTGTCCAGGATCGGAAGCCATAGAATATTGTAAAGCATCTTAAAAGGGTGGATAATGCTGGGTCTGTAAACAAATACGGAGGCTTCCTATTCTTTTAGGTCTGGCTAGAGAACTCTTTTCCCTATTATACAGCTAATCGGGGGAATAGAATATTTTAATTCCCTCTGTAATTTTTTTTTAAAAGATTTTATTTATTTATCAGAGAGAGAGAAGGAGAGCGAGCGAGCATAGGCAGGCAGAATGGCAGGCAGAGGCAGAGGGAGAAGCAGGCTCCCTGCTGAGCAAGGGACTCGATCCCAGGATGCCCAGGATGCTGGGATCATGACCTGAGCGGAAGGCAGCTGCTTAACCAACTGCGCCACCCAGGCGTCCAGTGAAAAGTCATTTTAATCTGCTAATTTACATTTTGATAAGCCTTTAAAAAATTTTTTCTTAAGATTTTTTTTTTTTTTTTAATTTGACAGACAGAGATCATTCGTAGGCAGAGAGGCAGGCAGAGAGAGAGGGGGAAGCAGGTTTCCTGCTGACAGAGAGCCCAGTGTGGGGCTCCATCCCAGGACCCCTGAGATCATGACCTGAGCGGAAGGCAGAGGCTTAACCCTCTGAGCCACCCAGGCGCCCCTTGATAAGCTTTTATTTGTCCTTTTTGACTTATTATGACCTTGTTTTAATTCTCCTTTAGAAGTTGAGAAATGACTGCATACAGAAAAGCTGCAGATAATAATAGAAATCATAACATGGACGTTGAGATTATTATACATCTTGCAACTGCCTCTTAGGGTGTATTTGGAATCTCAGGCTAGTGAGTGAAAATGTGGAGAAATGGGAGGTCCCTTCTGCTGCAGAGATTGATGGATTGATCTTTCTGTGAGAACTGCCTCTGTTTAAATATTGTCTTATTTTTGAATTTGTGCCTCTTGTGATATGTGGTGGTTATTTTGCAGGAAGACCAGGGAATTTATCAGAGCAAAGTTCGGGAGCTGATCAGTGACAACCAATACCGGTTGATTGTCAATGTGAATGACCTGCGCAGGAAGAATGAGAAGAGGGCCAACCGGTAAGTGGTAAGGGGTTTCTTCCAAGATGCTATCCTGGCTCTGAGTGACAGTGGCCCCCTTTCTCTTCCCCGGATTGGAACAGGCTTCCCACGAGAAGGCCTGGATGAAATGGTCTTTTGGGGGGGGGGGGGAATGGAATGTTTTTTTTGGACCCTCATTGTCTCACTTGCTTCTGTGTTTTTTTTTCTTCCTTCCAAAGTAGGTGGTGGGCATTTTCCTCTCCGGAGCTCCTCTTTCCATGTTTAACTGAATATCATTTCTGTACCTTTGAGAAGTTGAATTAAAGTTAGCACTCAGTTCTGATATATTTTACTGAGTCATCCAGGGTGGTAGGAGAAAGTAGAAGCTAAATTTTTACATCACTTTTATTTTTGAAGGTCAGATTTTTTTTTTTTTTTTTTTTTTAGTTTTTCTCTCTCTGCTTAATTATCCTCTCTCTTGCCCATATGCAGCCTCCTGAGCAATGCCTTTGAGGAGCTGGTTGCCTTCCAGCGGGCTTTAAAGGATTTTGTGGCCTCGATTGATGCTACCTATGCCAAGCAGTATGAGGAGTTCTACATAGGATTGGAGGGCAGCTTTGGCTCCAAGCATGTCTCTCCCCGGACTCTTACCTCCTGCTTCCTCAGCTGTGTAGTCTGCGTGGAGGGCATTGTCACCAAGTGTGAGTGGCTTCAAATCAGGGCTAAGGGAATGGAAGTGGGATAGTCTTAAGAAGGCCCGGGGAAGCAGGAGAGGCCGAGTAGAGCTGGGTAGCATAGCCCTGAACTTACAGGGTGAAGCTGGGAGGAGCTGTGGTATGTACATTGATGAAGGGGTCCAGAATGATGAATTCTACTGAGTGTGGGAGTGTCTTGGCTCTTGTAATCTCCTCATTTTAACTGTGAACTCCTATCATTTCTGGGTTAGGAAGAGTTGTACTTGAAGTTTTAAGTAGGTATGTTGATGTTCTAAATATAAAAATGAATAAATGGCTAGTATTATTGAAGTAGCTTAAACTAGTCAGAAGAAAACAGTATTTAGAGTCATGATAGACTTGCCTGCGTCAGATTCTACCCTTGTCAATGCTAGTTGAATGACTTATGCATGTTTTCCATTGCTAGGCTCTCTAGTTCGTCCCAAAGTTGTCCGCAGTGTCCACTACTGCCCTGCTACCAAGAAGACTATAGAACGACGTTACTCTGATCTCACTACCCTGGTGGCCTTCCCTTCCAGCTCTGTCTATCCCACCAAGGTGAGGGGAATGAATTAATTGGGCTTCTTGGGAGGTGGGAATCAAGTATGTCTGTTTTCATGCAAATAATTGAGTGATATCTGAAGTCTTCTAAAGTACATCAGATGAAAAGTAAGGATTAATCTCAAAGAAAGATTGATTGCTAGCCAGAGTTTAATATGAAAGTCTTCAATTCTAATTAAAAAAAAAAAAGAATAAATACTCTAGAAAATTTGACAAATTGTAGAAGGATTGAAAAAAGTCATTAAGCTACGTAGATCTTTGAGCAAAGTTATATATAACTTTATAATCTATTTAAAGTAATATGGGACAATACTTACACTATGGTGTTAACCATGATATCTTTGCAAATATTTAACTTTGGGTTGGGAGAGGAATGGCATTGGAAATGACTTTGTACTTAATGTTCTGACTGATCTGAACTGAAGACAATTTGAGGCTTTCTTAATGAGACAGAAGATGATTAGTGTTGGTTACTTGATGTCTGAATTCATTCTATTGAAGAATACCTGTCCCTGCCATCAAATTTAATTGAGAGCCACTGTACCCAAAGAATTGTTAAGCACTGTGGAGGATACAGATATGAGTATAACCAGTTCTTATTTTCAACTCAATTAGTGCAGGAATCTTAATGTAAAATAAGAATGAATACCTTAGAATTATAACTGAAGCATACTTTAGAATCATTGAGTCTGTCTTCAGGTGAAATGCTGAGATTCAGAAAGATTAAGTGACTTGCACATGGTACCAGTTAGTGATGACTCTAAGGACTAGTACCCATGTCCTTCTACTTTCAGGCCAGTTGCATTTTCTGTCACCCTGCTCTCTTCTTCAGTAAGATACTTCCTTCTAGACTATCTTCAGTAACTACTCAGGGAGTACTCTTCTGCTGATTACGGGGGCCATGCTTCTTTGCTTAAGATCTGAAATACGTTGGACTCCTGGAGGTCATCTAGTGTGGTACCGAAGAATATGGCTTGGGAGTTATACTTGCCTGAAGTCCTGGCTCTGCAGTTTCCTGTGTGACTTGGGGAACTTACTTAACCTCTCCAGTCTCGGTTTCCTTATTTGTTACATGTGAAAAATACCTGCTTTACCGAGGTGTTAGGATGATTACATGAGATCATCTCATGAGATAATAGCATAATGCCTTGTACATAGTAAGCACTCAATAAATGGCTGCTGTTGCGTTTTTAGAAAATTGAAATGGCAAGGGAGTAAAAGTTTAAAATGTCTTTACTCAAGTTTAATATACATACAGGAAAGTTTATATTAAAGTATGCAGGTCACTGAAATTTTACAAGCTGAAAATACCTGGAAAATCATCATCCAAACCAGGAAACAGCGTTCCTAGCACTCAGAAGTGTTTGAGGGCCCACACTCCCCAAGGTTAACCCTATCCTGATGTCATCAGCAACACAGAGTAGTTTTGCCTCTTTTTATGTTTTATCTAAATATTCCTGTGTTGGGCTTCCTTTGTTCATCATGTGTATTTGAGATTCATTCATGTTGTGTATAGGTGTATTTTATACATTTTTATTCACGCATTCCATTGGGTGAATATACTACATTTATTTAACAATTCTGTTGATGGCATTAGGATATTTTCTAATTTTTGCCTATTGGGAATAATGCTGCTGTGAACATTGTACTATGTGGCTTTGGGTCAGTGTTTCTGTCGGGTATTACCTAGGAGTGGAAATACTGTGTCATAGTACAGGAGAAATAAGAATCTTAATTTAGATTTTAATGTAACCGCGGCTCCTTCAGACTATAGTTGTCCCTTCCATTAGATGATTTGTTACTAGATCAGATGGGAATGGAGAAAACTGGAGTACACATTTGGCTTTTTTTTGTTCCTAGATACAAAAAATCTCATGAGGTCATTTCCAAATTATATTTGTTTCCTACCAAAAAAAAATGAGTGTGGCATTACTAAGACCAGGACAAGATAACAATGCTTTTCTGTATGTCTTTTTCAGGACGAGGAAAATAATCCCCTCGAGACCGAATATGGCCTTTCTGTCTACAAGGACCACCAGACCATCACGATCCAGGAGATGCCGGAGAAGGCCCCAGCTGGCCAACTTCCCCGCTCAGTGGACGTCATTCTGGACGATGACTTGGTAGATAAAGTGAAGCCTGGTGACCGAGTCCAGGTGGTGGGGACCTATCGTTGTCTTCCTGGAAAGAAGGGAGGCTACACCTCAGGGACCTTCAGGTAATGGTGCAGCTCTGAGGCATTTGGCACGCTGCTGGCAGCTTGCATTTCTGGTAGTATTCATGCTCTAGTTTGCCATATTGTGGGGCATACATCAGACAGGTGGAGCAGTCTAGCTATGTGGAAGATGGGATAGCTCTTTTCCATCCGATAAAACTGGTAATACTATTTTATGCTGAAAGTGGGAGTTGTTGGTAACATGGTTATATCCTCATGGCTTACGTGAATTTCTCACGTATTCCCACCTCCTTCTGATCCACATTTCTGTCCGAAGGAGGATCTGTGGGACAGCCAAGGATAAATTCCTGAGGTGAAGAATCATCAGCATATTTGTGTCACAGATTAAAAGAATCAGCTGTTGAATTCAGAACAACCTGTCTTTTTTACTTTATTATTTTCTGATTTGCTGTTGTCTCTGATGTTAGGAATTAAAAATCGCAGGCTTCTTCTTCTTCTTCTTATTCCTCCTTCTTCGTCTCAGGACTATCCTGATTGCCTGTAATGTGAAGCAAATGAGCAAGGACGTTCAGCCTTCATTCTCTGCTGAGGATATAGCCAAGATCAAGAAGTTCAGTAAAACTCGTTCCAAGGTCTGAGCATCTTATAGGGATTTGAGGGTGGGGATGGATTTGTTAGGGTTGTGTTTGGCATGGGACACCTTTCTTCTTTGTAGAGGATCAGGAGGAGGGTCAAGGTTTTTTCTCTAAAGGATGTTGTGTTAGCTTTTAGTTTTGACCCAGTCAGCAAGTAAAAGGATGTTTTTGCTGTCAGTATTTCTGTTTTGTTACCTGCTAGGCTGCTAAGTGAACCTAATATAATAAGAGAATATCAGGGTACCAGTAAGTCCATGTGGACGACAGTAGTGATGCGTTGTTACTTAAGTTTTTTTTTTAAAGATTTTATTTATTTATTTGACAGAGAGATCACAAGCAGACAGAGAGGCAGGCAGAGAGAGAGAGAGAGAGAGAGAGGGAAGCAGGCTCCCCGCTGAGCAGAGAGCCTGATATGGGACTCGACACAGGACCCTGAGAGATCATGACCTGAGCTGAAGGCAGGAGCTTAACCCACTGAGCCACCCAGGCACCCTGTTACTTAAGTTTTAAATAGGTTATTTTTGTTTCAGTTCTCTACTTTGTTTTGCTTTTTGAAGACAGAATGTCCACAGGTAGAATTGAAGAAAGGGTGGTTGACCCTGGAACAACATGTGTTTGAACTGTGGGTTTGCTTGCTTGTGGGTTTTTTCTGATAAATCCAATACAGTACTATAAATGTGTTTTTCTTACGATTTTCTTAATGATATTTTCCTTTCTTTAGCTTATTGTAAGAATGCATCATATAGTACATATCATACACAAATGTGTTACGTTTTTAAAACAGATATTTTTGTTATTGGTAAGACGAGGTCATTGGTAGGGTATTAGTAAAGTCTTTAGGGGGTCAAAAGTTATGCATGGATTTTTGACTGTATGGGGTGTTGGCACCCCTCACTTCTGCACTGTTCAAGGGTCACCTGTATGTGCCTGTGTGATCAAGGTTACTGAAGAAACATACCCGTACCAAACCAAAACAAAAGGTTACTGGAACCACAATACACATTCTTATTAAACCTAAAGTGTTTTGAACTGGAAATACTTTTTTATTAAAGATAACTCTCTAAGCAGATTTTGGAATACAGGCTTTCCCTTTATCTGTTCTGACAGTAGTCTCATCAGTGTGATTTGTCTTAAGAAATGCTTTTACAGTTACAAATGTGGAGTTCTTCAAGCATTTTTATAGGCTGAACTATGAAGCAGAGCTTAGCAAAACCATATTGAATCTCAACAGGCTTTTCCCTTTGGTTATTCCTCCTGTAGGATATCTTTGACCAGCTGGCCAGGTCGTTGGCCCCTAGCATCCATGGGCATGACTATGTTAAGAAGGCGATTCTCTGCTTGCTCTTGGGAGGGGTGGAACGAGACCTTGAAAATGGCAGTCACATCCGTGGGGACATCAATATTCTCCTGATCGGTATGGCATTGGGGATTTGCATCAGACTCTCGGTCTTCCCTGTGGAGTGTGCTTGTGGGAATCTATAATCTAAAAGAATGTGTATTCTCTACCTGGTATATTTCAGTTCCATCAAAGGGCAGAAGGCTAAAATGAATCTTTTCTTACTGTTTTCTTACTGTCATTTTTGTGTTTCCTGATTTATGTCTAAAATATATTCTTCCGTGAATGGTAAGGGAATATTATTTATAACCCATTAATGTAAATTTCTGTTATGCCAAGAGCTGTGCTAGAAAAATAGAACTTGCTGCAGTGCGGTGTGGGAGTGGAGGAGTTTCCTAGCAAGTCACCACTGTCCCACTGAATTATAGGGGACCCATCGGTTGCCAAGTCTCAGCTTCTACGCTATGTGCTGTGCACTGCTCCACGGGCTATCCCCACCACTGGACGGGGCTCTTCTGGAGTGGGTCTGACGGCTGCTGTCACCACAGACCAGGAAACGGGTAAGGGTATAAGGGTCTTTGGCAAACGTCCCGTGGTGAGATCAAGTGTAATTTCTTGTAGTTTGCTCTTGGGAAGCTTGTATTGGGAACATACAAGCTTATCTTGTTACCCTGAAAGGTTAGTTTGAACCAGACTATAGAGGCCAGGGTGTCCTCTGGCAATAGGGGGTGAATTAATTAAGTCTTTGGGTGGCCGGTCTGGATAAGAATGTCTCCTAAAACACAGCTTTTGAAGAAGGCTTTGCATATTGGAAGGGAAAGAAGAAATAAAAATGAAGATAGTGCTCTTTTATAAATTAGAGGAAGGGATTTGAAGACTAGTGAAAAGAGAGCAGAGATCTAGTTGGGGAATTACTTGAGGATGAAGATAAAGAGACAATCTGTGAAAGAAGTTTGTTGGAGGCTGGCTGCTTAGGGATAGTTCAGATTGGAACTAAAAAGATTGACCCACCAGGGTTTTTCTCTAAGTCTCTAGGAACTGACTGTTCCTCACTATTTTCTCATGAGAGACATTGAGTGCTTAAGAAGGAGGCTGAAATCTCTCCCCTTGTCCTCTACAACCTGGATGGTAACACCTATCTTGACCTGCTCATTTCCTAGGGGAGCGCCGCCTGGAAGCAGGGGCCATGGTCCTTGCTGACCGAGGTGTGGTTTGCATCGATGAATTTGACAAGATGTCCGACATGGACCGCACGGCCATCCATGAAGTGATGGAGCAGGGTCGAGTCACCATCGCCAAGGCTGGCATCCATGCTCGGCTGAATGCCCGCTGCAGTGTTTTGGCAGCTGCCAACCCCGTCTATGGCAGGGTAAGTGCAGTCAGGCACTTTACCATTGTCCTCACCCTTGGTTGGTTTTGCTGAATAGCTGGGCCATGAAGTTGATTCTTGGAGTCCCAGAGAAATAAAAGGCCAGACTAAAGTTAAGCTTGTCCACCGTTTTGTTCTTGTCCTTAACTTAGAGCAGTGCTTCCTCACGTTTTCAGCCACATCAGAATCCCCTGGCAAGTTATTCATTTAAATAACTTGGAAAATATAAAGAAGAAAACAAAAGTAACCTTCAGTCCCACAACCCAGTAACCAGTATTCTTGCCATTACAACGAAAGTACCACATGCAGATGGTAGGATGTATAAACAGAACAGAGAGTGCAGTATGGACATTGAAAACCTTCCCTTTTCTCTCCTAGCCCTTCTCCAAGAGATAATCACTAAACTCTTTGAGTGTCTGGGAAACAGAAACTTAAGTGTATACAACAACTATACTGGCTCCTTGTAACCAAATTAGTCTGTTTATCTTTGTTTTTTACGATGATGATGATGATACTTATTTATTTACAAGGTACCCCTGCCTGATATTTGATATTATGATGATTATATTTATCCAGCTTGGGGTTTGCCGAATTTTGCCTCTATTTTTTCTTTATTTTTTGGGGGCAGCTGTCTTACATTCCATTGATTTATAGTAATTTGTTTAGTTTCCATTTGGTGGGCATTTGGTGTTTTCCCTTGCTATTGTGAAATGAAGTTGCAGTGAATATTCCTTTATGTGTATTCTGTTACGCATGTCCAAATGATAAATACCTAGTAACAGAATCACTGAAGAGTTAAATGCATTTTTATTTTGGTAGAGATTGCCAAATTGCCCTCTTTAAAGATTGTACCATAATAATGCTATTAACTAAGACTTACAAATAGTTTGTATTTATCAGCTGCTTTTATCCTCACAGTAACCTTGTAGGTAGGTAGTTATTATCCTTATTTTACAGGTGAGAAAATGGAGGCATAAAAAGTTAAGTAACTTATTTAAGAGTCACAAGCTAGAAAATGGCAATCAAAATTTGAATGCAGAGCCTATTCTGTGCTCTGGCAGTTATGATTCCATAATGTGTGGGGTTACCTGTTTGGGTGGAGTTTTTTAAACATGCAGGTACCTGGTCCCCAGTCGGTTTCTGAATTCAAATCTTTGGGTTGGGGCTCTTGGTAACTCTGGTTTAGAAAGGCTTCATAGGTTGGTGATAATGCATAGCATGGGCTGAGAACCTTGGTTTTTAAATTAATGGTAACAGTATTTATGTCATCCTAAAGAATTATATTGGGAAATGCAGGGAGAAAATAGCAGGTCCTGAAATGGGAACATGTTCAGAATCATTATTAAGGTTACCCTCAAGGCGTATTAGACCGTCTAACTGTGAAGTGTTTGCAGGTGGGTAGTCTCGTAGGCCCTGAACTGAAAGATAAAAAAGTATACAGGTTTTTGAGTCCCAGGGAAGATCAAGATGTTATGATTTATAGATTATTGACCTTTTTTTTTTTTTTTTTTTTTTGTGGTTTTACTCATTACCTTCTAAGTAAGGGACTCCGGAGTTTCCAAGTGCTTTTGGTTTAGACAGCTTGTCAACTTTATAACTGGTAGGGGAAAAGGAATCATCTTTCAGGGTTGGTCCTACCCTTGGAATGGCAGGAGCAGAATAGGGCTTGGGAACGAGGGGACTGGTCTTGAGACCTATGATAAGCCCGTTAGAGGCACCTCAGCTAGGAGGTGTGGTTCTGAGTTTGCTCAGGTCTCCTGAGCTTCATTGAAAGAAGGGTTGCACGTAGAGGAACTGAATTAAGTATTTCAGTAGCTTTAAGTAGTCTCTTGTCCTTTCTTCCCTTTGATGTCACCTCCACTTTGCTTTTCCTTCTGTTGCACAGTATGATCAGTATAAGACCCCCATGGAGAACATTGGGCTACAGGACTCACTGCTATCCCGATTTGACTTACTCTTCATCATGCTGGATCAGATGGACCCTGAGCAGGATCGGGAGATCTCGGACCATGTCCTTAGGATGCACCGTTACAGGGCACCCGGGGAACAGGATGGCGATGGTGAGACCATGGGAAGAGTCAGAGTGACTAATGGAGGGGAACCTAAACAGACACGGTTATCTCAGACCTGGCCCAGGTCATGATGGGTGTTTGTTTTTGGGTTGATGTTGAAGGTGCCCTTGTCTTTGTGACCACTCCCTTCTTGCTCAGTGAGAGTCATCCTAAGGTGTGTCTTTTGTTCATTTCTGGGTCTAGGAACACCTTTGAGCATCTTCTGTGAGCCATGTCATTCCACTTTTCTTATTTGTGGGCTCCACATGTCTGTGTGTCTTGGCTTTGTTAAGTTTTTCCTCTCTTCAGAAGAACCAATTTCTTACTCTGCTTTCTCCCAACTTGGGTTTTCCAGCTATGCCTTTGGGTAGTGCTGTGGATATCCTGGCCACAGATGATCCCAGTTTTAACCAGGAAGACCAGCAGGACACCCAGATTTATGAGAAGCATGACAATCTTCTGCATGGGACCAAGAAGAAAAAGTGAGCATTCTTCATACTTCTTGAAGGAACCTGAGATTTCTGTCATATTAGCATGTTTTTATGTGCTCCCCAGGCAAGATCATGCTTGGATTCATAGCCATGTGGGCCTGTTTTCTTTTCTGGATCTCACACTATATACCCCTTCTCCTGGCCAGTTTCCTTGTGTTTATGGTGATTAGGCTTAGGTTCTAACCTTCCTAAAATGGAAGACTTTGACAACATGCTCAGCTGATGGTGGGTATATCATGTGATCTTCGTACCTTAAGTACTGCACAAGTCCTGTAGCTGTGACAAGCTAATGTTGACAGGACGGTAGACTGCAAGCCCTGGGTGCTGTGCAGGTAGATTTGGATAAAGGAGACTAGGGTGGAAGTGTTCAAAGTGTGAAATGTGAGATCTTTTACTTCTGTTTAGGGCTGTGGTGCAGTAGGAAGCATATAGATTCAAACCTGTCATTTCAGAACAGAATTTAGAGTCAGAAGACTGAATTTAAGTCTTCCCTAAGCCACAGTTTTTACGTATTAAATAGGGCAAATAATACCTAAACTTCTGCCTGTACTGCTTACCTCACATACATTAAGTAATAGTTACAGAATTCAATAAACGTAGATGAGAGGGTCTCATTCATTCACATTCTATATAAATGGGATTTATGATAATGGATTCTAGAATACATCTCTGCCACTTGACCTTGACTTCTCTGAGGAGAGGCCAAGCCCCCACCCCAGTCATGTGCCAAGGTTTGGCAGAGAAGATTTCCCTGTGTGTGCATCCAGGGAGAAGATGGTGAGTGCAGCGTTCATGAGGAAGTACATCCACGTGGCCAAAATCATCAAGCCTATCCTAACTCAGGAGTCAGGTGCCTACATTGCAGAAGAGTACTCACGCCTGCGCAGCCAAGACAGCATGAGCTCGGACACTGCCCGGGTGAGTCCCCACAGCCAAGATGGGCCTGGGAATTCTTAAGTACAAGACTGGGGAGTCCCTGTTACCTGGGAGTTCTGAAAGCATTTTAACTTAGGGATTCCTTATCTTTTTCTTTCTGGTCTGAAGGACTTCCTGTTCTATAATTCTAATAATTTCCTTTTATAAAGGAAAATGAAGTGAGAATAACCAGAAATACCTGTATCTCATTAGTTCAGATGATATTGGCCTCCAGAAGTTATGATACATTCAGCAAACAAAAGGAGCCACTTTTGGGTTCTTACATGCAGTTAAAATAGGAAGAGCTATCCTCAGAGAGTTAAGATCTGCAACTTAGGAGGTAGGAAGGTAGATGGAAAAATCATATATGCATATTTATAAATTTCTAACCACAATGTGGTGCCTAGGAGGGAATGAATGGGAAAGATGATTGGAGTGTAGATGAAGAAGCTGTTAGTTTTTCCTTTAGACTTTATAGAACCGGTATGAGTTTGATGGAAGAGAGTGTGCTATTTGAGCTGGACTTTGATAAATGATTAGTTGGATAATCATAATGGTTGTCCAAAGCCATTTCTAGAAATCTGCCTGTGAATTTATCTAAACTGTGGGGCATGGAGTTCACACAGGATTTCACAGCAGAAAGACCCAAGTCTAAGACCGTTATTATGTGCTATAGATATAGACTCTTGGATTTAGGCCTGATCCCAGGTCACTTGTTCTAGCCTCACACCCAGATAGGCACTCTGTCTTCTGGAATTTCGGCTAAGACTTTCTTGACACCTCTAGAAGCAGCATGTCTGGCACATCACTACTTTGAAATGTTAGAAACTTCTTGTGTTTATTGGGCTTAAACTTGCTTCCCCATGACTTAGACCCATGGGTCTTAATTTTGTTTTGTGGGGATTATGTATGACTTGTCTTCTTCAGATTAAGAAGCCCCCTTTCTTTTTTAATTGTTTCTCTCACTGTGTGAACATGTTTCAGTGTGTCAGAAGCCTTCTCATTGAACAAAACACTGTTTGAGCTCGGGTCTTAGTGGGTCTGGTAAATCTCTCAATTTGGATTCTGTAGTTCTGCTAATGCAGGCAAAGATTTCACAGGCTAAGAATTGGAGCTTATAAGGAGTGTGTAACCTCCACACTCTGGTAGCTTTTAAATCATTAAAAGATTTGGTGACTTTACTTAAAAGTGAATATATTTGGGGCACTTGGGTAGTGTGGCTCTAGTGGCTCTAGTGGCTCAGTGGTTTAAGCCTCTGCATTCATCTCGGGTCATGATCTCAGGGTCTTGGGATCGAGCCCTGCATTGGGCTGTCTGCTCATTGGGGAGCCTGCTTTCCCCTCTCTCTCTGCCTGCCTCTCTGCCTACTTGGGATCTCCTCTTTCTGTCAAATAAATAAATTTTTTTAAAAAAGTGAATATATTTGTTTTTGAATATGGAATAGGGTTTTATTTATACTATCCCATGATAATTTGCGAAACTTCGAAGTGGAAGTGACCAGATCAAGGATCATACAATGGGAGAGGTAGGAGTGTGGCAGAAAAAACTAGCCCTCTGTTCTGGTCCCAGGTCCGGCTAATTTTTGGGCCTTGCACAAATCTCTTCACTTCTCAGGTCATAGTTTTTTAATCCATAAACTGAGAAGGTTGGATAATGTCAGGGATGCTTAACTAGATGGGCACATCATAATCACCTGAAACTTAAAAAGTATACATGTCCAGTCCTAAACATAGACATTCTGACTCATTAGGTCAGAGATGCCATTCAGCCAAAAGCATTTAAAAAAGGTAGAAGTTGTGCTTGCTTCGGCAGCGCATATACTAAAAAAGATAGAAGCACGCTGGTTTAGTATACACCCCCCTCCCCCATGAGAACCACTTGATGAGAACATGCCAGAATCCTGTTCTCCTCTGGACTTGAATTTACCCAACTTGAAAAATTTGTCCTCACATGACCTCTTTCGCACCCCTCCCTTAGTGTAACCTTGTTCAAGTTACCTGAAGCCCTAAGTCCCATTTTCCTCATCTGTAAAACTTGGAAAAGTTATCAGGAGTGTTAAATGATGCAGTTGATATAAAAGCAAAGTTCCTAGAGCGTTGCAGACTGGCAGTACAGGATTGTTTTTCCTCCTTCACTATTGTAGTCTTTCTAGCCTTTTTTCTTTCCAGCTGTAAGATGCCTCATTTTCTTCTTCCCTGTTCACCTACCCCTTTCTCCCTCAACACTCCTGTTTTCTTGGCTGCTTTTATTTATTTATTTTTTATTTTTTAAAAAGATTTTACTTATTCATTTGTAAGAGAGCGTGTACAGAAGCGGGGGAGTGGCAGGCAGAGGGAGAGGGAGAAGCAGGCTCCCCGCTGAGCAGGGAGCCCAACATGGGGGGCTCGATCCCAGGACCTTGGGATCATGACCTGAGCCGAAGGCAGCCACTTAACCAACTTAGCCACCCAGGCGAACTGATTGACTGCTTTTATCTTTGTGAATTTTATATAGTGTTTATACAGAATATATAGCTCTGAATCCTTTGCTTATGCTTCCTAGAGTCAGTCTGGTAGTATCTTTATCCTTTTCTGTAAAGTGGGAGCGATGGGAATTCTGACAAGTAATCGTCCCTTGTTCTCTTCCTCAGACATCACCAGTTACAGCCCGGACACTGGAAACTCTGATTCGATTGGCCACAGCCCATGCCAAGGCCCGCATGAGCAAGACCGTGGACTTGCAGGATGCAGAGGAAGCTGTGGAGTTGGTTCAGTATGCTTACTTCAAGAAGGTGAGGGCTCCCGTGCTTGGGCCCGAGAGCTCCCCCTGAGTAAATACTGGTGCTTGGGCTGCCTAGCCCTCCACAGTTAGACCTGCCTTTAGGTCATCTGTGGAAAGCAGCATCTAGCTGGGAAGCTTTAAAATACTGATGCCAGAGTCCCTAGAGGCCCCAGAGATTTTGGTTTTATTGGCGTGCTGCACCATCAACAGATTGCTTCTCTACCTACTCATACTTCATCTCTTAAAAAAGTAGGTTTCCAAAGGATTCACATTGGTGATCTTCCTCTTCCTTCTACAACGTTTTCCTTGCCAGTCTCTTCAGGGTTCCCATTGGCATCTCAAAATCTCACATCAAAAGTTGAATTTTCAAGCTTGGGCCTGTCATTCTGTTTTTGTTTCTGCTCATGACATTGTATTTCTGTCATTCATTCATTCTTTATTTATTTATTTATACAAGATTTTATTTATTTATTTGGCAGAGAGAGATCGAGAAATATCAAGAGAGGGAATACAAGCTGGCATAGTGGGAGAGGGGGAAGAAGGCTCTCCGCTGAGCAGGGAGCCTGTTGCAGGGCTTGATCCCAGGGCCCTGGGATCATGACCTGAGCTGAAGGCAGACACTCAGGCGCCCCTGTATTTTTGAAGCCTTCACTGTCTTTTCCTGTTGCCCACCCCCTCTCCAGTTCAGTGAACTGTAGTCATCTGGGGTTTAGTTATGGGTTTGATAGGCTTTTCCTGGGTTACTCTTTTTGCTAGGATGGGAGTTTTAAATTTAAATTAGTCACTTGATCTATAAAGAAATGAATTGTTTTCCACTTAACCGTTGTGGGCTGGACTTTTTTTTCATTCATTTCTTTATTCCTTAAATACTCATTTAGTATCTACTATGGTCAAAGGAATTGAACATACCTCTCAGCATTTTTTTCTTTTTTACAGACTTATTTATTTTAGAGTGTGGCAGGGGGGCAGAAGGACAGGGAGAAAGAATCTCAATCTCAAGACTCTCTGCTGAACGAGGAGCTTGATGTGGGGCTCAATCCAGTGACCCTGAGATCATGACCTGAGTTGACACTAAGAGTTGGACACTTAACTGACTGAGCCACCCAGGCGTTCTGCCCCCCCACCTGCCCCGCCCTGCATTTTTAAAGATAGGTAGCAGCCTGTTCCTCTGTCCCTGGTTCTGGGACTCAGGGATAGAAGCTCAGTCATTAGACCCACAGAAGTTATTTCTGCTGGTGGTGTAGATGGATTCTTACTCAGAGTTCTTCATTCAGTTTCCTGGCATTGGTGACCCTTCCCACCCACCCATGCTTGGCTTGGTCTCAGGTTCTAGAGAAGGAGAAGAAACGAAAGAAGCGAAATGAAGATGAATCAGAGACAGAGGATGAAGAGGAGAAAAGCCAGGAGGACCAAGAGCAGAAGAGTAAGAGGTAAGGCAAAGCAAAGACATGCATTGGGGGCAGGGAGAGGGGAGAGGAGTGGATCAGTACTGCTGGGGTTGACATCAACTTTTTCTTGGGAAGGGTACTTAGATCTATGGGGTTGGAGGCCAAAGACAACCTAGGCAAAGTAGAGAGCTTAACTAGCCCCTTTGTTCTTTTGTATGATGCATTTTTAAAGATTTGTTTATTTATTTTAGAGAAAGAAAGACCGTGCACGTGCATGGCAAGGCTGGGGCAGAGAGAGAAGGAGAGAGAAAATTTAGTAGACTTCCACAATGAGCAGGCATTGGGCTCAATCCTCTAACCCTGAGATCATGACCTGAGTGGAAACTAATAGTCAGATACCTAACCCACTGTGCCACCCAGGTGCCCCTGGTAGGATGCTTTTGACCTCCTTCCTGCTAAAGAAATGCTAAGTAGCAGGAGCACACTAACTCAAATAGGTTTTTGAGTATATCTTTCGGAATCCTTTCTCATGGTAACTTTTCCCCTTTCATGCCTGTGATTGAATTTCTAAGGTGGTTGGTAGAAAAAAAGAGCATTGGGTAGCATGGCCTGTTTGTGTTCTAGTTCAGAGACTTTCAGTGTCTTTTGCAAGAAAAAGTAGCAGTTTATACAATCAATTGTAATCCCTCTTTCTGAGAAACCACTGTTATGCTAGACCTGGGCCTAGCATTTTGCTTTGATTGTAGATCGTTCTAGTAATTTTTCTCTGGTCAGAGGCACAGGATGGGTTTCTTTTAATTGCTATGGGTATTTTAGGAGGAGGACTCGTCACTCTGACGCCAAGGATGGGGGCTCCTATGACCCATATGACTTTAGTGACACAGAGGAGGAAATGCCTCAAGGTGAGTGAATGTCTCCTATTGATAAAGAGGTGGTTCCTTTGCTGACTTCAGTCACTCCGTGTACTGCATTTTCTGGTGGGTTGCCATTTGGTTCCCTGCTTAGGACCCTGTATCCAAAAGGTTTGTCCCAAGAGAACCTCAGGAAACCCAGTCAAAACTTTGGAAACTGGGCTTTGCTCAGTTGTTGCTTCCTTCCCAAGGAACTGTGCTCTTTGCCAAGCCTGGCGTAAGCATCTCAGATAATGTATTTAAGGGTCTCTTTCCTGACTCAATTTCTTAACCCTGGCTGGTTCCATAAAAACCCTAGGAAGTGGGTGCTCGGTAGGCTCAGTGAGGTGTGGGGAGTGGAGAATATTACTTTTCTGGTGTCTGTGGAAATGGCTTCACCATGTTGTCTTTCCATTATCTGTAACCATTTATCCTCTAAAGTGCACACTCCAAAGACTGCAGATTCCCAGGAGACCAAGGAGTCCCAGAAGGTGGAATTGAGTGAATCCAGGTGAGTAGAAAGTTGAACGCCACATGCTACTGAGGCAAGGACTTTCTGGGGAGAGGGTATGAAAACATGCTGATTATCAGTGGAGCTCAAACTTGTAGGCTCAGTAAGTTTTAGAACAGCTTATATTCTGATTTTAATTTCAAACCTAAAAAAAATTGCAAAAAAAAAAGTTGCAAAAGTAGTATACAGAATTCTTTTATACCTTTACCCAGAATCCCTGGTTGTTTACATTTTACCATTTGCTTTATAAATGGTTCCTTGTGGGGATTTTAAATATAATGTACTCAGGAGGTCACGAAGGAAGATAGTCTTGAATTGAAGCAAGGACAAAATTTTTATCTTACTATTTGGGTTCTTCTCAGTAGGGTATACACACACACACACACACACACACACACATTTTTCTTCATTGAATTGTTCTTTGTTTTGGGATGAGAAGTTTTTACCTCTAGAGGTTCAGGAATAGTTTTACTTAAAACTTTTATAAAGAAGATTATTTATTTTAGAATGTGTGTATGTGTGTTTGTGTGTGCATGCATGTGCATGCATACTTGTGCACATGGGTGGGGAAAGGGGCAGAGGGAGGGAATCTTCATGCAGACTCCTGACTCTGAGCAGGGAGCCAGACTTGGGGCCGGATCTCCCCTCCCTGAGATCATGACATGAGCTGAAACCAAGAGTCGGATGCTTAACTGACTGAGCCATCCAGGCATCCCTTATGTATACATTTTTATGTTTACTGGACACTGCAGAAAACCTATGACTAAGGTTTGCTTTTTTCTTTTAATACTTTGAGCATAGAATGCAGTATGTTTACTGAAGAAAATAGGAAAACATTGAAAAGTATTTAGAAAAAATATTAAAATCAATTGTAATCCCTCTTTCTGAGAAACCACTGAAATATATTTTATTTATTTATTTTTAAAAATTTTATTTATTTGAGGGCGCCTGGGTGGCTCAGTGGGTTAAGCCTCTGACTTCAGCTCAGGTCATGATCTCAGGGTCCTAGAATCGAGATCGGACCTCTGCTCGGCGGGGAGCCTGCTTCCTCCTCTCTCTCTCTCTCTCTCTCTGCTTGCCTCTCTGCCTACTTGTGATCTCTCTCTGTCAAATAAATAAATAGAATCTTAAAAAAATTTTTATTTACTTGAGAGAAATAGAGAGTATACAAGCAGAGGGGAGGAGCAGAGGAAAAGGAGAAGCAGACTCCCTGCTGAGCAGGGAGCCCAACATGGGGCTTGATCCCAGGACCCGGAGATCATGACCTGAGCTGAAGGCAGAGGCTTAACCCACTGAGCCACCCAGGCATCCCTTATTTGCATTTTCTAATGATGGACACTTAGGTTCTATAAAACTGGTGTTTACAGTAAAACATTTTTAATATTTATCACTGTGTACTCAGGCAAATGTATAGCTGTAAGGTTAATTTCTTGAAATGGACTCATCGGATCAAAGGATATGTACTTAAAAATTTCAGTATATATGCTGAATTGCCTTTCAAAGATGCTGTTACAATTTATATATATTTTTTAAGATTTTATTTTAGAGAGAGTGCACATGCAAATGTGCTCAGGGTTGGGGGTAGGGAGCAGAGGGAGAAGGAGAGAGAATCTCAAGCAGATTCTTCCCAGAGCCTGACAGGGGCTCAGTCTCGTGATCCTGAGATCATGACCTGGGCAGAAACCAAGAGTAAGATGCTTACCCAACTAAGCTGCCTAGTTGCCGCCCCCCAAGTTTACATTTCTATGGAAACACCAGTTTCCCACATCTTCATACGCCTCTGATTTTTAAAATGGTATTATTTCTCAGTGTGTAGGAAGCTCTATAATAGAATGTTGGGGGATGCCTCTACTGTATTAACACTTGACATAGGTCTTGCGTGAGAGTTTTTGGGTTTGTTTACTTCTCCTTCACCCATCTTTTCCTGACTTGGGCAGGTTGAAGGAATTCAAAGTGGCCCTCTTGGATGTGTTCCGGGAAGCTCATGCACAGTCGGTGGGCATGAATCGCCTCACAGAATCCATCAACCAGGACAGAGAAGAGCCCTTCTCTTCAGCAGAGATCCAGGCTGCGCTGAGCAAGATGCAGGACGACAACCAGGTCATGGTCTCCGAGGGCATCATCTTCCTCATCTGACGAGAACTCATCTCTGAACATTGGGGGCTCTGCCCAAGTGTTTCTTCTGTATTTCCTCTCCCTGCTTGCATCAGTCTTTGTCTTCATTTCCTAAATAACGGTGTTAATTGAACCGAAGTTGAGAGACATGTGACAAAGCTGACCTTTGGGAATGAGTATGTGGGGTAAAGGAGAAAGAAGAAAGTGGGCAAGGACTAGATTCTTGTATCTTCTTCATTCGTTCATTCATTCTCCTTATTTCCCACCAGAACAAACCAAACCATTGTTCATGGTAAATAACATATAACTTCTGAGAATATGGGGGGAGCACAGCTGGGTTTTGTTCATCCTTTCCTTGTTTGTTGGCTGTTTTTTCTCTCCTGAGCACATCGGTCTGGAACAGGCTTTGGGTGGTTCTGTGCTGGTGGAGTAAAGCTCTGAAGCAAGTCATGAAGGCCAAGAAAGCTTTCTTTTCTGTAATACCAGTTAAAACGAATGCATACTTCTGAGCTAACTATCTGAGACTTTGAATAAACTTTACCTATTTTTATATTACACACATGGCCTTAATAATGTGTTTTTGTAGACACGTTTAATTTTGTTTTCCTTGAGAGCTCTGCCCTACAGGAGCTGCACCAAGTCACCACACGGTGGCAGCAGGCTGCTGTTCTGTCCTTGGGGCTTAGGTCACTCGGCAGTTTTCTTCTTCAGTGATACCAACATTTATCAGTTAGTTGTGCAAGCCAAACTTTACTAATTTGGAATAGCTAAATGGCCGCAGAAGGCCAGTGAATGAAAATCCAAGAGAGGTGACCCTTTGGTTGCCTTTTTTGAGCTCGAATCAAAGCCCGTTCATGGAGAAGTAATAGCTGGTATATCAGATGCCTCAATATTGTGAGTTCTGGCCCCTTTCAGGATCCTTGTGAAACTACTTGCACCTGGATGTTCAGCTCTTGGTCTTTTTGTGCAGAAGTGTGTAGAGGGACTTGGGTTTCATCTTTCCTGCTGTAATGCTCTCAGTAGCTTCCAAAGAACTTTTACGTTTACTTGAATTAAAAAGAAAAGTGTCCTTTATGGGGGCCTGCATCACATGAACTGGAAGCCGCTCTGTAAAGGCGGTTGTGTTGGTTTTCTGCTCTAAGATTGGTGAAGTACTTTCTTCTCCCTTTTTGATGATAGGAACACCTTACCCTGAAACCAGGGCGGGCAGAAGATGGGGAGTTCTGTTTCATCTTGATTTTTTTTTGCCCCCCCCCCTCCCAAGATGTGAAATCCAAGTCCTATTGGAAGTAATCTGGAGAGTCAGGAGAGGGCAGTGGCATCAGGAGTGGACTCTGACCTGAATTGAGCACTGGCCATGAGTCCTGTATTATGGTCTACTTTGCAGTGGGTGCAAATATAGGACTACATGCTCTTGAGGCCTAGTGGTTGGGGATTTATGTCTAATGTGTCAATGAGAAATTTTAAAATAAAATGAGGGCATTACACAATAAGAACTATAGGAATTGAGGGGCCCATGAGAGTATCAAAAAGGGATGTGGACCACTGTGGGGTACTGATGAAGAAAAGGGGGTCTCAAATGATCATTTCCAGAATGGTCCAACATTTTGTCAGTAGGACTCCTGCTCTCTATCCTTCATACCTTGAGAAACTGAGGCAGAATAGGAGAGTGGGCCGATCTAGCAGTATGTAACAACTGTAAAGCTAAGTTTACCTTGTTAACATTTCAGCTCTGCAAGCTAACCAAAAGAATTGAAGGGAGGAGACCATGTATTCTACAGCCACAATAGATGCTCATTGTGTTAAATTGACAGGAACTCAGTGAGTCTTTACATCAGGATTTTAAAAACGTGTGTGTGTGTGTGTGTGTGTGTAGTTTCTCAACTTACAGTAACATTTAAGAAGTTGGTAGGCATTTAAAGGATTTGTTCCTACTGAGTGTCCTTATGTTTTTCTTCCTGCTGCAGGCATTGACCGGCCACTTATGTAGGGGTGACCTCTCTGCAGGTCGTTCTCCCCTGAGGGTGTCACTGCCACATAGCGCTGAGATCCGTGATGGTCCGGATCCACCAGGACAAAAAATAACTCTTCATTCTCTACATACTTCACTCAAAAAGAGAAGTCTGTTTACATTTAATTTTGCCACTGAAATAGTTAAGATAGTTTGTGGACCTTAGAGAAATATGTCCTATCTTGGAAATTTTTATGCTACCTTATTTCTTAACTCTCCTGGATAAACGAAGTGTCAGTATGAAAAGATAGTTGTCAAAAAAGACAGTTTGCTAAGACTTGCTGGAATGGGGTCTCTTCTCTGCCACTTATCAGATAACTTAGGGTAAGTGTTGAGCTGCTTGTTATTTGATCTGTGAAATGGGGGTACTTGTTGCCTGGATGGAAGGAGACTTGTGAGACATAATTGAGAGCAAGTGGTAAGTGCTTGCCAGCATGGAAATACTCCATGATACTTTCATTATTACTGCAAATTCCAAGTTTCACAAAAATAGAATGTTGCATTTTGATGTGTTTATAAAAAAACATGATCCTTTGGTCAAATCCATTTAAAACAATTTCCCCCTTGTTGAGTTCCTGAGTTTTGTTCTTTTTCCTGCCTTTCCACTTCTTTTTTTTTTAAAGATTTTATCTATTTATTTGACAGAGATCACAAGTAGATAGAGAGGCAGGCAGAGAGAGAGAGGGAAGCAGGCTCCCTGCTGAGCAGAGAGCCCGATGCGGGGCTCGATCCCAGGACCCTGAGATCATGACCTGAGCCGAAGGCAGCGGCTTAACCCACTGAGCCACCCAGGCACCTCACCTTTCCACTTCTTGATGGTTCCCGTTCTCTGATCAGTGTGGCTCTGACTCAGGTGCTTCTTACAGGGATAACCCTTTAGCTCATGGTACTGGGTTCATCAGCCGCCTGGTGTGGGCAGTGTTACCCCAGTCCTCGCAACAGCCCTGTGAGGTATGGTCATTAGGAAAATAGAGGATGAAGGTAATGAGGAGAAAGGCTCACAGAAACCAGATAGGTTATGCCCTTCTCATTTTTTCCGAGTTTTCAATGCCCAGTGATCCTAATGATTCCAGACTTCCTGAGGTCAGGTTTCCCCAAAGGCTTTGGTTAGTGGAATAAGGCAGGTGCTAGAGACCTGTGTACTGGCTGCCTCCGTACACCATTCTGGCGAGAGCTCTTTGGGAGCTGTTTGCCTCCCCTGCCAGGTCACTCCCCTCTCCTAGGAGTCAGGTGTCACCACTTGAGCTTCAGAGTAGGGAAGAGGGGAGGTGGAGTGCTGTGCATGGGTTGCACAGAAAATCTCTTCAGAGAGCCGAGTTGGCTGAGGAAATGAGCCCTGCACTGGGAATCAAGGGCACTGCCTTTGAGTTCCTTTTCTGACATACTGTGACTGAGTTATCGAGCCAAACTGGGCAAGCCACTTCCTTAGAGGGAAGTGCTTGGTTTCTTTATCTGGGAAGGGAGGTGGTTGAAATAGGTGCTCTGAGGTCCCTTCTGGTAATGTATGACTCTCAGCACCCAGTGTCAGGTCTACCCACAAGACACGTTATTGGCCTTGGCAC
Organism: Mustela nigripes; assembly: GCF_022355385.1. Taxonomy (NCBI): domain Eukaryota; kingdom Metazoa; phylum Chordata; class Mammalia; order Carnivora; family Mustelidae; genus Mustela; species Mustela nigripes. The sequence goes on from NC_081561.1 coordinate 51,778,506, forward strand.
CCCTTGCACGTAATTGGCCTTGGCACCACTTGGAGGCAGGTCAGAACGAGTCTCCTAGCATCTTGTTAAATATCCTTTTTGAGGGGCGCCTGCCTTTGGCTCAGGTCATGATCCCAGGGTCCTGGGATTGAGCCCCGCATCGGGCTCTCTGTTCCACGGGGAGCCTGCTTCCTCCTCTCTCTCTGCCTGCCTCTCTGCCTTGTTGTGATTTCTGTCTGTCAAATAAATAAAATATATTTAAAAAAAAATCCTTTTTGAGGGTTGTGATTTGCGGGCTTCTCTATTTTGTAATTAGAACTCTGGGATGTTTCCATTTATCTCAAGGGGTTTCATTTAATTCCTAGAAATTTTTTCAGTAAAATTTGTTTTTGTTTGACTTCATTTTAATTTGCTGAAATGTAAACCTAGTTCACTTTCTTTGTTGGGTCTGGTGCCTCAGTGATGAGTGCTGGTTTCTATCTGTCCCAATATATATATTTTAAAGATTTTATTTATTTATTTGACAAACAGAGACCATGACCCGAGCCGAAGACAGAGGCTTTAACCCACTGAGCCACCCAGGCGCCCCTATCTGGGCCAATATTAACCAGCATGTAACCCTAGCTCATTCTCTTTAGTCTTTCCTCAAGGGAGAAAATGAAGATTCTGAATTCTTTTCTGAAATATTCTTACTCTTAAGCCCTGAGTGTGTTTCCATAGCTTATAGGAGGATATTAGCCTCTGCTGAGATCTTCCATTCTGATAATTGTTCTCACAGTGTGAACTTTTGGTGGCAAGCTAAGCCTTCCTACCTTCAAGTACCAACATTTAACCTTGACAGAAAGGTCGGCTCATGCCATCTTACATATATGTGCTACTATTCTCTTAATTTAAGTGGATGGAGTCCTGAATAGAGCTGTAAGAAAGTTGGATAAAATATCCAAAAATATAACCTAAAGTTGGAGTTGAACTGTGCGCATAGTTCTTTTTTTAAAGATTTTATTTATTTGACAGAGACACAGTGAGAGAGAGAACACAAGCAGGGGGAATGGGAGAAGCAGGCTTCTGGCTGAGCAGGGAGCCCGATGTGGGGCTCAATCCCAGGACCCTGGGATCGTGACCTAAACTGAAGGCAGATGATTAACAACTGAGCCACCCAGGTGCCCCCATAGTTCTATTTGTTAAAATGTTACTGTGACTGGGATGCCTGATAGCTCAGTTGGTTAAGCGTCTGCCTTCAACTCAGGTCATGATCCCAGGGTCCTGGGATCGAGTCCCGCAACGGGCTCCCTGCTTGGTGGGGAGCCTGCTTCTCTTTCTGCCTGCCATTCTCCCTGCTTGTGCTCTCTCTCTTTCTGACAAATAAATAAAATCTTTTAAAAAATGTTACTGTGACTAATAAAACATAATGGGCAAAATAGAGAACAAAAATTATTTTACTACCTTACTATAGCTATTATAATTTATTCTTGACGAACTTTAAAACCAGTTTTGAAAGTGACACCTCACGATATACCCAGCGATACCAGCAAGTTACACATGAGGCATTTAAGATTGAGATTAACAAATGATTGTAGGGATTTAAGGAGTAAGAATGTTTTGAAACTTTGAATTGAAAGTCAGAGTTCTGAAAATCCTGCAGAGGAAGTGAAAGTACATGTGACATTTAACTTGAATGGATAATAAAACACTTAGCAAACTAGAATTATCAGAGGGATGCTGTATACAGGTTCCAAGCTCCCCAACAAACTAACTCCCAGAGACAGCTACTCCATCCCCGTACTTAGTGAGTGGGGCAGCCGAGAAGGGCTGGCTCTGCTGATAGCAATCATTTGTTAAGAGCTTGCTGTATATACAAAGTTCTGGCCATGTAAATCATCTCATTAAATCTTCCCTACCATCCTCTGAAATTCGTTTTACTCTCTGAATTTCTCTGAAGAGGCAGTAGGCTTAGAGTGGTCAGAGAATTAGCCTAGGGCCTTCTAACTAGTAGCTGGTCAAGTCCAGGTTCAAAATCAGGGCTATCTTGGTTTTTAACTACTGTAGTTTAACCATGATATCGTGCTGCTGCCCTCAAAGGGATGAGACTACTTTAAGGAGCTGGAGGTAGTCCCAACTATGTCTGTGAGTAGAGCTGGTGTGACAGCCCAGGGACCAGTGTGCAGAGAGGAAATCGAGGACCTTCTACCATCAGTGATGCTCTTGGTAATTTGCCCTTGGAAGCCTATATAGCAATAACTGATATTTGCTATTTCATACCATCTCACAAAGTTTGTGCTAGGGTGGGCGCTACAGATACCGGGAAACTACGATTCTGGACCTGTTTACAATTTTTTTAAAACTAAAATAAGTATAATTTTTTTTATAAAAACAAAATCTTAGGGTACCTGGGTAGCTCAGTGGGTTAATGCCTCTACCTTCAGCCCGGGTCATGATCCCAGGGTCCTGAGATCAAGCCCCAAATTGGGCTCTCTGCTCCGCGGGGAGCCTGCTTCCTCTTCTCTCTCGCCTGCCTCTCTGCTTGCTTGTGATCTCTCTCTTTCTCTCTCTGTCAAATAAATAAATAAATAAATAAATAAATAAAATCTTAAAAAAAAACCACCCAGAATATTTTCATTAGAGAAACCCTAGAAAATAACCATAAGAAGTCAATAGGAGCACCTGTAATCTAGTCACCCATAGAAAATACACCTTGGGTTTTTTTCCCCCAATGTATATATATACCTGTATAGTTGGGCATTTGTTGCTATTAATTTTTCATGTATTTTAATAAATATTTAATATGAAATATAATATTTCATGTATCAGTATTAAATAATACTGTGTTGAACAGCCTGTTGCCCAATTTTTATGTACATACTTATTTACTTCCTTAGGATGATTTCCTAGAAGTGTAATTGTTGGATCAAAAATATGAACATTACTAAAGTTTCAGATATGTTTCACTAAATTACTCATTTTTATCCCCACGTGTATGTATGAGGGATGCCCTTTGTCTGATACCCTCGCTGACATTGGGTATCTTGCTCACCCCCACCAACACCTTTTTAAATTCCCCAGTTTACTCTGGTTAGGATTTAAAATTAATTTTTAAGATCTCACACTATGTACTTCTCATGTAATACCTTCCGTAGTACCTGCAATTCACTAATGGAATTGCTTTAAAAATTCTATCATTACAAACATCAAGTGCAGAGAAGGCAACTTCCCACCGCTATGTCACTGGGAACTGCACATGAAAAGTCAGCAGAGCAAGGTATCTTAAGAGCTGTCCCCGAAACCATCCGGCCTGCTCTTGTTTCCATTTATCTTGTTCACACCCAGATAAATGTGTGTAAGACAATGTGCAAAGGCTAAAAAGGTTCAGAATCAAACGAGTCAAAGGCTGGTTTTATTTTTCCTCATCTTCAGAGAACAGGTAGAGTCACTCAGGTGTCCTGACTCCAGTCCAAACATCACTTAGAAGATGCGACTCACTGCAAGTCTGATCTGACAGCTGCTCTCCCACTGTGCCCTGGGCATCTTTGTTGTAAATTTCTCTCCAGCCTGTATCTGCATTACCTCTCTGGGCTTGGGGTCAGAAGCTCTGTTTTGAGCTGTAAACTCTCTATTTGATAGCTGCATCGCTTTGGACAGCTGCCATGTGTTTTTTAGTTTCAATTTCTTAACTTGTGAAATGAAGACATTTATCTTATCCTCGTGCAGTTGTCTTGAGAGGCAAATAAAATCAAGTATATGAAAATGCTTCGTGAGCTCTAGGGCTTTCCCCACCATCTAAGGCTATTAATATTAGAATCACTCTCCTTCCTTCCTTTTTTTAAAAAAAATTTTTTTAAAAAGATTATTTATTTATTTATTTGACAGAGAACACAAGCAGGCAGAGAGAGAGAAAGGGAAGAAGGCTCCCTGCTGAGCAGAGAACCTGATGCTGGGCTCGATCCCAGGACCCTGGGATCATGACCTGAGCCGAAGGCAGAGGCTTAACCCTCTGAGCCATCCAGGCGCCCCACTCTCCTTCTTGACAGCACTTTGTTAAAGAGAAAAACAGCCCTGGAAGCATTGGAGAGAAGGGCCCCTTTGTTTGAAGATGGGTACTGGAGGGAATCAGGAGGCATCAGTCTGTGAGGTGGTGGTCTGTGGGAAAGCCCGCCAACCTCCATCATCAGCTGAGGGGGTTACCTCCTGAAATCTGCAATGGAAGCCAACAGCAAAGGTAAAGAGGTGCCCCCCTGCCTTAATGGCTACTGTGAGTTGAGGGCCAGGTGAAGGGGGGTACTCTGGACACATGGATTTGTAGGGCATGAGAGGTGTCATAGAATAAGAAAGTCAGCAGTGGTGTTCTCTGGGTTATTTGCTTATCATAAAACCTGGGTCGTGGACGTAAACGTGCAATCTACAGGAAGCTCTCTCTCCAGCTTACATAAGTACACATGTCTGCATGTCCAAGGACCTTCTCAGCATCTATGTTTTCTCCCTGTATCTCTGCCCTTCACATTCTTCTGATGGCCTCTTGGGTCAAATGCAGCAGAGGGAGTGGCAGAGCGAGCCTGCTAACGGGGTGCACTTGCTCTCTGCTCCATGGGCTCCGCTTTTCCTTCCCCTCTCCGTTTCTCCTCCTCCATCCTCCTGCCACGTGTCCTGCAGTCCCTCACCTCTGCAGCGAGGAGGCGCCCCTTGCAGGAAACCCATTTCATCCCGCCACCCTACAGTGTTGCTACTCAGATGAGGGGAGCCCCGAGAGTCATCATTGTGAGTCAGTCCCATGCAGGAGTGAAAGTAATACATTTCTCAGAAGGGTGGTTGTTTCGGTGCTCTTTCTCTGGTCTTCCCCCCACCCCCAAGTTATTCTCTTCTTAACCTGGATCTCTGTGGGAAACATACTTAGAATTTTTAGCATGTGGAGTCATGTGATTGTTTTCCATAGAAAGGAAAAAAACTGAAGAAAAGGGCAGAAGATACATAACTGTATCCACCCACGTGTGCACACTCATAAACACCCCTACTCCCAAGACTGAGATTGCGGGTATGTTTAACTAAAATATCAATTTTGGGGGGGTGGGGTTCACTTTTCATAGGATCCCAGATTTGAAGAGACCTTGAAGGAGGTCCAGTCTAAAAGCCCCCTGATATATGATTGCCCTCTGGAATGTCACTACCTGATATTCCCCAACATCTTGCTGTGACCTTCTGGTGACAGTCTAATTTCTCTCCATTTGAAAACTTCCAAATACTTGAAAACAATATTATGTGTCTGTAAGTTTTCTCTTGTTCAAAATAACCCTCTTTAATAATTTTTGGGGCAGCCCATCTGATCTATTAGGAATTGAGAGCAATGTGGGAAGAAAATCTTTCTTGTATACCCTCTTAGGTCCTGCATTCAGGCTCTGTAAATTAAGCTGACAAAAGACAAATTAATAGGAAAAAGGGTTTATTATTTATGTGTATGGAGAGCTTCATATGAAGAAGAGATATGAAGGACCAAAGAAGTGGCTAGATGTCAGGTCTCATTTTTTTTTTTTTTTTTAAGATTTTATTTATCTATTTGACAGAGAGAGAAATCACAAGTAGGCAGAGAGGCAGGCAGAGAGAGAGGGAGAAGCAGGGGTCCCACTGAGCACAGAGCCCGATGCGGGGCTTGATCCTAGGACCCTAAGATCACGACCTGAACCAAAAGCAGAGGCTCGATCCTAGGACCCTAAGATCATGACCTGAGCCACCCAGGGGCCCCTCATATTTGGTTTTAACAAAGAGTGATAAACTGTGGAGAAGTAACTAGACAAAAGATTGGATTTCTAAGGGAAGTAAATTATGGGAAGGTAGGTATATGTGGGAAACTAATAAAAGATAGAAATATTTAGAAGAATTTGTTATTCAGACTCCATTTGGGACTTCACCATTGAAAGGAGTTTCCTCCCATGATTAAGAGTTATCCTCCTCTTCCTCATAATGGGAGAGGGAGATGCATTTATAAAGAGAAATGTATGCCTTGCATTTAGATGGAAAGACCGGGGTGTGGGCCAGAGAGGTTTTTCTGCACATTTGATGGTGGCATACTCGGATCCCTTTCATTAGCAAGAAACTAGGTGGAAGAAACAAGGAAGAGAGCAAGGGCTCAGCAATAACAGAACATTCTGTGGAGCAGATGCTAAAAAATGAGTTTCCCTCATGTGGCAAGTTGGGGGGACTTTCTTTAATGAACTGGGCTGGGGCCACTCATTAGACTTGGGTCAGTGTCTAAGGAATTGGCAATTTAACCTAGAGCCAAGAATGGAGTGCAAGGTCATCTTTCTGGGGCTAGATTTGCCATCCCAAGTCACTGCCCCAGAACTTTGCTGGTTGTCTGTAGGACAGCAGCGGGGAAGTCCAGGAGCAAATGCTGCTGATCCCTGGTTCCTGTATGACCCCGGTAGAAACAAGCTGAGGAGAAATTTTAGTGGGAGGAAGCCAGGAAAATTCGACAGCATTTGACAGACACTCACTCGGGCTTTCCCCAGGCATCGGCGTTCGGGTCTTACGTTGACTAATTCCATCCACCTCATTGCAGGAAATCAGCTTGGCTGCTGAGTAAGTGAAAGTCTGCACGAAACCTGAGTTGCTTGCAGTGAGCCTGTGGGTAGCTTGGTTAGGCCAAGCCTAAAGCAGCTGTTGCTGAATTATGACATGGAACAACCGCACTATCCTATTATTCCCTTCATCCTGCCCTCATCAAGGAACCTTATGGTTCTTAGCTATGAGGGCAGACAAGTTTGAGATTTAGGGCTCAGGTTTTCTTGTCCCAGTCACTTTTCCAGGGCACTTGACTCCGTTTCCATTTCAGAGAATGTAATGCATCAAGTGAGCCCCACTGTGATTTTACGGGAAGTCTCGTACTTTTTAAATGTTCCGTAAAGCAGTGCATCATTCCAGCCTTTCATGTAATGGGACGCTCATGTAAATGCAGAGGCAAGCTCAATAGGTTTGGGGTGGGGGCCAGAGATGCTACATTTTTCTTTTTTTGCATATATTTTCAGACACTTTTCTGTGAGTGTACATTTACATGTACACTTACACATGCATTGCATATACATCGTATGTATGTGTCTCTATATACAGAGTAAAATCCTGTATCATATGAACTGTGTCTTGGTATTTCCAACAAATGTTATACAACAGAGGTATTTTTAAAGTTATTGAATTTTCTTAGAAAACAATGTCAATTCTATAAAAATTCTATCATTCTGCATGCTGACATTTACTTAACCACTACTCTACTGTTGGAAATCTAGGGCATTTTCAATTTTCCCCACTAAATATCCTTGTATGTGGCTATTTGAGTGCATCTCTATTTCTTTAGAACAGTTCCCAGGGGTGGACCTTTTTTCTTTTAGGTTTTTGCTCCATATTATTAAATGACTTACCTCAAATTATACAAAAACCAGCCCTAACTGTAATACCTGAAAATGCCCCTTTTCCCTATTCTCCTATTCATATGGCATGTTTCAAAATCTATGCCAATTTGATAGGCTATGTTATCTTAGTTTAATTTGCATTACTTTGAATACTTTTGAGGTTAAACTATTTTTTCATATATTTTCTATTTTAATTTCTTTTAGTGTACACTGTTTCCTTTGCTTTTCTTTTTAATTGAGATATAATTGATAGATGACATTACATTCACTTCAAGGGTACAATTTGATATTTGTATACATTGCAAAATGATTACCACAATAAGTATTTTTTTTAATTTTTAATTTTTTATAAACATATATTTTTATCCCCAGGGGTACAGGTCTGTGAATCGCCAGGTTTACACACTTCACAGCACTCACCAAAGCACATACCCTCCCCAATGTCCATAATCCCACCCCCTTCTCCCAATCGCCCTCCCCCCAGCAACCCTCAGTTTGTTTTGTGAGATTAAGAGTCACTTATGGTTTGTCTCCCTCCCAATCCCATCTTGTTTCATTGATTCTTCTCCTACCCACTTAAGCCCCCATGTTGCATCACCACTTCCTCATATCAGGGAGATCATATGATAGTTGTCTTTCTCTACTTGACTTATTTCGCTAAGCATGATACCACAATAAGTTTAATTAATATTTGTCAACTGAGATTCTACCTTTTTTTTTTTTTTAAAGATTTATTTAGTTATTGGTGGATCAGTGGGTTAAAGCCTCTGCTTTCGGCTTGGGACATGAGCTCAGGGTCCTGGGATCGAGCCCCACATCCAGCTCTCTGCTCAGCGGGGAGCCTGCTTCCCCCTCGCTCTCTCTCTTGTCTCTCTGCCCACTTGTGGTCTCTCTCTCTCCCTCTGTCAAATAATTAAATAAAATAATAAGAAAAGGATTTATTTATTTATTATTTAGGAGAGAGAGAACATGCAGGGATGAGAGGGAGAGAATTTCAAGCAGACTCCGTGCTTTGTGCAGAGCCTTATGCAGGGCTCGATCCCGAGATCCCCACCTGAGCCAAAACCAAGGGTGAGAAGCACAGCAAACTGAGCCTGAGCCAACCAGGCGCCCTGAGATTCTGCCTTTTTAATGAGTCCCCAGGACCAAACTGAGCAGCCAGGCCATCCTGGATGATGGGGGCATGGGAGCATGCTTAGTTTCTCACTGCGAGCGTTTGCTTGCTCCACTCCTGCTGCCTCTGTTTCTGAGACGGCTGTGTCCTCCACCTCACTTGGCGGCTATGTCGTCCTCATGGGACTCCTTTGTACACACACAATTTTAGATCTGAGATAAATGGGAGAGAATTAAAGCACGATGCAGCACAGAAATACCTCAAAGACTAGGCTCATGAGTCTTTAAAGTTGCCCTGCTCTGTCAGCTACCACACTTTCTTGCTGGCATCCCTCATTTCTCATCCCTCCAGGGATAACTCAGATTCCTGTTACTTGTACGTGTAGCACCTTCCCTCTTAGTTTCTATCCTGGAAGAATAGCATTTTCCTCTCTCTATTTACCCTGGATAGAGAAAGGGTCTATCCCTGCACCTCCCCAAAGGCCCACGGTAAGTTGTCTCCAGGACAGAGGTGACATCTGGTCTGATATAAAATTCATGGCACGCCTGCATGGAGGAAACTATCCTGGTAATTTCCTTCTTTTTTTTGGACAGTACTTTTAATTTTCTTCTTATCCATGTTAGTTTAGGTGCCCAGGACAGTGACTCACACAGAGTGGGCATTTAATAAATGATGTTTTTGTTAACAAGGAGATAAAACTCTGGTGCAAAAAGTTTCCAGAGTCCAGAGAAGAGATTCAGAATTTGGAACTTTCTGTAGTGACCTCAACCCTGTTTCATCCAGGATTCTCCCTCGGTACCATGGGGAAACTCCTTTGCCACGTCGTTCCCTTCCCTTTTACTTTCCTTCCTCATCAACTTTGTCTCCAGTCCTCTTCCTTCATCTCTCTGCACTGCAACTCTTCACACAGGTTCATTTTTTCCTCAGAGGATCAGGAATTGTACCTTTTAAAAATTTTTTATTTTTTATTCTTTTTTAAAGATTTTATGTATTTCTTTGACAGAGACCACAAGTAGGCAGAGAGGCAGGCAGAGAGAGAGGAAGGGAAGCAGGCTCCCTGTTGAGCAGAGAGCCTGATGCGGGGCTCGATCCCAGGACCCTGGGATCATAACCTGAGCTGAAGGCAGAGGCTTTAACCCACTGAGCCACTCAGGTGCCCCTGTACTTTTTTTTAGACAGAACACACACACACACACACACACACATTGAAACACAGAGAAGAGTGAAAGGAGGGCTTTTTGTATTTTTTATCCCCACATAATTCTTATGCCCACAGACTTAAGCGTGTGAAAATCCTGACACAATATTTTCATTGACACATGATCATTAAAAGAAGCTCTTTCTAGGGGTTCAATCAAAAGTAAAGTTGTTTTGTTCCTGAAAATCGTTTCACAGTGAAAGTGTGTTCCACTTAAAAAGTGGAGGGGGGGTAGGTTGCTGTGGAGTGTGATTTTCTGGAGATTCTGGAAAGCACATAATGAGTTGAAATTCAGCTTCAAACAAAATAGGTAAAACTGAATGAACAGGCACAAAGAATCCTGGAACTGGAAATAACGTTCTGCAGTAAAAAGAGGTAAAAAGGATTGTGTAGAGTTTGTGCGGTCTGTAGCTGTACACCTGTCACAGACGCAGTCACACTGCCACATGGTTTTCTTCAACAGGGGACGGAGAGGTCAGGTTATAAGAGGGAAGCATGGGACATGGACTCTCTAAATGATCCAGGGCTAAAAATGCAAATAAACCATGTGTGTGATTTGTTTGAATAGCCTAGGCAGAGGAAGAACTTTTATGGTCGAGGAGGAGAAGAGCTGTAAGAAATTTGAAGATGGGCATTAAAAGCCATAACGTTTTGAGGGCATTCTGACCCAATGTTCTTAACCTGTATTCAGAAAGATCTGACTAACATAAATAAGTGCTTCAGGGAAATTAGAAGGCAATGTTTTAATATCATTCAGAGGTAAGACTGAGGTTAAAGTAAATTATATACTAATAGCTTGTGTTTAGTGAATAAGACAGTAAATGATCCTCTCAGTTTATTTTTTGCATTTAATTCCTTATTCTGTAGAACTAGTATATTGGTACTATCATTTAGCTGGCTATTTTGATAAGGAGTCAGAGCTCCGATTAAAAAAAAATGAAAATAGGGGCGTCTGGGTGGCTCAGTTGGTTAAAGCCTCTGCCTTCGGCTCAGGTCATGATCCCAGGGTCCTGGGATGGAGCCCTGCATGGGGCTCTCTGCTCAGCAGGAAGACTGCTTCTCCCTCTCTCTCTCTCTCTCTCTCTCTCTGCCTGCCTCTCTATTTGTGATCTCTGTCTGTCAAATAAATAAATAAATAAATAAAATCTTAAAAAAGAAAAGAAAAGAAACAGAAACGCCTGTAAAATTACTTGTTTCTATCAGTCAGTTTAGACTGGGGTAGAACACTTCGATTTGGAAAGAGAAAGAATGGGAGGTGCATAATAGTTTTTGTTTATAGCAACCTATAAACCTGCTTGGTTGACATGGTGGGGATCCCATAGCCAGGGCATGTTTGATTAGACCTGATTCTGTTTTTTGAGAGGGGCCCACCTCCCAAGGGCACCTGTGGTTCCTGGGAGTTTTCTCCCCCCAGTAATCTCTGGCCTCATCTGAAACAGTGTTGGTGAATATAACTTCCTTGGGGCCTTACTTCCTGCTCCTGGTTGGTAACAGGACTGAGAGCTGGTTTGTGACTAACTTTGAGAACTCTCAAAAACTTAGTAAACTTTTATCTAAGTTGGTTCTTTTCATGGTATAATTCCTAGAACTCTGTATTTCTTTGCTTTTTCATTCCTGTAATTCTCTCTCCCTCTCTTGATTTAGTGGTAGATTACTAGAACTATACCCTTAAATTCTTTATTCTGAGTCCTTTTACCCAATTAAAGGCATTCACTAGATGCTTCATTTTGATTCTTGCCTATAGGAAGTTTATTTGGTTGAAAGTTTTATTGGGCATTTCTCCCTTGAAAGGCCTTTTCAGTCTTTTGTTTTTGGAGGATAGAAATAGTTGGGTGTTGTGTGTGTGTGTGTGTGTGTGTGTTTGTTTAAAGATTTTATTTATTTATTTGACAGACAGAGATCACAAGTAGGCAGAGAGGCAGGCAGAGAGAGAGGAGGAAGCAAGCTCCCTGCAGAGCAGGGAGCCCGATGTGGGGCTCGACCCCAGGACTCTGGGATCATGACCTGAGCCAAAGGCAGAGGCTTTAACTTACTGAGCCACCCAGGCGCCCCGTGTGTGTTTTTTTTTTAAGGCTCCAAATTTCTGGACTCTCTTCATTCTCTTCCTTCTCGTTTGTAAACTTGCCAACTCTTTCTTGGCAAATAAGAGACAGCATCTTGTCAAATACAGAAAACAGCATCTGACATACACAACTAAACTTCTGTTTTCCAATCTTTTCCTCTACAGCTCTTATTGTACCTTTAGGTTATTGCGGGTAATAATTTTCCTAACTGTTTGGCCATTGCGCAACTTGGGTCCTTGTTAATCTAGCCTACCATTGCCCCATCATTGCAGCCTGCTGCATGGCCATTACTGATCATGCTGCTATTTTAGCCTTTTGCTGTGGTGCTCCTCTCTTCTAGGGATCAATTTCTATATCCACACATATACTGCCAGATTATGATTGCATAGCTTGATTAGATGTACTTCTCTTTTTTTAAGATTTTATTTATTTATTTATTTATTTATTTGACAGAGAGCGCAAGTAAGCAGAGCAGCAGGCAGAGGGAGAGAGAGAAGCAGCCTCTCAGCTAAGCAGGGAGCCTGACGCGGGGCTCAATCCCAGGACCCCAGAATCATGACCTGATCCGAAGGCAGCCGCTTAAACAACTGAGCCACCCAGGCGCCCCTAGATGTACTTTTTTAAAGGACAAAGTCTCTCCAATGTAAGCTAAATGTGTACATTTAACTCTCAATATCCTAGGCCTCTCATGTTATTATCTTATCAGTTAATTTGGCATATCTGCTTTCCTTCCCTAACTAGATTTTAAATTCATTAAGGTAGAGACTAAAATTGCACGTCTATTTCCAGTAAGACTAGCCCCCAAAATATGTAGCATGGATCCCTGGCACATGGTACTGCATAAAAAAATCTTGCTAACTTGAATGTGTGACCAGATATAATATTTTACCACATGTGAGGCTGTGTGTAACTTATTCTTGGAACTACAACATCTTCTTCCATCTCTTTCTGTGGATTCTTGGACTTGGGTGTAGAGTGTTCTGGTGGTCAGTGAGTTTAGTGACGGCTCCATCTGTATGACTGAAACTCTGAAAGGTAACAGCTTGGGTCATGGGTGGTGCATGGGTAGTCATGACGGGCTTCCACCATAACCAGTTGTGTATTAATCATATATTCATTATTGTATCCTTAGTATTGGCACATAATTTACAGTGTAACAAGTACTTACTAAATGTTAGCCGAAATGATGATCTGGATCTTTTAATTCAGTTTGAACTTGGTGATAGCTGGTTACTAGTTTGACATCCTGGTGAGTTACTTACTTTTATCTTGATGAGGGAAAACTTTGTGATGGCTCGATATAAAAGGTCAGTTTCCGTCTTACATAAAGGGCCATTTAATTCTCCTCTGCAATGCAGCAAATCATCTTGTGTTGAATCGGGCACTCTTTAAAGACTGTGTGTACGTATGTATGTATGTATTTGTTTATTTTAGAGAGCAAGATCAAGAGTGTGAGTAGAAGGAGCAGAGGAAGAGGGAGAGAGAATCCAAGCAAACTCCATGCTGAGCGCAGAGCCCCTCACGGGATTCGATCTCACGATCCTGAGATCATGACCTGAGCTGCAGTCAAGAGTCAGATGCTCAACTGCCTGAGCCACCCAGGTGCCCCGAATTATGTACTCTTCGTTCAAAGTGACTTGCTCCTTCTTTCAAGAGAGCTGGTGTAGTCTTCTATGCATTACGATTTGGCTCTAAATGGAGAAGAGACCACTGAAGAAAGAGAGTAACTCAATTTAATATTCTTTGAAGGGTCTATTGAATATATTGCTCTGGTAGCACAATCGGTAATTAGCAATTTTGAAAACATGGCTCTTGATTTATGTGCTAGCTTCCCTGAGTTCATGGAAGGACATATCTGGCCTGGCCTTGAAAATTCTCTATATGTCGGGCTCAGGAACTTCAGTCTGGTTGGAAACGGTCAGCTAGGGAACTTGTCTTGAATCTGTGTATGTATAGAAAATGTACAGTTTTAATTTAGGTCGTAGATTTGGGGATGTATATTTAGAGAAGGAGGCTGGTAGAGATCACTGGGGAGAAGGAACTAAAGTTACCCTAAGTCCTCAGAAAATCCTCCTAAAGCATACTCACAAGTATGAAATAGATTAATATGAGCACAGAGGTCAGAAGGAAGGGAAAGATGCCTGAGGGGATGATTCAAGGGAGCCTTCTTATAGGAGTTAAACTCCTCATTGATCTGGGTAGTGTGTAGAGAAGAATCCATAGGCATGGGGAGGAGAGATGTGGATGAAAGCTCATGAGCACAGAAGAATATCTATCCATTTTGGAGGGCCTTCCAAAGAACCCAAGAGCTGATTTCTTTTCATTTCCTCCACTTAAAGAAAATGGAGGAAAGTTTTTCAAATATGTTGTGATAGAGAAAGATAACTTACCTGCTAGAATATGCCTTGCTTTTTTATTGTACTTTAAAAAAGATTTTATTTATTTATTTGACAGACAGAGATCACAAGTAGGCAGAGAGGCAGGTGGCGGGGGGCGGGGGGGGGCGGTGTGGGAGGCAGGTAGCAGGCTCCCTGCTGAACAGAGAGCCTGAGGCGGGGCTTGATTCCAGACCCTGGGATTATGACCTGAGCCCAAAGCAGAGGCTTTAACCCACTGAGCCTTTGGACTCAGGTGGTGCCCGAGTCTGCCTTTTTAAAGGAATGTGTAATTTCCCCCTGATCTTACTGGAGACAAAAAACCCCAAAAACACAAACAAAAACAAACAAACAAACAAACAAACAAAAAACCCTTGTTAATTTAGAAGTATCTGTGTATCCCTAAAATACGTTACCAGACATATAGTATATACTTAATAAAACTTTGTTGACTTAAATGGAACAGAGAAAAATTAACTTTCTGTAGGTCATTAAAAATTATGTTAGAGCATTCAAAGGCTCTACTTGCTAATTCATTTCTGCTAAAAAAAAAAAAATCCTCAGTCAGCATGGCCAAGACAATGGTCAATTATATGTTTTATGAAAATTATTACTTATTAAGCATAAGTAGGATTTTAAGCATGGGATTAAAATAGAATTTGTTCAGGGAATCTATGAAGCTACCTGAGGATATAATTCTGAATCTCTTACTGATGTCATTAATTTCTTTGGTTTTGTTTTCCCATTTATAAAATAGAGCTAAAGATAGTCCTCTCATTTAATACCAAGGACCCTCTAAGGATGACATATCTCCCTCTTAAATTGTGGTTCATACCGCATGACTGGAAAGTAGAACATAGGGTGCGTGACAAGAGTCGTTAGCCATTTGGGGAAGAACATAAAAGATCATGGCAGCAATTTGTGATTTGGTTCATCTCTGTAGTAAGTTAAGAATTTTGCTGTAATTTGAGGACAAGGGGGGGTGGAAGAAAAGGAAGATTTGGTCCTTTTTCCGTCATCCCCTTTTAGGGTCCCTCTCTGATTCCCCTTCAGGAAGTGGAATAGAAAAAAAACCTACATTCGTCAGTAACTCTGGGGTAACCACAACTAAGACAGTAAGGAGGTCAATCGAAATAAGGACAGTGATTGGTATAAAACCGACAGGTACTCTCATTGACACAGCACAGGCATATACAGGGTGACACACACACAGGAAGAATTTACTACACAAACCAGGCAACCAGAGCAAAACGGCGATGCCCTTCCTGCGCAACATGGCCATGGTGAGTAAAAATAATTCTTTCTTTTGCAGCTGTCATCCCTAGAGTTCAGGAGAGCAGATTCCTCGGGAATTAGGCCTGATTGGTGTCTTTATTGGGGACATTTCTTAAGGGCAGAACTGACTTTAATTTTGACCCCTGTCTGGTGGAGAAAAAGAACAAATACCTAGAAGTTATAATGAGGTGCAAAACATAGGTCTTCTTAGGGTGGCTTTTGCATGGGTAGTTGGTAACTCACTCACGTCCGGTGTGGCAGAGACAGTTGGACATGGTCTCCCCTGCGGCCACCATGATAGACTTAGATTGGTCTGAAACTTTTAGCTCATCACGGGGACTTCCAGCCTTTTAGGATAGTACATATGTATTTTTGCCGAGGAAAGTGCAGTTCCAAAAGCTTTAGTGATTCCCTTAAGACTACAAGGAGACAGAATGCCCAGGATGAAGGAAGTGAAACCCCTCAGTACTGAACTCTGGAGAGCTCCCAGAGGAGGGAAAGTTGTTATGTCTCAGAGAGCTGATGAATTTTGCATTGTTTCATTCCTCATGGAGGAGGAGATAGAGATGTTAGTATGATGGAAATCTACTTCTCCTGGGTTTAGAATCTCGCCCGGCATTAGTCAGGTAAAGACTGGGAAGAATATAATGTAGAGGAGCCTTGAAAACAGGGCTTGAGAAATTATATGCCATATTTTGGGCTTAAATAGTCCTCTTTTTTTCCCCCTCCATTTACAAGTCCTATAACTTAAAAGAGCGTGGATTTCATAAAAGGTCATGGCATATGGTGATGTTAGCACTATGTTATATTTATGTATTGTAGAGAATATCAGAAATGCAGCAAAGTGCAATAGTTAGGAAACACAGGCTTTGGTCAGACAAACCAGGCCCCTCTACTTAGTAATGTGGGATTTGGGATAAATTACTTAGCTGCTCTGTGCACAATCATTCCCTTAACTATATAGGGGAATAATAATGGCATTTCCCTCAGAGGTTTTCTTGGGAGATTAATTGATATCATTGAAAATGACTAAATCTGATATGTACTCTGAACTGGCTTAGTTTTTAGTTAAATTGTTCATTTTAATATATTAACCAACAAGGATAGAGAAAGCATGCAATGTATTAAATATTACTATTAATAATATTATTATTTTTTTTTCTGAAACTCTTGCCAACCGAGGGAAGTAGATTGGGACTACGTTCTCCATCATACAGATGACAAACAGCTCAATTAGACCAAGGGATTTAACATCACTGGGTACTGTCCGTAAGAACTGGGATGTGAATCTAGGTTTACCAACATCCAGTACAGTATGCTTCTCTTTGAATGGTTCAGAGACAAGATTCCTGAATTTGAAGCCATTGTGTCTAAAAGAATCTGTAGGAAAGCTTTTTTAATGGCTTAACCAAAGCCATTTCTGTTTCTGGTTTGTTTGAGGTACTCTGTTGGGCCATCTGCAAGAAACATGACCGTGCAAGGGCATTAGAATAGGATTAGACGGTGAGAGGTGCACGCTGGTTGGACATATTCAATAAGTAGTTGAGGCAAATTCCTACAGGCCTAGAAACTGGCCAGGCTCTGCAGCTCATTCCTACCCAGGGGTCAGCACACAGGACAGAGAAGTTCAGGAGACAAATACTCAGATGGTCTCACGGGAGCTTGCAGTAGAGTCGGGCTGTTAATGTCCTGATAGTGCCCACCTTCACTGGTGTGTTCTCTTGCCTCTGTTTCCTGTTGTACAGATTAGGAGTGATACCTATTTATCTGCCTCATAGGTGACCTATAGGAATTCATATCTATAAGATGCTCTGAACCTTTCAGAGAAGAAGTGCTGTGTATGTCATTCTTAAGAATCAGCAAGAGCCATATCAAAGCCTCTGGCGCATAACCACTAAAATCTACAGTTTCGGATCAAAAGCTTTGTGGAGAAAACTAGAGTGATTTGCAGGCATCATCTGACTTCCTGATAAAGAGCTCTGTGACCTCCAACATTTATGCAATTATGACACAGCTGCCACATTGCTTACAATGCGTGGCTCCTCCTGAGGGATAAAGCTAGGATTAAACACCATGAGTGGCTCTATCTTGATAATAATAATGGACTTCAATAGCAACCGTACTGACACCTAGGTTTGAGTCCCCCAACTGGTACCAACAGGCTAGTGAACCCAACCAAGCTGTTTGTTGCTTACCAGGCATGACTCTCACTGGTCTCATTGGGATAATTAATGCTAGCTCTACCTACCTGGTGAGAGAGTTGTGAGAATCCAGTATTCAAAGATGTGAAGGTGTGTTCTAACACACTCTAAGAACATAAGAAAATATAGTGATTTGTTAGACATATGGAAATGATTGCTGAATCATATCACCTAAAGATACAGTGACTTTAAAGCTTTGATAATGAAAGCTAGAAGTGACTCAGTGCATTTGATACTGAAGAGGAAAGAGGAAACACACAGAAGGAATTTCCTTAAGAAATCAAAGGAAGTGATTGGAAGGCTTGGGAAGCTAAGAACCCTCTGGTCTAAGTAGGTATCTTTAAACTTTTTGAATTTATTTCTTAGCGCTTTGTCCTAACAGAAGATGCATGAGAGCAAATTCCACATCTTTCCTGTCCATTGTACATCATCAGACAAGGTCGACCTACTAGCCCTCCGTGCTGAATCCTTACACATGCTGGCAGTGCTTTTCCTCCCTTATGTGGATGATATCATTTAATCTTTACATTTTCTGGTGGAGAAAATTGAATCTCAGCTAGTCAGAGTCCTGACTGAGTTACCGACTCAGGACATCTGACTTTATTTATTTTTTTTATTTAAAAAAATTTTTTTAAAGATTTTATTTACTTATTTGACAGAGAGAAACCACAAGTAGGCAGAGAGGCAGGCAGAGAGGGAGGGAAGCAGGCTCCCCGCTGAGCAGAGAGCCAGATGCGGGGCTTGATCCCAGGTCCCTGAGATCATGACCTGAGCCAAAGGCAGAGGCCTAACCTACTGAGCCACCCAGGTACCCCATGGACATCTGACTTTAGAGCATGTGTCCTGAGTTACCACATACAGAGTCAAGAAAGAGTTGAGTGAATGAATGATTGTAGCAGATGAAAATAGATAAGTGCCCATTATCTGAAGGCAAATCAGCTTACTTCAGGCTTATCAGAGTCGATCTTGCTTTCAACTTCTTTTTAGTATCAGCTACCTTCGTACAGGAAATTGACACCGTGACCTTTCTGCATACTCTTGTCATTTTTTACCTCTAACATCTGCAAAATATAAAAAGGAGGTCCTTTAAACAGAGATGTCTAATCACCCCTCCCACCTTAATCTGTGGAAGGTGTGTGAGCCTGAATAACACTGAACCCGGAGAATGAAAGCAACTCAACTTCAGCTCTTATTTATTCTACATTATTATTATTTTTTAAAGATTTTATTTATTTATTTGACAGAGAGAGATCACAAGTAGGCAGAGAGGCAGGCAGAGAGAGAGAGAGGAGGAAGCAGGCTCCCTGCTGAGTAGAGAGCCCGATGCGGGACTCGATCCTGGGACCCCGAGATCATGACCCGAGCCGAAGGCAGCGGCTTAACTCTCTGAGACACCCAGGTGCCCCTCTTCTGCATTATTTTGAGAGATGGTGATGGTCTTTGTCCATCCTCAGTAAGTGTGGGTGGTGATGGTGGGGTGAGCAGAACGTGGTTGCAACAAAGGGGAGCTGGAGAGATTTGTAGCTCTTCTTTTAGCTAGTTCTTCACAGAGCACTTTCTTTCCTTGTGCATTCCCGTAACACCAAAAAACCGATATTTCAATGTAAGTATAAAGAATATATGTTTTAGAGCTAAAGACAAGTAGTTTCCATATTCTCTGTTGTTTTGCATCATTAATGGCCCTGCTTCTTTCAGGGAGTGTAGATAATCGGAACTTGGCTGCAGTTGGTTTTGTGCAGTGTTTTTCTTAATGTTTTGAATTTAACTGTATTGCTTTGTTCATTCATTCACTCACCTGCTCTTCCATTCATCCAGAAAGTATTTGTGGTATGTTCTCCTGCAGGAACTTATAATCCAATGGGTGCCTGTCTGACCTTGACAAAAGTAGTACATTTCCAGACAATAAAGACATGGTACTTGAATGCTGTGGCATTCAATGCTAAATGGCAAGTACTTTATGATTTAAGGAAAATGAACATATTTCTAAATGAATGACTTTAGAGAGACAGTTCCTAGAGAAGACCACCTTAGGGTGAGGCCTTGATGGGAGGGTAGGATTTGGATAGGTAGAGGTGGGACTGTGTATTCTAGGTGGAGGGATGGCTGAGAGGAAGGATTTTGTGGAGAATTCATGAAATATTAGTTTGTAAATAAAAACAAGAACTATCAGGCACCTGGGTGGCTCAGTGCGTTAAGCCTCTGCCTTCAGCTCAGGTCATGATCCCAGGGTTCTGGGATCGAGTCCCACATTGGGTTCTTTGCTCAGTGGAGACTCTGCTTCCTCCTCTCTTTCTGCCTGCCTCTCTGCCTACTTGTGATTTCTCTCACTGTGTGTCAAATAAATAAATAAAATCTTAAAAATACCCAACTATCATTTATTAATCCTTTATTAGATAAATTTATAAGTGGTTTATATAGAATATTACATTTAATCTTATTAACATTATCATAAAGCAATTGTTATAATCCAGTTGGAAAGAAGAGAAACCAGAGGTTCAGTAATGAGGCCAGGTCGAGATTTAAACCCAGTCCCAGATCCTGATACTTTTCTGTTCAGCTGTTGAAGAGCTCTCAGACTGTGGGAGGCTCAATCACCAGGATAATGAGTTTACTACTCAGTTTGGCACGCTGGTATCTTCATGTGTGACTGTTCCCATTTTCAGGTGAGGACCTGACGTTCAGAAAGAAGCTGTGGGCCCATAAAACACTGGGGATCCTGAGTTCAGATAAAGCATGGGGTGCCCCTTGCCAGCAAATGACACCTGAGTCCCTAACCAACTCAACCTTCTCTATTTTCTAGGTCAAGTCCCTGCTCCTGGTGATGTTGGGGCTCACCTTCCTGAGGGAGGTCGCAGCTTGGAAAAACCCCAAAGCAGGGGATGCCGCCCTGTGCCCTCCTCTGGAGGATAACAGTGTGAGGGTTGACATCCGCATCCTCAGGCAAAACCGGGGTATCTCCATCTCAAATTTCCAGAACCGCTCCATCTCCCCCTGGGACTACAAGTAAGTGTAAATGAGACTGATATTCACATTCTTTTGAAAAATATGTTAATTTATTCTTATGTAGAAAATTTAGAAAATATAGAAAAAAGGTAAAAGCCCTAATATTTACTCTTAAAAACAGAAATCCCACTTTGCTCAGGAGCTGACATTTGTTCCTGCTGTTGTGGGGCTAGGTCCTCCTAGGTGGTCAGAGGTCCTGCTCTTTTCTTTCCAACTTCTCATCGGCACCCTGCCTTTTCCTGCCTCATAAAGCCCTATGCTGGAATTGACAAACTTTCTGGGTTGGAAGAGAGGGCTCTTTAAAGCAGCCCACATAATGATCCCTGCATGGGGAGAAGTGGAAACCAGAAATGTCAGTATGGAGTGATTCACTCAGATTAGACATCAGTCTTCAAGGAATGGGGATGGACAAGAAAGGACAGTTTGGGAAAGGGAAAGCAAGACGGGGATGGGGTGTGCAGGGTACCCTCCCATGGTACTGTCTGATGGGTCAGACCTGAGACTACCAAGCACCCATCTATACGCTCCAAATAGATGTATGGAAACAGATTCCAGGGACAATTAGAAGCGCTTTAGGGGCTGCCTGCATGGCTTCCTACAGGAAGGGAGTGGGTGTAGTGGCAAATTGGCTGGCATGACTTTACTGCCTTTGAGCCTAGCAGAGGGGGGACTCTGAAGGGAGAAACTGAGAGAATGTGCTGGATTCACAGATGTCTGGGGCTTCGGTTTTCTTTCCAAGCAGCAGGCTTTGTAGATTTCATATTAGATATTTACATTTACGAGTGATCCATATATCTAGGCAAAGGATGAGTAATAATTATCATAATGACAACAGTGTAATGAAAAATAAAAGGTCTGACATTTATTGGATGCCAGGACAGAGCGTTTCACGTGCATTTGTATCATTGAGTATCCTCCAAAGTCCGAAGAAACAGACCTGCGAGAATTCCCATTTTAGAGTGGAGGAAACAGGCTTAGGCAGTTAATCACCTGCCAGCGGGTGGTGGATGGATCCAGGTCATCTGGCTGCAGTCCTGGACTGCTCTTTCGGAAATGCCTCCCTGCAGGGGAGCGCCCAGCACCGCGGGGCGCTCACATTCGCCCATTTCCTTCTCCCTCGGCTCACCATCTGCTTTTGTCCGCTCCCCTCCCCGCAGCATCACGCAGGACCCCCACCGGTTCCCCTCGGAGATTGCGGAGGCCCAGTGCCGGTACTCGGGCTGCGTCAATGCCGAGGGGCAGGAAGACAGCTCCCTGAATTCAGTTCCCCTCCAGCAAGAGTTCCTGGTCCTGCGGAGGGAGCCCCGGGGCTGCTCTCGCTCCTTCCGGCTGGAGAAAGTGCTGGTGACGGTGGGCTGCACCTGCGTCACCCCCATCGTGCGCTCTCTGAGCGCCTGAACGGCCGCCGGCTGAAGCAGCCCTGAAATGCTAGTCCTTACCCAGCGCTCTGCAGCAAGTCCTCTGTGGTCCCAATCCTCTCCACTTCATCAGCCTCTAGATAAGACCTGCGCGGAGTTCTCAAAGCTCCGTCTTACATATAGTGTCAACTTTTGGGGGCGCTTCTGAGTCAGAATCTGGTCCTGAGCTGTTCTGCGGTCCCAGACCCTTGCAAACGGATGCAGGAGAAGGAAGGATGCTTGTTTGTGCATCCTAGCCCTGCCCTCACTGTGACTCCGTGCGGTTCCCCGGGGAATTCTGTTGGTAAATTCTGTTCTGTGGGGATGAAAATGCAGAAAACGTAACCACGATATGAGCGTGTGGGAGGGGCTGTGCGGGGCGCGGTGGCATGGGAGGGATGGGGTAAGGATCTAGCACACATGTTTATTAAGATTTGCTACATAGAGAGGCTGGCTTCACGCTCCTATTTGTAAGGAAACTGTCCATCTATTTATGATATTATATAAAATTTTAGGAGAAAAAGTAATATATCAAGTATTAATATAATAAAGTATTAATGACTGAAAAACGCTTCAGGTGTTTGTTTCCAATCTTGGCTTGTACTCACAAAGCTTGGGGCCCTCAAGATTTTGAAATTCTAAATACTTGTCATTTGTTTTTCATAATTTCTCATCAGTTCCTCATGAGAGGACTACTGTGTCATTTTATTATTGTTATTTTTATCATTCCTGCGTGTGTACGTGTGTGATCTTGGGGACTTCTTTCCTTAGTTTTACTGACATAAATTGGCAAATAATATTATGTAAATTTATAATGTACAGCATGATGACTGCCTCTCTCTCTATAGTGAAGTGATTTCCACAATAAGGTAGTTAACTCTTCCATCACCTCACACTGTTACCTGTGTGTGTGTGTGTGTGTGTGTGTGTGCGCGCATTCATGTGTGTATAGGGAGAACATTTACGGTCCGCTTTCAGCAAATTTCAAGAATACAATTTAGTACTGATAACTATAGTCACCATGCTACACATTAAATTCCCAGGACTTATTCATCTTATAAATAACTTTGTACCCTTTGACTACCCCCTGCTCCATTTCTCTGCCCCTAACCCCCAGTGTCTGGCAACTACTCTTCTATGCTCTGTTTCTATGAGATAGTTATTTTAATATTAATGGTGCTTGGGGGTTCCATGGAGAATTAAGGGAAATGGTGTAAACAGAACTCAGTTTCTCTGGAAACTCTTTACTGCTCCACTTGGCCACTGTGCTTGTCACCAGAGATACAGAGACAAGTAAGAAATGCACAGTGTTGCGACTGGCCATCCATAGAGTCCCTAGTCATTGGAGCCATGCAATCCCTTTCCATCTGCCTCATTCTGACTTCTGGGACCTTTAGGGTCACTGGTTGTCGTTCATCAATATCTTCTGCCTCTTGGGGGCACAGGAGCTTCCAGAATCTGGTCTTCATGCCACTCAGGAGAAAACTCAGAGGTTCCCTCGTCCCTCACTTGCTTCTATATGGCACAGCACATTTCCCCCTTAATGCTACCTTTGGCTCAGAATACCTCTGCATTGCCAGTACTTTCCAGGTCTGAGGGAGGAAGTGGGACATAAATCCTCATTCGCCCCTGAAACTTGTCTTGAGGATAGGCAGGGGGTTGAAGTCTGACTCCCATTTTTAACTCTAGTGTGGGTAATTTTTTTCTAGTCTAGGTGAAAGGGGGAATGAAGGAGCTCGTAGGCTGACTCTTCATCTCTTTTTTTTTTTTTTTTAAAGATTTTATTTATTTATCAGAGAGAGAGAGGGGGGAGAGAGCAAGCACAGGCAGACAGAATGGCAGGCAGAGGCAGAGGGAGAAGCAGGCTCCCTGCTGAGCAAGGAGCCCGATGTGGGACTCGATCCCAGGACGCTGGATCATGACCTGAGCTGAAGGCAGCTGCTTAACCAACTGAGCCACCCAGGCATCCCCGACTCTTCATCTCTTGATGAAGAATTCTTTTGCTTATGATATAAATACTGATATTTAAATGTTCAGGCTCTTGAAATCTAGAAAACATTTTTTAAAAAGATTTTATTTATTTATTTGACAGACAGAGAGATCACAAGTAGGCAGAGAGGCAGGCAGAGAGAGGAGGAAGCAGGCTCCCTGCTGAGTGGAGAGCCTGATGCAGGGCTGGATCCCAGGACCCTGAGATCATGACCTGAGCCGAAGACAGAGGCTTTAACCCACTGAACCACCCAGGCACCCCTAGAAAACATTTTCTGTTGTAGCTATCAGCTTCATAAGTTTGGTATGAATCTCACAAGTCCATTTTGGTGCTCCGATTTGTGCAATGAATTCTCTCTCTGTTGATGTACCCATAATTGCCCTATCCTGAGGATAGATAGTACATTAAAAAAAGCCTCTGTGTCAGTGGTAGGAGAAGTATAAAGAGGAAGGAAATTGTAGAGGGAAAAATTACACCTCCAAGGGTATCGAGACATTACCTTGTCACACATGTACAGATGTTATCTCAAAACAATGTGCTAAATACTATGATCATGGTATGAAATGTTAAGAAGTCACAGAGAACGATCGCTATCTAGGAGATTTCAGAAAGGAAAAGACATGCTGAGATGAACACCTGTTGGTCTAGTGGAAAATGGGAGAAGAGCTTCCATACCTCAGGGAACAGTGTAAGCAAACACAGAGACACAAAAAACCCTGGCATGTTAGGGGAACAGCAAGTAGTTCCACGTGCCTGGGATAGTGTGGACATGGTGGGGAACACGTAATAAATATTTCTTGAAAGAATGATTGAATGAATGATCGTGGCAGTAGGCAAAGAACAGTAGGCAAATAGCCCACTTATGAATGTTTTTGGGTGCTGTATTGCAGATAAGATAAGAGCAGAACTGTATCTTACCATTTTGGTAGTAGGGAATGAAAGGGATCAGAAAGCTGAGGCCGGTTAGAAGACCAGAGAGGTGAGTTTCTCTCCTGTGGTGGGTTCACATTGTTAGAGCTGGGTGGGTCCCTGCTGATCACCTGGTGGAACTTTCACATTTGTAGATGAGGCCCAGAGGAATTAGGTGACTTGCTCAAGGTCACCTGAAGTAGTTAGTGGCAGAAAGGGGCTCAATGACTCCAAGTTCATGACTCTTCATGTTGGGTTTGCAGCACTCGATAATGTTTCCAGTAGATCCCTGTATCAGTCATTTCTCTGTGCAGCCTAGGACCAGGGACAGAAGTACCTGTACATTCCATACCTCCAACTACGTTGCACATGGTGCCCTCTGGGGTCTGGGGCCTGAATTACAGCATGCTTTGAGGCCTGGCTGTCATTCAGGAAATTGCACATTGTCTCCAGCTCACAAGGTGGCACACAGCACCCGTGGGTAAATGGCTCCCTTAAGGGGGAGTCTGTCTTTGGCTGGCACTGGAGACAGTGCTGAGGTGGAATGAGCAGCCTGTCTTCTTCATTGCTGAGTCTGGCTTCTTGGGACTAGAGGTCCTTTGTTTTGAATGCAGGGGAAAGAGTCCATGTTGAGTCGTCCAGATGTGCTGCATTGCCATCAGAATGTGTAGAGAGACAAACTTCTCTTTCCACTGGAACTTGAAAGCATAGTCTTTTGATATCCAGTTCTTATATATGATAGCTTGGCTGAGGGGAAATACATATTCTCTCTCTTTGTCTTTCCTTTCCTCTCCTTCTCTCCCTCCCCTACTCCCACATCCAGATAAAAATCACCTATGGTTTTAATGCTCCCTGGGAGAAATTTCACTTGTAATTTACAGTGAGAAAAATGGTTACAAAATTGGTTTTCTTTTTCTTTCCTTATTTTTTCCTTTCTAATATAAGAAGTGGTAGGAAAAAAATGCATTTAATACTTACATAGCTTTTGGCTTTGAATCCTGGTTCCACCATTTTTTAGTTATATGAATTTAGGCAACTTTGTCCTTCTGAGACTCAGCTTCTTCATATGTTAAATGGGGAATAATATCTATTTTAAAGAGTAGAGTGTAAAGTAATTGAAATAAAGAAAGAACGTTAAAGACTTAATACAGTACCCAGAAAATGCTAGGTACATAGTACCTGGTAGTCCTTATCCCAGCAAGTACAGAATTTATGTTTCCCATTTGCTTGGCCCTGAGAAACTCACAGCCAACTTCTCTGCTTAAATACCACAGCTATATTATTCCTCATAGTTATTAAGTTTATGCTCTCCATTTAATCTCTATATACACACATATGTAATTTAAGGTGGTTTAAACAAAATATCTATACATTGTTAATATTATTATATAGATCTTTTGTTCAATCCACATTAAGTTAATTTGACAGGAATAGAGGGAGCTATAGATTTGAGACATTAAAAAAGAAAATTCCCCATTAGCCCCAAGGGTTCATTGTAGTCTATTCCCCTGATATAAATTGGAAGAAAAGCATTTTTTGGTTCAATGAGTTCCAGGAGTTGTACATGTTCAGCTGGATTTCCCTCAGGAAGTCAAGGAAGTCAAGAATTAAGTCAGGAAGTCAAGAATTAAGAATGATTACATTTCTTTCATATGTCACTGGAAGTTCTCAGGATTAATCTTGATTTACAAAAAACACTGGAGACCCACTGCTCATTCTCTTGCCAGAAATATATATTTATTTACTAGTACCAGATGCACAACTGTGGTCTTGTGATTTTATAATAGGGACTATGTGAAGTGTTTAAAAACTGTGATGTACTGGGGTGCCTGGGTGGCTCAGTAGGTTAAACATTGGATTCTTGATTTCTGACTCATGATCTCATGGTTCTGAGTTCTCCATGCTAGTCAGGGAGCCTGTTTAAGAGTCTCTCTCTCTCTCTGTCTGGAGGGGAGGAGCAAGATGGTGGAGGAGCAGGAGATCTAAATTTTGTCTGGTCCCAGGAGTTCATCTAGATAGTTATCAAACCATTCTGAACACTTACAAACTCAACAGGAGATCAAAGAGAAGAAGAGCAGCAATTCTAGGAACAGAAAAGCAACCACTTTATGGATGGTAGGATGTGTGGAGAAGTGAATCTGAGGATATATATGGGAAGAGAGACCTCAGCGGGGAAGGGTTGACTCCTGGTAAGTGGTGGAGTAGCTGAGCACAAAATCAGGACTTCTAGAAGTCTTTTCCATTGAGGGACATCACTCCAGAGGCTAAGTGGGGGGTGGAGCCCTCGTGGGGACTGTATGGTCTCAGGACCCACAGGATAACAGAAAGACCAGGGTGTCTGAGTGTGGCAGAGTTCCCATGTATCAGAGCGGGGAATCCAGCTGTAGAGATGGAGCCAAGGAGTGGGCTCTCAGGTCAGGGTGACCTTAAACTGTGATCCAAGGCACAGTCAGACTATTGCTCATTGAGCAGGGACCTCACAAACAACAGATCCAGGGACACCCCCTCCTTCCTTCCATGGGAAGAGTGGCATGGGAGCATGCTGCAGGAATCTGCTGGGTTTGAAGACTCAGTCAGAAACACTCAGTCTCAGACTGGGTGAGCTCAGAGCGTGGCTGGAGACCAGGGAGACAGGAGGGATTGACTGTTTTTCTGTGAGGGTGCACTGAAGAGTGGGTGTGAGCTCACAGCTCCTCCAGGGTGGAGATTGGGAGGCGGCTATTTTCACTATCCTCCTCCAGAGCTCTACAGAAAGCATTCAGGGAACAAAAGCTCCCAAGAGTGAACTCCAGATTTCTTAGCCCAGCCCCTGGCAAGTGTGGAACAATTCTGCCTCAGGCAAAGACAATTGAGAATCACTGCAACTTGCCCCTCCCCCAGAAGATCAGCAAGAACATCCAGCCAAGACCCACTTTACTGATCAATGAGAACTGCAAAACACCTGTGCTAGGAGAATATAGCACACAGAATTCATGGCTTTCCTCCCATGATTCTTTAGTCCTTTAAAGTTAAATTTTTTATTATTTTTTTTCTTCTTCTTCTTCTTTTTTTTTGAAATTTTCCTTTTTCCTATTTTAACCAACATCTTATCTTCTCAATACCTTTAAAAAAATCTTTTTAAATTTTTATTTTTATAGTCATATTCTATCCTTTCATTGTATTTAACCTTATTTTTTGTATACATAGAAGTTTTTCTTTCTTTAAATTTTTGGGATGCAGTTCCTTCTTTTTCTTTTTTTAAAAAGATTTTATTTTCTTGAGAGAGTGAGTGAGAGAGAGCATGAGAGGGGAGAGGTTCAGGGGGAGAAGCAGACTCCCCACCGAGCAGGGAGTCTGATGCAGGACTTGATCCCAGGACTCTAGGATCATGACCTGAGCTGAAGGTAGTCACTTAATCAACTGAGCCACCCAGGTGTCTGGGATACAGTTTCTTCTAACAGAACAAAATATACCCTAAATCCAGCAAATGGCTTCGTTCTAGGCTCCAGCATGATCACATTCTCTCCTTTTCTTTATTTTTTTTACCTTTTTTTTTTACACTTTTTCTTTCTTTTTTAAACCAACTTCTTATCAATTTCTTTTAAAAAATCTTTAAAAATTTTTATCTTTATAGTCATATTACATCCCTTCATCATGCTTACCCTTATTTTTGTATATATATAAGTTTTTCTTTCTTTAAAATTTTGGGAGGCAGTTTCTTCTAACAGACCAAAATACACCCCAAATCAAGTGTGTGACTCTGTTCTATTTGCCAATCTAATATATATATATATATATATATATATATATATATATATATACCCTTTCTTCTCCCCCCAGTTTTGGGTCTCTTCTGATTTGTTTAGTGTATATTTTTTTTGGGTCGTTGTTACCCTATTAGCATTCTTTTCTCTCACTCATCTATTCTTCTCTAGACAAAATGACAAGGTGGAAAAACTCACCTCAAAGAAAAGAATAAAAGGTAGTACTGAGAGCTAGGGATCTGATCAATATGGA
This sequence comes from Mustela nigripes, assembly GCF_022355385.1. Classification (NCBI taxonomy): domain Eukaryota; kingdom Metazoa; phylum Chordata; class Mammalia; order Carnivora; family Mustelidae; genus Mustela; species Mustela nigripes. The sequence goes on from NC_081561.1 coordinate 51,807,394, forward strand.
CCTTAGTAAGATGTCAGACCTAGAGTTCAGAATGACAATTATAAAGATGCTAGTTGGGCTTGAAAAAGACATAGAAGATACTAGAGAATCCCTTTCTGGAGAAATAAAAGATCTAAAATCTAACCAAGTCAAAATCAAAAAGGTTATTAATGAGGTGTGATAAAAAAAATGGAGGCTCTAACTGCTAGAATAAATGAGGCAGAATAGAGAATTAGTGATATAGAAGACCAAATGATGAAGAATAAAAAAGCTGAGAAAAAGAGAGATGAACAACTACTGGATCATGAGGGGAGAATTCGAGAGATAAGTGATAACATAAGACAAAACAATATAGAATAATAGGGATCCCAGAAGAAGAGCAAGAAAGAGAGAGAGGGGGGAAGAAGGTATATTGGAGCAAATTATAGCAGAGAACTTCCCTAATTTGGGGAAGGAAGGAGGAATAAAAAACCAGGGGGCACATATATCAATAAAATATCAATAAAAATAGATCAACACCCCATTATCTAACAGTAAAACTTACAAGTCTCAGAGACAAAGAGAAAATCCTGGAAGCAGCTCAGGAGAAGAGGTCTATAACCTACAATGATAGAAATATTATATTGGCAGCAGACCTATCCACAGAGACCTGGCAGGCCAGAAAGAACAGGCATGATATATTCAGAGCTCTAAATGAGAAAAAAATATGTATCCAAGAATACCGTATCTAGCTAGGCTGTCATTGAAAATAGGAGAAGAAATGAAAAGCTTCCAGGACAAACAAAAGTGAGAAGAATTTAAGAACACCAAACTAGCCCTACAGGAAATATTGAAAGAGTCCTCTAAGCAAAGAGATAGCCTAAAAGTAACATAGACCAGGAAGGAACAGAGATAATATACAGTAACAGTCACCTTATGGGCAATCCAATGGCACTAAATTCATCTCTTTCAATAGTTACCCTGAATATAAATGGGCTAAATGCCTCAATTAAAAGACAAAGGGTATCAGAATGGGTAAAAAACCAAGACCCATTGATATGCTATCTGCAAGAGATTCAATTTAGGCCCAAAGACACCTCCAGATTTAAAGTAAGGGGGTGGAAAAAAATTTACCATGCTAATGGACATCAAAAGAAAACTGGGGTGGCAATCCTTATATCAAACAAATAAGATTTTAAGCCAAAGACTATAATAAGAGATGAGGAAGGATGCTATATCATACTTAAAGGATCTATCCAAGAAGAATATCGAACAATTTTAAATATCTATGCCCCTAACATGGGAATAGCCAATTATATAAACCAATTAATAACAAAGTCAAAGAAACACATCGATAATAATACAATAATAGTAGGGGATTTTAACACCTGTGGATAGGTCCCCCCTCACTGAAATGGACAGATCATCTAAGCAAAAGATCAACAAGGAAATAAAGGCACTGTGAACCAGGTGGACACACAGATATATTTGGAACATTCCATCCCAAAGCAACAGAATACACATTCTTCTCTAGTACACATGGAACATTCTCCAGAATAGATCACATCCCGGGTCACAAATCAGGTCTCAACTGGTACCAAAAGATTGGGATCATTCCCTGCATATTTTCAGACCACAATTCTTTGAAACTGGAACTCAACCACAAGAGGAAAGTTGAAGAGAACTCAAATACATGGAAGCTAAAGAGCATCCTACTGAAGAATGAATGAGTCAACCAGGAAAATAAAGAATTAATGAAATTCATGGAAATAAATGAAAATGAAAACACAACTGTTCAAAATCTTAGGGATGCAGCAAAGGCGGTCCTAAGAGGAAAGTATATAGCAATACAAGCCTTTTTCAGGAAGCAAGAAAGGTCTCAAATACAAAACCTAATCCCACCTCTAAAGAAGCTGAAGAAAGACCAGCAAAGAAAGCCTAAACCCAGTAGGAGAAGAGCAATGATAAATATCAGAGCAGAAATCAATGAAACGGAACCAAAAGAACAGTAGAACAGATCAATGAAACTAGGAGTTTGTTCTTTGAAAGAATTAACAAGATTGATAAACTCCTGGCCAGACTTACCAAAAAGAAAAGAGAAAGGACCCGAGGAACGCCTGGGTGGCTCAGTTGGTTAAGCAGCTGCCTTCGGCTCAGGTCATGATCCCAGCATCCTGGGATCGAGTCCCACATCAGGCTCCTTGCTCGACAGGGAGCCTGCTTCTCCCTCTGCCTCTGCCTGCCATTCTGTCTGCCTGTGCTTGCTCTCTCCCCCTCTCTCTCTGATAAATAAATAAAATCTTAAAAAAAAAAAAAAGAGAAAGGACCCGAAAAAATAAAATGAATGAAAGGAGCGATCACAACCAACAAATAAATAAATACAAACAATTATAAGAACATATTATGAACAACTATACACCAGCAAATTAGACAATCTGGAAGAAATGGATGTATTCCTGGAGACTTATATACTACCAAAACTGAACCAGGAAGATATAGAAAACCTGAACAGACCCATAACCAGTAAGGAAATTGAGCAGTCTTCAAAAATCTCCCAAAAAACAAGAGCCCAGAACCAGATGGGTTCCCAAGGGAAATTCTACCAATCATTTAAATTAATACCTATTCTCCTGAATCTGTTCCAAAAAATGGAAATGGAAGGAAAACTTCCAAACTCATTTTATGAGGCCAGCATTACCTTGATCCCCAAACCAGAAAAAGAACCCATCGAAAAGGAGAGTTATAGACCAATATCTTCGATGAACACAGATGTGAAAGTTCTCATCAAAATACTAGTTAATAGGATCCAACAGTACATTAAAAGCGTTATTCACCATGACCAAGTGGGATTTATTCCTGGGCTGCAAGGTTGGTTTGACATCCACAACTTAGTCAATGTGATAAAATATATAATAAAAGAAAGAACAAGAACCATATGATACTCTCAATAGATACAGAAAAAGCATTTGACAAAGTACAGAATCATTTCTTGATCAAAACTCTTCAAAATGTAGGGATAGAGGGCACATAACTCAATATCATAAAAACCCTCTATGAAAAACCCACAGTGAATATCATCTCAATGGGGAAAAACTGAGAGATTTCCCCCTAAGGTCAGGAACACATCAGGGATGCCCACTGTCATCACTGCTATTCAACATAGTACATATTCAACATACAAGTCCTAGCCTCAGCAATCAGACAACAAAAAGAAATAAAATGCATCCGAATCAGCAAAGAAGGAGTCAAACTTTCACTCTTTGCAGGTGATATGACACTTTATGTGGAAAACCTTAAAGACTCCACTCCAAAATTGCTAGAACTCATACAGGAATTAAGTAAAGTGTCAGGATTTAAAATCAATGCACAGAAATCAGTCACATTTCTCTACACCAACAGCAAGACAGAAGAATGAGAAATTAAGGAGTCAATCCCATTTAATTGCACCCCAAACCATAAGATACCTGGGAATAAGCCTAACCAAAGAGGAAAAGAATCTTACTCAGAAAACTGTAGAATACTCATGAAAAAAATTGAAAAGGAAACAAAGAAATGGAAACATGTTTCTTGCTCATGGATAGGAAGAGCAAATATTGTGAAAATGGGAAAAATGTTCCATGTTCATGGATAAGAAGAATAGATATTGTGAAAATGTCTATGCTACCTACAGCAGTCTACACATTTAAAGCAATCCTTATCAAAATACCATCAAGTATTTTTCAAAGAAATGGAACAAATAATCCTAAAATTTATATAGAACCAGAAAAGACCTCAAATAGCCAGAGGAATATTGAAAAAGAAAGCCAAAGTTGGTGGCATCACAATTCCAGACTTCAAGCTCTATTCCAAAGCTGTCATCAAGACAGTATGGTACTGGCACAGAAACAGACACATAGGTCAATGGAATAGAAGAGAGAGCCCCAAAATGGACCCTCAGCTCTATGGTCAACTAATTTTCGACAAAGCAGGAAAGAATGTCCAATGGATAAAAGACACTCTCTTCAACAAATGGTGTTGAAAAAATTGGACAGCCACATGCAGAAGAATCAAGCTGGGCTATTTCCTTACATCACATACAAAAATAGACTCAAAATGGATGAAAGGCCTCAATGTGAGATAGGAATCCATCAAAATCTTGAGGAGAACACAGGCAACAACATCTTCAACCTCAGCCAATCAAGAAATGGGCAGAAGACATGAACAGACATTTTTGCAAAGGAGACATCCAAGTAGCGACAGACACATGTAAAAGTGCTCAGTATCCCTCAGTATCAGTGAACTACAAATCAAAACCACAGTAAGATACCACTTCACACCAGTCAGAATGGCTAAAATGAACAAGTCAGGAAATGACAGATATTGGCGAGAATGCGGAGAAGGGGAAACCCTCCTATACTGTTGGTGGGAATGCAAGCTGGTGCAGCACTCTGGAAAACAGTATGGAGGCTCCTCAAAAAATTGAAAATAGAGCTACCTTATGACCTATCAATCTCACTGCTGTGTATTTATCCCAAAGGTATAAATGTAGTGATCTGAAGGGGCAAGTGCCCACCAATGTTTATGGTAGCAATGTCCACATTAGCCAAACTATGGAAAGAGCCTAGATAGATGTCCATCAACAAATGCATGGATAAAGAAGATATGTTGTGTGTGTGTGTATACACACACACACACACACACACACACACTGGAATATTATGCAGCCATCAACAATCCAAAATCTTGCCATTTGCATCGATGTGGATGGAACTAAGCAAAATAAGTCAACCTGAGGAAGACAATTATCATATGATCTCACTGATAGAAGGAATCTGAGAAATAAGACAGAAGATCATAGGGGAAGGGAGGTTTGAAAAATGAAACAAGATGAAACCAGAGAAGGAGACAAACCATAAAAGACTCTTAATCTCAGGAAACAAACTGACGTTGCTAGGGGTGGGTGGGGGTGAGGGATAGGGTGGCTGTGTTATGGACATTGGGGAGGATATGTGCTATGGTGAATGCTGTGAATTGTGTAAGACTGATGATTTACAGACCTGTACCTCTGAAACAAATAGTACATTATATGTTAATAAAAAGAATAGGGCACTGGGTGGCTCAATGAGTTAAGCCTCTGCCTTCAGCTCAGGTCAGGATCTCAGGGTCCTTGGATTGAGCCCCACATTGGGCTCTCTTCTCAGCAGGGAGTCTGCTTCTCGCTCCCTCTCTGCCTGCCTTTCTGCCTACTTGTGATCTCTCTCTCTTTGTCAAATAAATAAATAAAATCTTTGAAAAAAAAATATGCAAAAAAAAAAAAAAGATTCTCTCTCTTCCTCTTATCCTCCTGACCCTAAAATAATTTTGAAAACTATGATGTATTTCTTTCTCACTAAGAGCACTTAGGGGGTGGTGATTTTGAGAATTGTACTCAGAAGTGAAAAGAACATATGTTGAAACTAAGATTAAATTTTTAAAAAGGATGACTCCAATTTGAGCATGAAGACATTCTTGCTTGCAAAATGGCAATCTCTTGACTGCTTGCAGCATTCATGGGTCTCACCACTCTTCTCGTTGTGAGGGCTTCGCTGCAGCGGGAAAAAAAATGGCAATCTCTTCTCTTAAAATGTACAAACATCATAGCAGTATCAGATATCAGAATAATGACTGAGCACAGATGCCAGGTGAAAATTCCAGTTCTGACACTTAATAGCTGTGCCGTTACTGGTGATCTCAGGCAAGTCACCTAACCTCTCTGTGCCTCCCTATTCTCTACTCTAAAATGGGGATGAGAGCAGTACCCACTTCACAGGGCTGTTGAGAGGTTAGAAAAAGATAGTATAGATATGGTGCTAAGACTAGGACCTGACATGGTACGTGTATTGTCAGGTATTTTATTAAAAAAGAGAAAAGTCATCCAGTATTCCAATTACATATTAATCTTTCTTTTGTTTCTTCTCATTTGTTCTTCTGCTTTATACAGGTGTAACCATAACATATATGCAATCTGCATTTGGTTATTTTTTACTTTAAATTACTTACTACCCATTTTCTATGTTTCTATATAGTGTTCACAATAATTTTTAGTGGCTACATACTATTCTTTCAGATTGGTAAACCAGAATTTATTTAGTCATTCCTTTAAAAAATTATTTATTTATTTATTTATTTGATGCAGAGAGAGAGAGAGAGGAGAGCACACAGGTAGGCAGAGCTGCAGGCAGAGGGAGAGAGAGAAGACTCCCATTGAGCAGAGAGCCCCATGCAGGGCTAGATCACAGGACCTTGGAGTCATGACCTTAGCCAAAGGCAGTTTAACCCACTGAGCCACCCAGGCACCCCTAGTTATTCCTTTTCTAAAACCTTTATTTCTACTTACAAAAATTTGATAATGCTTGTCACTGTTTTTTTTTTATAATGAACTATATAATGTGGACAGAAGGGTATATGTCTTTATATACATACAGTTGCCTTCCGTGTTAAAATTCTACGTGTGTGCATTTTCATTATCTACAGGTTACCTGGGCGAGCTATTTAATCTCTTTCAGCCTTGGTTTCCTCAACTGTAAAATGAGGATGACAGTAATACTTGTCTCCTACAGTTTTGGTATAGATTAAAAAAATAATAAATATAAATCATTAGAGCAGTTCTGAGTTTCAGCTAGTCTGTTGAAACTGTTACTGTTTCTGTTCTGTAGTCTGTTTAAGCTGTTACTAGTCTGTTTAAGCTGTTACTAGAGGGCCTCTGGCTACAAACTCCCACCTTTTCATTCTTGTTTTCAAAGCTAAGTAAATCAGTGCATTTGACAAAGATGGATTTATGAATTGTTCTGGGTTGTGGCTGTCATGAAACGTACAGACTTCCTACTCCACTGGCTTACCTCTGTGGTTTCCTTATGTGCTGTCTGTAGGTGATACACCACAGCCCTTTGCATGGCCTGAAGGCAAGGACCAGACTTTGTTTATAGTGGTGACAGCACCAGAAGCCATGTAACCATTTCCCACAACCACATTCTCGTGACTTTGACAGAGACCAAATCTGGGAGGCACCACTCTGGATGGGTTCCATGTCCTGGGTGGTGGAGTGGGGTCTGAGTGCACCTGGCTTCCTCCGATGGGACACCTCGCTCGTGGACAATTCCAAGTGTCCTGTGGTCCCGGGCATCTGTCAATTCTACACTCCTGGGCTTTTTAAATCTAGAATAAAGACACAGATTTCCCACAGATCAGTTGTCAAATGCTAAAGTGCCTTCGATGCTTACCCCGAACCCCAAGTGAGGTCCATTAAGAAAACAAGCTTTGCTTCTGTCACTTGCTTTGGACTAGATCTGCGTAGGGGATGCCAAACTTCTGATTCCTGTATCTGAAAACATGTAAAAAATATAAGGAAGTATAAAAGAAAACACATCCTTTGGATCTATGTTGCTTAGCTTTTGAAACCTGCTACTCTAATTTGGGTTTAAGAATTTTGATGAATCGAAGTTGTCACTTGAGAGTGAGTTTACTGGGTGAAGAAATGGTTGAATTATTTCTACTGTACAGAAGTTGATTATCATGGGCTTCCCAATGACTCTCATTAGTGGCGGAACCCTTTATAATGAAAGCTAAGACCTGTTGAATTACTATAATAAATATTCTTTTCTAACATATATATATAACATATATACACACATATAACATATATACATACATCTATATACACATATAACATATATATACACATACATATTTACTCATTCAATTATAATAATGTGTGATTTAGAAACTATTCATTAGTGTCATTGTACAGAGGAGAAAACCGAGGCACAGACTGAGTGAATACCTTCCTTGAGATTACAGTAGTCATCTGGTGGTAGGCTCCTGCCTGTTTTCCCTAAGCTACATTGCCTCTGTGTAAGAGATCTGCCAGGAATTACTTGCCTATACTGAAATGTCTCAACCATGGAATCTCTGAGGATCCTTTTCTGTGGATGGTCTGAGAGAGCAGGTGAATTACAATATGTGTGCACTCACACAATTATAGAATTTTGTGGCTTCCTGGAAATGTAATCAATAGATCCTTGACTTCACCAGCTTCCAGAAGGACCTCACATTGTAATGGCCTTCATCTTCTTTGTGCACAGGAATTCCAGTCCTTTACCTGGCCTTCTTCCTCAGAGGTTTCTGGGAATCTCTGAGCATCATCCTCATTTCCCTCTAGTGTTTCTTGAGCTTGCTTACTACCTTAGTCAATCGCCTGGCCTTGGAAAACCAATCTCTGCTGCCCCTGTGCACTACCCCGCCCCCCACCTCCCGCCCCCCACCACCTACAAGAGGAGGCCTGACATGAATCTATCAGGCTTTATGACTTTCCGAGGCTAATCTATCAAAGGTTATGCAGCTTCCATCTGGTTCTCTTTTTTTTTTTTTTTAAGATTTTATTTATTTATTTATTTGACAGAGACAGAGACATCACAAGTAGTCAGAGAGTCAGGCAGAGAGAGAGGGGGAAGCAAGCTCCCTGCTGAGCAGAGAGTTCGATGTGGGGCTCCATCCCAGGACCCTGAGATCATGACCTGAGCTGAAGGCAGGGGCTTAACCCACTGAGCCCCCCAGGCCCCCCCCCCCCCCCCCATCTGGTTCTCTTAACATGCTACTTCTGGTGGAAACCAATTGTCATGTAAGAAGCCTAGCTGCCCTGATAATGTTATGCTGGAAAGGTCATGTGTAGATGCTCTGGTTGACAATGTTCCATGAGCTCCCAGCCTACAGCCAGCTTCAACCCCCAGGCAAGTTAAAGAGCCATCTGGGACCCTCAGCCTAGCAGTCGTGCAGCCCCAGCTAATAGGTAGGACTGGCCACATAATGTGTGGGGCCCAGTGAAAAATTAAAACACACAATTCCAAGACTGGTAAGTGAGCATTAAACCAAGAGTGGGGCCCATTTAAGAGCAGTATCCCTAGGCAACGTCAAGGTTGTACATGCACAAAGCCAGCCTGCTCGCAAAATCTGAGAACTGCACCACAGAGCCCTTCCCAAAGCTTTGTGTTCAAAATAAAATGGTTGTTTTACACTAGAAAATATGGGGTGATTTATAACAGGGCCACAGTAATTGTATCAGCCCTAAGGACAGTTATTTCAGGCTCTAATAGCTCAGCATTCTTGTACTTCTTAAAAGTTTATATAGCCCTGGGGCGCCTGGGTGGCTCAGTGGTTTGGGCCTCTGCCTTCGGCTCGGGTCATGGTCTCGGGATCCTAGGATCGGGCCCCACGTCGGGCTCTCTGCTCAGCGGGGAGCCTGCTTCCCCCCTCTCTCTGCCTGCCTCTCTGCCTACTTGTGATCTCTCTCTGTCTATCAAATAAATAAATAAAAATCTTTAAAAAAAAAAAAAGTTTATATAGCCCTGAAATTGTGAGTCTATGTGGGGTGGGCTATACCTATAGTCCGGTTCTGTTTATTGTTCTGTCCTCCAGCCCGAGTTGAAAATTGTGCCTTGGAATCTTTGCTGCATTTTTGGCTATTTCAACAACTACTAATTAAAAACTCACAAATATAATACAAATATAATAAATAAAATAAAAGAAGCTTATTTGTATAATAACAAGCAACAGTGAACAACAGCACAAGATATATTGATAATTCAAAAGGCACTTTTTCTGCAAAGGACATAATCTGTAGAGATACGACTCTGCCGACAGTACAAATGACCTTCAAAATCACCTTTCACAAAGGGCAATTTAATTCCCAGGAACCACAGCTTCCCCAAGTAGTTCCACTTTATATTTGCATAATTAAAAGGCTTAATTGTGTGCATTTCTTAGAAAAAAGTAGGGAGTTTCAAGACGCATCTTGTGCAAGGCAAAAAAAAAAAATTGCTTGCCACCTGGAAATGCAGATTTCCTAATTCTACTATTCGCACTAAGCTTTCACAAATTTTAGGGGCTCTTATTTGAAGAAAACATACCTCAGTGTTGTTTCTGAAATCAAAGAAAGCTGAATCTGGTTTCATTTATTTGCCAGAATTTTGTGTTAACAAGCACTTTCGTGACCTTAGAATCTGGTAAATCGATATTCATAATGGGAACAATCTTAGGTGTTGCTTTCTTTCTTATGTGATGTTTTCTACATAATCAAGAGACTATTAAGTTCCCTTGTGTTAGGGTGCTGTAGACTGTCTCTGATTGATTTCTCTGAAAGTCTTGGGTGGGGTAGTTGACTAAACACTGACTCCCAAAGATATCCGTGTCCAAATCCCTGGAACCTGTGATTGTTACCTTACATGGCAAAAGGGTCTGTGCAGCTGGGGGTTAAATGAAGGCTGATGAGATGGGGAGATTATCCTAGGTTTTTATGGTAGACACTAAACGTACTCATGAATGTCTTTATGAGGGAAGGGGGCAGAGTAGGGTGATTTGACAGTAGAAGTGGATAATGTGATAGATGGACGAAGGGGCCACCGGTGAAGGAATGTAGCTCTGGAAGCTGAAAATGGCACATTCCCTGGAGCCTCAGGGAGCACAGCCCTGCTGAGAACTTGACTTTGGCCCAGTGAACTGTAAGGGAATAAACATGTGCTCTTTCAAGCCACCCAGTGAGCGGTAATTTGTTGTAGCACTGGTCATAAACTACTAGAGTGCATATCTGATTGTTTATTGTTTACTTCTTGTTTGAAAATCGTTCTTGCGTGGGAAACTCTTCATCAGTGTGACTGTTTGAAGAGCCCAAGCATTGTATTCCCGGGCCGGAGGGCATGTGTTAGGACCTGTTCAGTGTGATTTACCCATCGGTGATCTCCGGGCCACTGTTGCACAGAACAATAACTAAACTTCATCGCGTTCGGCCTGCCTTTGCATCTCTTCCGGACAATTTGCTCTATCTCGTGGCCAACCCCGTTGAACAGCGTCTTCGGTGACAGCAAGAGGTGCAGGCTGGGAAATGCCTCTGACTCACCCCTGTGGTAGGTCCGAAAGGAGGCAGAAGGATGCTGTTTCAGGTTGACGGGGTTGTGTACCCCGTGTGGGAGATGCATGAAGAGCATTCTGGGACCCAGAGTTGGCTTCTCACCATCTGACCTAAAGGAGCAACTTCTTACAGTAAGCTCAGGGGAAGGAAGTCAGTGTCGGTGCAGCGCTCCTTCCACGAACTTAAGCCCAGATGTGTGACCTACATATTCATCCTCCAAAATGACCTTCCTTCTACTGAGGCGGAGCAGGGTTAAACATAAAAAAGTAAACACTGCATGGCAATCATATTTGTTATAAAGATTATTTGAAATTCTTTGGCTTCTCAAACTCTATGAATTTATTATATTAAAGGGCAATAGGGCAAAAAAACCCCTGAGTGGGTCACTATTTGTCTTTGTGGATGGGATGTTTTTTAGGAAAACTTGTCTCCTCTACTTCCAGAACCTTTCATTCTTTGTTTCCATCCTCATGTGGGATTGTCAGCTATGACTGGGTCTCAGGATTAGCAAAACAGACTGTTTTCTAGGTGCTGGGGTTTGTGGGGGGCACTGAGAAGGGATTTTGCCTCCAAAATAGATCTTTGTGTTCTGCATAAATCCTTTCTTTGAAACATCACTTTTGAGGGCCTTTTTTTTTTTTATTTTTTTATTTTTATTTTTTTATTTATTTTTATTTTTTTTTATTTTTTTAAAGATTTTATTTATTTATTTGACAGAGAGAAATCACAAGTAGATGGAGAGGCAGGCAGAGAGAGAGGGGGAAGCAGGCTCCCTGCTGAGCAGAGAGCCCGATGCGGGACTCGATCCCAGGACTCTGAGATCCTGACCTGAGCCGAAGGCAGCGGCTTAACCCACTGAGCCACCCAGGCGCCCATCCTTTTTTTTTTTTAAATATACACCTCCAGGAGGTCGACTCATTGGGCTGGTAAGGTAGGTTAAATTTTTGTGACATCCTCCCCAGACTCTCCTCTTAAGGGTCCAGCATTGTGCCAGCTATTGGGGCATCAAAGATCAGTAAGTCACCTCTGGTGATATTTTCCTACCTCTAGAGGTACTACCAAAATTGATTTGTAAGAGATCTAAGGTGGTTTTGTTGTCTGTTTGGTTTTTCCCTAACAAACTACTAGAAATAATAAGGATGAAAGAAAATGGCTATATATGATAAGTAGGTGAGGAAAATAGATGTGGGCTTTTCTGGATAAGGGAAGTTATGACAGGTATACATTCTTTCTCTCCTTCCTTCCTCTCACCTTCCCTTCCCTTCTCCTTCCTTCCTTCTTCCTGTTTCTTTTTGTAAAGGAGAAAAGAAAGTTAAGTTTTTCCTACAGTAAAATGATTTTTCCAGGATGGAAAAAATATATAGGACAAAAGCTGAATAGATATAGAAATTTGTAGATGGTTTGTGGAAAAGGAATATATATATATATATTTGTGTGCGGAAAAAGAATATTGAGAAAGGAATTTTATGTGCAGTTAAGCTAAAATTGGAGTGGATTTGTGCAAGAGGGAAGAAAGGAGAGTTTTAATGTCAGACGCACACTCGTGTGCATTAAATTTTTTTTCTTTGCTAAAAGGACAAAGTTTACTTAGACTATTGATCTGCTCTTGATAAGAAATTGTGAAGAAAGGTTTTTCTTTACCTTTAATGGAATCTACCTCGGAAAAAAAGACTCTGTGCTTTGTTTTTATCTGGTCTTTGATTGCTTAAGAAACTGAGTATTCTCTACAAGAGATAAGCTTTTTTTGTTTTTTTGTTTTTTTTTTCACAATTATGTGACTTTTTGTATATGTTAAATTTCATAGGAAGCATTGTCAAATAAGAAGCAATATAGACCTTCTTTAGAGTATATTTGTATGAAATTCCTAAATCTGATATGCCTTGGTATCATGGTGTCAGTCATCATTTGAAAATGTATGTCGAGGAAATAACCAAATCCCCTTGTCAATTGCAGTATAAGGAACTCTCATCAGATCATCAACCATGGCTGTTTTTAACTCCTTTGTTATTTGCAGATAGCTCTTGCTTTCCTCTGGTGCCTTGGCAAAAAGCATTTCTGCAGAAGTGCTTCGTCTTCAAGGAGATTCATGGAAAGGACTCTGACAAGTACAGATTTCTGATAATTACGAAGAATTTGCCTTCATGTGGGAGGGACACCAATGAGCCTTTCAGATGTCTCCCCAGGGCTACCTGCCTAGCCTCACAGTAGGTCGTGTGATGGGAGCCTCAGATGTGTCCCTGTTCTCCTTCCCTGCATCCGTCAATGGGCCCATTATGTTGATGCTGTAAGGTTCCCATGTGAATATTTACCTTTGTTGCAGGATGACCCCCTGCAGGCTTTGCTGGAACACTTGTGAGGGAGAAGATGTGCCATGAAGCCACAGAAAATTCAAGGTCCGGGCACTGCCGTAAAGTTTGGGAGTCAGGTAAGATACATATTAGGGTTTTAGAGGTCTTTTATTCAATCAAGAAGCTGATGCCCTCATTTGGATACCAGCCCTAGCAACTGACCCTTCAGTAGATACAGCAGACTGAGTGCCTAGAAAGAGTGGCCACCACAGTGCCTGGGCAGGGTGGTGTTTTGCCAAGGAAGCCAGATGGCCCTTGAGATACATTGGCTTGGTTAATGCAGTAACAACATGTTCTGTGTGTTCCAAACAATGTGTAAGGCAACAGTTGAAATGGGCTGCTGTCCTCCATCAGAGTTCCCAGCTGGTAAGGGATTGATCATATTGGCCACCCTCCTTGTGAGTAAGGATTTTAAATATACCTTGGTTTGTGTGGACACTGCATCTGATTTAACTTGAGCTGTCTCTAGTCATTGTGCAAACCCGGCTGCCGCTATGAGGGGTTAGAGAAGCTAAGCACCCTGTACAGATACCCTTTTGAACATTCTGAAGGTCGTGCTATATAACATGGGGCAAAAGAACGGAGGCTCCCTCTCCCTAGAACCTACAAGCAGCAGAGTTGTAGAAAAGACAAATGAGATATTAAAGCAGTGGATTAAATTATTAACAGATAAAACTCCCTTGGCCTGGTGGATTTAAGTACTGTCCCAGCCTTTAATACATTTGAAAGGTCATCCATTAGGACCTGTTGCTCATACGCCAGACTTTGGATCCCCAAGGTACCCAATACCATAAAGGCATGGAAGTCATGGAAAACATCCATTGCCCAGAGTCTCACTATGGACTCAGGGGTGTGCTGCTGAGAACCCCGAGCCTATCATGTCTGGGAAAGGCAGTATCTGTTAGAATTTGCAATGGGATGTCCTGCTAGGATGGGTGAGTTACTTCACACCCAGGGTGAGGGGGAGCTACTCTGTCTCCCTGGGATCCAGTTGTCCTGCTGCAAGCTAGGCCTGTTGAAATGTGCTATGCCCGGAATGGGACACACACCATTGGAGGAGAGTGAAGGTGAGGGTCCTGTTCTGGCATATTCCACCCCCAGCCCATCTCCTCATGCCTGAGGAGGCCGTCTTCCCTAGCCAACATGTATGGTGTGCACAACCAGGTCAAGTTCCTAAAGCTGCCAATCTACCTCTCCTCAAGGCCACACTCTGTTTTCTACTAGTGTTTCTTCTTTTCCCTCCCTTCTCTCTCTTTCTTCCTTTTTTGTTCAGGACCTCTTTGAACATGCTCATCTGTCAGTGTTTGAAGAAATTTAGAGAAAATACAACTACTGTAACAACTCAGGAGTATTTCAGGTTGAGCCATGATTGGCTGTGAAAGATTTAACTTTTTCTTAAAAGTACGGAAAAGTTTTTTTCTGTTTCGTTTTCCTTTAGTGCTAGACGTGAAGCTGATGCTGAGGGCAGGCAAAGGGTCTTAAAAGAAGGGGAAAGGTCTCCAGAAAGATTGGCTCTGGAGTAGTTCTCCTTCTGGCTGTGTTAGATTCACTCCTATTATTATTCAAGATGAGAATTTCAACTTTGTTGCAATGAAGAAAGCACATGCATTTGTTTCTTCCCATTTCTGTCTGGATATGAGAGAAAGGGTTATCACATTCTTGTGGTAAGCATCACTACAGTGAGCCATCCTCTAGTCAGGAGGGTATAGACAGTCTGGTTAACCACACGGCTCACTGAGACACAAGCTAGACAGAACTGAGAGAGGACAGGGCTTGTGGGAGGAGCCTTGGTTGTGACACAAAGATAAAGACTAGGTTATCTGGGACAGGGAGGAGATTTATGAATATTTTATTTAACAACAATATCTGTTCAAGGACAAAAGTTAAAATTAGATAGTGTACTGTATAGTCCTCTATCATTTCAGAAACTTTTGCAGATCATCCAGCACCCTTTATTAAAGAAATATTAAACAGATGTGTAAGCCCAGTGGCAGCTACCACACTCCTGATAGAAAACTATAATTTATAAAATAAGGTATAACCTGCAAATATTTCTATTCTTTTCTAAAATTTGCCCTTGGGCAAAACTGTTTGCTTATCATAGGCACAGTGAAATGGTAGACTGAATGGATGGTTTTCAAATATAAATACGATTTCTCATAACAGAGCTTCTGCTCCAAGTTGAGCAACAGGTAATATGAAGGTATATTCTCTGACAACTGGCTTCTTTAATGTTAGCACGATGTTTTTAAGATTCATCCAAGTTGTTGGGTGTCAGTGTTTTACTGCTTTTCATTGTTGAATAGGATTCCATTGTATGACTCTGCTAAAATTTAGTTATTCTTACACCAGTTGGTAGGCATTGAGTACTTTACAGTTTTTGGCTACTCTAAAATTTTACATTTAGGGGACGCCTGGGTGGCTCAGTTGGTTAAGCAGCTGCCTTCGGCTCAGGTCATGATCCCAGCGTCCTGGGATCAAGTCCCATATCGGGCTCCTTGCTCGGCAGAGAGCCTGCTTCTCCCTCTGCCTCTGCCTGCCATTCTGTCTGCCTGTGCTTGCTCTCTGCCCCTCTCTCTCTCTGACAAATAAATAAAATCTTTAAAAAAAAAATTTACATTTAGGTCTTTGTGATCTACCTTTTCATTTTTCTTAGGTAGCCTCTCTAAGAGTAGGATTGTTGATGCTTATGATAGTGTATGTTTAACTGCTCAGCTATTTTCTGAAGTGACTGTGTCACTTTGCATTCCTGCCAGAAACATATGAGAGTTCCAGTTGCTCCCACATTCTTGTCAGCACTTGCTGGGTATTGTTAATTTTAAAATTCTCATCTCTCTTGTGGGGAGTATTTCAATGTGCTTTTATTTTTCTATTGATCGATTTATCTACCTACCTACCTATGTATTATCTATCATCTATCCATCTATCATCTATCATCTAACTATCTATCATCCATCTATCTTTTTAAGTAGGTTCCATGTCAAGTGTGGGGCTTGACCTCATGACCCTGAGATCAAGAGTCAATGCTCTATCAACTGAGACACCCAGGTACCCCATCAATGAACTTTTAATTTGCATGTCATACTATATTGATGTAAACATTTGCAACACTAAAGAGCTCTGTCCTTTCACTTAAGGGTTATCATTTACAGGGGTTTGCATACATGAGTGGCCAATCCCATGTACCAGCAGTTCCATCTTAGATAATTCTTTATCAGAAAAGTTGATTTTTCACCTTTTATGTCAACTTGTCCCGATTTTGTGGGGGTTCCTTTGAGCTTCTTCACAGAATATATGGCATCTTGTCACGCGTCCTTTAGTGAGGAATATGGTTCCAGTTTCATCCTTTATAAGTACAAGTTGACCTTTTGCCTTTCTCTTTTCTCCTGGTAGACTGGCATTTATCTTTATTCTGAATCCAACCCAGGTAATACAGGGTTATACTGGTTTTCATGTTCATGCCATGGTCACTCTACCATAGTCTTATATTGAAAGCTTTGGTCAATCATCATTGATTCTCTTTACTGATTTGGTGCTATTCACAATGCCCAGTGACCGTGATTGATCTGCTCCATTTAAAAAAGAAATCTTGGGCTAGAGGCCTGAACAATGGAGTTCTGGACAGCTGAAGTCAGATAATAGGGATGGGAAATGTAAATTTTAATGCCATCTTTATACAGATGACAGCTGAAGTCACAGATCTTAGGAGCATGTCCACATTTAGGGCACAAAGAAGTGAAACTGACATGGAAACAGAAGAAATTGATAAGGAGATGAGGTAGAATGTCACAGGAACCAAACTAAGGCAGAGTTTTAGGGAAGAGAGGGTGTTCAATAGGGTTAATCCTGCACAGAAGCGTAGAAGGAGAGAACCGAGAAGATGCTGCTGAATTTGAAATTGGGAGGGTATTTGAGACTTTAGAAAGTGCAGTGACAGACAACAAATTAGTAGAGGCAGAAGCCAGAATGCATAGGATCAGGTAAGGAGAAAGTGGAAGAAACAAGGACAGACATGTCTTTCAATAAGCACAGTAGACATAAAGATACATCTGAGTCATCCTTTGCTTCTTCCAGTAGGGGAAGATGTGTACATCTTTCTGTGCTTTAGATTCCATTTCCTTTGGCCTGAGGAACCTTATTCTCCTGAACTCTCCTCTGTTTTCAGCTCTGGCCATTTTCTCTGTTTATTAATCAAGAGTTTTTCAGTCTTTTTTTTTTTTTTTTTTTTTTAAAGATTTTATCTATTTGTTTGACAGACAGAAAACACAAGTAGGCAGAGAGGCAGGCAGAGAGAGAGAGAGATGGGGAAGCAGGCTCCCCACTGAGCAGAGATCCTGATGCAGTCTCGATCCCAGGACCCTGAGATCATGACCTGAGCCGAAGGCAGAGGCTTTGACCCACTGAGCCACCCAGGCTGGCTTGCTTGCATTCTTTCTTTCTTTCTTATTTTTTTTTAAATATTTTATTTATTTATTTGACAGAGAGAGGTCACAAGCAGACAGAGAGGCAGGCAGAGAGAGAGAGGGAAGCAGGCTCCCTGCTGAGCAGAGATCCCGATGCGGGACTTGATCCCAGGACCCTGAGATCATGACCTGAACCGAAGGCAGCCGCCCAACCCACTGAGCCACCCAGGCGCCCCAAGAGTTTTTCAATCTTCAAAAAGCAAAACCATAAAAACTACGAATAAGTGACAGGTTCCCATGGCTACCACTCTAATGCCTTTCTTTTTATAGCCAAGCTACTTCAAAAAGACCCCTTTTCTTGTGTCTCCCACTTCCTCCCCTTCCATTCTCTGCTCCGTCTCTTCTAATCTGGTTTTGGCTACCGCTCCAAGAAAGACAGGTCTCTCTCTAGAGCTCAGTGATTTAGTTTCTAATAGCTAACAGACACTTTTCAGGTCATAACTTAATTGATGTTTCTTGGCATTTGATTCTATTGACTACTTCCTCATCTTTAGGTTCTCCATTCGGTTGGCTTCTCTCTCTCTGATTTCTCTTAGTAAGTTTGGGTTGCTCTTTCTGAGCCTCCTTCATAGACATTGGGTTTAATCTTCAGCTGTTCGGTCCTTTCACTTTGTACCTGCTCTTCTGGAGACACCAATGAAAACATCGCTTCTGATACTCATTCATATGCTAGTGCTTTGGATGTCACCTGCTTTTGCCTAGGGGTTTTACTGTCCAAATTCCTCAAGCTCCAACCTTTGCTGAGCTTTTTTCTCCATTTTCTCACTGGACATTCTATATAGGTGTCCCATAGCGGTCTCAAACCCAGTAAACTCAGAATTAATCCACTGCTTCCATTGGCCCCTAAATTAATATTCTTCTTCCTTCCATTGCTTATTTTGCTGAAAGACATCACCATCCACCCATTAACTAAGTCTGAAATCTGGAGCCATCCTTGTCTTTCTCTACTTCTGCTTATTTCTCCCCAACTTTGCCTTCAAATCCTATTGATTTTACCCTTAATGTTTCTCAAATTCACAGCTTCTCTCCATTTCCACAGCCACTACTTATTTTCTCCCTTGGAAAAATCTTATCTTTTCAATTATTTCCTCCATGCTGAGAATGCTGTTCATTTACCCCCTCAATTTCATTCTTCAAACATATTTAGCAACTCTGTGTTACATACAAAATACTATTGAAGGGGGAGAGTATCCGCTTCTAGTCAAATGTTCTATTCTATCTTGGACACCTCCTCTTGCCTGCTTCCTCACTAAACCACATATTAGGAGTCTAAATCTTAACTGATCTTTCTTCCACTTCCATCCCAACCACCCACCAAACTGGCTACTCTGCACGTTATGAAATTCATCACTCTCCAGGTTGGATTGGAGTAAGATATGTCGATCAGACAGAGATTAAATTATACTGCAGTAAAAAGCAGGTGGAATGGAAAAATTAATAGTCGGTAGTGACTTTATGTGAGTTGAGTACCCCAGTTCCAACAGTCTTTGACATTTGTTCCCTCACCCCCGCTAAACCCTATAATCAGTTTACTGTCCCTCGCCCTTATGTCATTATTTCCCCGTCCTACCAAGCTTAAATCCCACGGTTAGTTATTATAATCACTTTTTTTGCACATGACCTCCATCCTTTGCCTCTCTCACTTGGTCAGATTTAACTGGTAAAACTCCACCCACAGTTAAATTCAAGTCTCCATTTATTCTGTACTTGAACTTACACTGCTGAATGTGGGTGGAGAAAAATCTACAATCCTGCTGACTAATCTCACATTAAATTTATGACCACGAACCTCAACTGGGCCTGTAATGCTGCCCAAACTTCCGTTTGCCACCCACTCTCCTGTGTAACTGTTTTGTGTTTTCTCTTATCTCCTAGTGCCAGTTACCAATGTATTGCCTCTCTTCTCCAAGTCTACCTCAATTGATAGAGTCCTCAAAACTCAATACTTCCTCCTCCATCTTCCCTCTAGGTAGATAACCTAGAGGGAAGAGGCCAGATAGCCTCTTATTTTATTCAGAAAAAAAGCAATCAGAAGAGAACTTAAGTCCTACGGTACATCACAAGTGCGTACTTGCCTGCCTGGGTCTGTCTACTCTCCTATTACTCCAGATGACCTGACTGTACTCTGAGCAGCCGGACTGACAGTTCCATTGAGTCACTAGTTCCTATTCTCTGACCCCACTCAAGCTCATAGCTCTAGAATTCTTCTCCACAGAAGTTTCTTTGTAGTTCTTGCTTTATTCAAATTATCATAGATCTCCTCAGGAGGGTAATACCACTGTATAAGATTCAATGACTTGAATATAATTTCACATAGTGTTTTATCCTATGGTGTCATTATTTGGCGTCACTATTCAGTGTTATCACTGAATCAATGCTGTGTTTTTTCCTCAGTTAAAAGGTAAGTTTAATATGGCTTCTTGGCTGTCCCATAGCATGACCTCCAAACATGGGATAATAGCTGAAATGACTTTTTATACAATGATACATGGACCAAATTCAAGACAAAGATTTCAGCAGGACATAAGCAGGACTTCTTGATTTTTGGAAGTAATGAATCACTCACTGGATTGTGACATTTCCATATCTGAAGTTCTTTAAAGCTAATGTTATTTGATTTCCTACAATGAAGTTAAACCACAATCTGGCAACCAAGACCTTTATAAATACTTCTTGTTTTTTATTCTTTTTCTATTTTCCTAAAATTGTTGGTGATAAAAACAATTGGTTTTTATTCTATCCTAAATAGTTTGTCCTGTAAACAAAACAAAATTGATGTTATAATGTTTTTGCTTATGCAGAGTATCACTTTTCTACCTTTTGATAGAGACACAGGTGAGAAGGCCATTCAAACATTCTTCCAGCATAAACTTTCATAATAATCCTTGTAGTCATCCAATGAGATTCAGCTAAGGCCCTGCTTCTCCGGGAAGGCACTGGATAGGTAAAGGTGAATGAGCCAGGCTTTTTACCTTTGTCTTCCCAAGTAAGTAGAGCAGGATTGATGACACAGGTGTCCTCAGTAAATGTTACAGACTGAATCTTCATTGCCATTATTGTCACCAAATCTCTATTTGGCACACATTAGGGTATGTTTAAACTACTGTGCCTTGTTACTCCTTCCAGGAACTCATGATAGTAATCTACCTGTAGCATTCCAACATGAGACATGTGAGATACAGGTCACCTTTAATATGAGCCTTTTAAGTCTGCTTGCTTTTAACCACAGACACATATGGACTTCCCCTATCTTCCCAGCAACATGCATTGAGAATTAACTTTGTCAGCTCTGCTCTAAATTGTACACGTGGTGAGAGCTGGTGCGTGAGGATGTGAGGAAGCAAGCACGAGGACAACCACTCTTGAAGTCTCCAGGCCTCTCTCGTTGGTGTTAGCACTATCCTTTCTTATTGTTATTTTTGTGACAGGCTCTGAGCTACTGAAACTGGATTCTAAATATTCCTCTGTAGTCTAAGAAATAGGAAACACCTGGACCATGGCCCTGCTTGCTCTCTCTCTCTCTCTCTCCTTGCCTCCCTTCCTCTTCCTCCATTACTTTTACCACTTCTTTTTCCAGATATTCTGAAACTTCTCCCAGGCACACCTCAAATTTCTCATCATGGCTGAAGCTCTTCTTGGCCATCCTAAAGTGAAGTGTTTTCCTTTTGAAAGTCTTTGACACTTATAATCTGTCTCACTAATTTAGTCAGTATCCTGCCACGGGACCTCAGTTCCTTCTTATCCCCTATCCCCACTTTCCCTGACCCTATCAGACTACAGGTTCTTTGAGGATGGGATCTTCATTATTCATCCTTGACTATCTCCATAGTCTCTAGCAGGATGTTTTGCTCCAAATAAGTGCTCAACATAATTGAAACAGTACAATGATTAACTATATTGCTCTTTAAAAAAAATCTTAAGTAGGCTCCGTGTCCATTGTGGTACTTGAGCTCACAATCCTGAGATTAAGAGTTGCATGCTCTACTGACTGAGAAGCCAACTGTGCTTGGTTATTTGGGTTTGCTATTGAGGAGAATAACGAGGAAAAGCTACTCAGTTGAAGAAACCAACTGTTCTCTGACTCTTTGCAAACTCTGCTCTACCACTGACACTCTGAGATGCCTCCATGTGGTTCCAGCCCTTGTTGCCTGGGCCCGTCTGTGTGATTCTCTTCTTCAGCCCTGTCTCCTCAGGCACCCCCCCCACCAAGACACATGAGCACAAGATGTCTGAGATTTGGATCTCCACGATGGATGCTCCCATGAGTGTGAATGAAAGAGTCATTATTTTTGTTGCAGAACACAGAGCCTGGGGCTGGAAGTATGAAGGGTAGGAATGAACAAAAGCAAACAAAAGATTGTTCCTCAGAGGGATACCTGGGTGTCTCAGTCAGTTGAGAGTCTGCCTTCAGCTCAGGTTACGGTTTCAGGGTCCTGGGATTGAGCCCTGCATGGGGCTCCCTGCTTAGTAGGACGTCTGCCTGTCCTTCTGTCCTTCCCCTTGCTCATGTCCTCTCTCTCTCAAATAAACAAATACAATCTTAAAAAAAAAAAAAAAAGAATGATTCTCAGAGACTCTGTCACTGCTTCAACACATTCCATTTGAGGTTCTCAGTGACTGAGCTTAAGGGCAGGAGATGCTATATTAACACAGGCTCTTTCCAATCTCAATCTATATCATACTTTCTGTTTAGCTCAGAGTTACTTGGCCAGGGACTCTGTGTGCTTTAAGACTCGGAATGAGAAAATTTGGAAAAACAATTAGTCATTGAACTGCATTTCTATGAAAGTCGTGGGCTCAGAGCTTGCTAAGTTATGTCTGAATGGGTTCATTTGACTGATAGGGTGACTGAAGCTCACAGAACTTAAGTAATTTACCCGAACTCATACAGCTAAATAACAGATAGATCTGGGCTAACCCTAATCCAGCCAGGGGTGTTTGTCTTCTCCGCTCTAGTGTGTAGTGCTCAGGGTTTATACACCTTTCTGGAGCTTAAAAAATATTCAAAATGTGAAAAAGGGAATTAACTGGCTCCCAAATGTCAAAGGAAACTGATATCAGAAAAACAAAGTTAAATTTTATTTGTCTTTTTTAAAAAAGATTAGGTACTTACACAGAATCAAGCATCATGTCAACTGGTCAATTACTTTTTTTTTTTTTTAAGATTTTACTTATTTATTTGACAGGGAGACACACAGAGAGAGGGAACATAAGCAGAGGAGAGCAGGAGAGGGAGAAGCAGGCTTCCCATCAAGCAGGGAGTCTAATGTGGGACTCGATTCCAGGACCCTGGGATCATGATCTGAGCCGAAGGCAGATGCTTAATGACTGAGCCACCCAGGTGCCCTAGCCAATTACATTTTATCAACTCAAATAATTACATACAAATTTTGCTTATGGTTGGATATAGATGAATTTCTATGGTTGGGTCTCATGGGTGGTGAGCCTTCAAAAGGAAGAGTGTCTAAGGCTTAAGAATGTTGTAAAATTGACCTATGTATGTGCCCTAGCCCCTGGAGAAGCTCTATCTTTCATCCTTGGAGAACTTTTAATTCTTGGGGAACAAAAGTGAGCAAGAAGGAGAAGAAGTAGGAGAAGGGGAGGAGAGGGGGAAGAGAAGGAGAAGGGAGGGGTAGGCACAATCTGCTCTAGGGAGATGGTCTTATGTGTTCTTTTTATTGTCATAAATGCTTAGTTCAAAAATAAGCACAGAGTAAGCATCAAACCAATACTCCAAAGAAGAAAACTCATCAAATTTGTAAAAACCCATTGTGACATTAAATCCTCCATTTCCTCCCCCTGGAATTTGATCTGGGCTGAGTAGAGGACAGCATGCATGGTGCAGATTGACCTCCAAATGGGATCTGCATCCAAGCAGAAGGGAGAAGGGGGTCCTGTCCCCCAGAAGAGGAAAACCCATCACAGGAATAAGCCCAAACATGTAGTGGCACACGCTGACTCAGCTCTCTATTTGTCTGGTCTGTGTGCTCCAGCACGATATTAGTGGGGGTTCAGGATTTGCTGCCGACCAGTTTTATACATAGTAGAGCCAGTTGTCCCGCCAATAGAAAAAAAAATGCAATAGCAAATCATTTAAGTGGTCAAGCCTTGTCTATGCCCTAGGTGCTATGACCATGCTAGCAGTGCAACAAGCAGTATTAGGGACCTCCAGAATTACTAAAGCTGAGGCCACGTGTCGACCAGGGCTGTCAAAAGCAAGGTCAGGCTCATTATCAAATGCTTTGCTGCCTCTGGTTTTTGGGGAGTGAGAAAAGGCTTCTTTGCTTCACTCAATGGTGCCTGGGTGCTCACTATTTGATAATTCTTTGGGGCTCATAAGGAAATGAGATGAAAATGTGCGAGGTGTAATGACACATTAATGCCTGTCCCTGATATCATAGTATGGATTAGAAACCCCCTTGAAAGGCACCTTAGAGGAGGATAGAGGGAAAATAGAAATTGAGGATTTGTCGAGGAGAGGGGGACAGAGAGAATTTGAACAAGGGAAGAGCCTCTGCTTGTTTCACAGTGTAAAAGCCAGCTTGGGTTTTAAATATTCTTCTCATTTCTCCCCAAATCATTGAATCTATCCTGAAAATGTCAACACTTCAAAGATGAAACCTCTTCACGGAAGTTCTTTTCCCACCCGGAAGTGGCACACAGATCTCTTTGAGACCTCCTGTCTTGATGTATTTTCCCATTGGAAATGTGGTCACAGTCAGCACAGGGAGCTGTGGCTGGAGCCTGTTGATAAAGCAGCAGGAGAAACTGATCATTAAACAAATCAAGGAAAATTCGATTTCATCTCATTCACTGTTTTGTCCAGGGCAGGTGGGCTGCGGGTCTATAGCACAGGGTTTCTTGGTGGACCTTTTGAGCATCTTTCAGAGCCCAAGACATTTGACAACAGATACCCTGGAAAAATAGGTATTCCTTCCAACTTGAACTCCAGCCCAGTGCCCTGGGGTAACTGGTGAGAGCATGAGCCACATTTGGAGGAAAGATAGGCTGGCGGAACCCCTCCAAGACTTAGGAACATGGGAAGCATGGATTTCCCTAGGTCTCTGACACTAGGTTCCAAGTGAGATCTTTATTTTCCCTCTGGGAAATTAGCTACGACTTTCTTGTTAGCATGAAGGAGCCTATGGGCATGGCTTTTCTACTACGCAGTCTGAAGAAGAAGGCTGAGGGGAAGGTCAGCTAGACTCATAACTCAAGTATGGCATTCTTGATGTTTAAGATGGAGGAAGGATGGTTGTGGAGGATTAAAAGTGGTAATTAAGGAGCACCCTTGGCACTTGGCTGGCATATGGAAGGGACATATGTATGTGGGACCTTTTTACTTACCTTTCCACTTGCCCTTCGTTGTGTAGTCATGGTGCTTTTATATCTGAAGAAAGCTTGCTTGCAAGGTTAGCCATGGAATGAAGGCTGTGGAAAAAAGAAAGGAGGGAATATTTCTACATATCAAATGTTGCTGAAGGGAGGGGTGAGATGAAGACTAAGAAATGGCTATGGAATTTGGCAACATGGAAGTCATTGCTGACAGGAACCATTTTGGGGAATTGATGGGATGAAAGCTTGGTCAGAGTAGGTGATGTAATATTTAAAAATCTTCCCCATTGTAAGAGGTGGAAAACCATTAGTACTTTCTTAGCATTTCAACTTGTGACATTTTGATATTTTAACTCCTCTGAACCCAATTTCCTCCTCTTTCCCCACCGCCGCCTAAACTGCCCATAACTTGTTTTTTGAACTTGCTGAATTGATTTTTCATCTGAGACATCACAGGGCTGAGCAAGTGGTGGGGCTGTGGCAGTGATGACCTTAATTTGATCAGAAGAAATAACCCCTGTGGCTAGTTTATGCCCTAAGTAGACTGACTTACTGTGCCTTCAGCATAAGTAGTTCTTAACAGAGGTTGGCCGTTCTGTGTCTACGGCTGTGTCCTTCATTCCGGGGAACTGATAGGACAACATAAATCGGATGAAAGCATGTGCTTAGCTCACTGTTGCTTTGTGTGGGTGAGATATTTCCCCTGATGTTTTGAATATGAGGTTATGTTTTTATAGGGAATTATTTGCTAGATTTTGTCGTTTTTTCCCAGCTCATGTGGGTTCTTGCTGCTTCTCTACTTGAGTGTACCACCACAAGGTGGTGCAATGGACCACAAGCATGGTGGACTCTCTATTTTTGTGGGGTTTTTTTGTTTTTGTTTTTGTCGATGTGAAGTTGCAGGTTTCAGATACTCTTTCCTAGAGCCATTTTCATATAATTTCACATTTCCCACTCATTATACTATTTCATATCACTTCTCTGCCATTTGGCTACAATCAAATGCATTATACTATTTCATTAAACATGGAAATGACTTATTTGAATTACCAAATAACCACTGTTTTTAAAGATGCTGATTTACAGGGCCACCTGGGTGCCTCAGTGGGTTAATGCCTCTGCCTTTGGCTCAGGTCATGATCTCAGGGTCCTGGGTTCGAGCCCGGCATCAGGCTCTCAGCTCTCTACTGAGCAGTAGAGAGCTGAGCAGAGAGCCCCCGCCCCCTTACTGCCTCTCTGCCTGCTTATGATCTCTGTCAGAAAAAAAAAAAAATGCCGGTTTACAGATCACAAAGGTACCATCATTTTAAAAAGAAGTAGATGTTCATTTAAAATCAGAAATTATAGGGGAACCTGGTCACTTAACCAGTCAGTTAAGTGACCAGCTCATGATTTCAGCTCATGTCATGGTCTCAAGGTTGTGAGACTGAGCCCAGGATGGGCTCCACATTCAGCAGGGAGTCTGCTTGAGAATCTCTCTCCCTCTGCCCCTCCCCCCACCATCCTCTCTCTCACACGCGCTCTCTCTTAAATAAATAAATAAATGAATAAGTCTTTTTATAAAATCAAAAAAAAATCAGAAATTACAAGAAAATATTACAATTCTCCATCCCTATGATTCAGAGTAATTCCTATTAGTATTTTAATGTATTTCCTTCTTACTTTTTAATGTTTTCTTTAAAATCATTGAACTATTTTCTCTTGTCCTGATTTTTACTCATGTTTAATTACATTTTAAACATTTGAAAAATTTTCATGATTCTCTTGTCCTGATTTTTACTCATGTTTAATAACATTTTAAACATTTGAAAAGTTTTCATGATATTTTATAAGCTATCATAGTTTTGTACTGTACACAGAGCTTTATTTGTATATTTTAAAATTATTTTGCTCTGATAGCTTTCTACAAGTGTAGTTACTGGTCCGAATAGCATGAACACACAAGTTTCTTAAATTATAAATTGCTTTTCAGAATGTTGTACTCATTTATGCTTACTAGAAGTGAATAATTGCTCATTTTAGCACATTATTACCAATACAGTTAGACTTAAAAAACTGACTGCTAATTTGATAGGTGAAAGGTAGGTAATTATTTAATGTGAACTTATTTGATCATTAGTGACAATAAATGTTTCTGTATGGGTTTCAAAGACGTTTTGGTCCCTTACTACATTTTCAGTTTACATCTTCTGTCCTTTGAGCAGATGTTCTTAATGATTGTCTTATCAATTAACATGAGATTTTCATAGTCAATCAGTTAATAAATATCTACTGCAGGGTGCTAGGAACTGTTAGAGCACTGTGGGGGAGAGAGGGGATAAAGCAGTGAACAAAGTAGACAAATATTCCTGCCCACAAGGAGTTTGACTCTAGTGAGGAGAAACAAAAGCAGGATAAGTAAGTGACATAGTGTGTTAGGAGGAATGTACACCACAGAGAAAAATAAATCAGAGAAGTTGTGGGAGAGTGACAGGGTGGTCAGAGAAACCTTCACTGAGAAAGTGACATATGTTAGAACATTAAAATAAGGAAAGAGAAGCTCATGAGGTTGTTTGGGGAAGAGTGTCCTGGGGAAGGGAACAGCAAGGGCAAAGGTGTGGAGGTGGAAGCGGGTTTAGTTCTTAGATTAATAAGTCAGATATTAATGTCTTGCCGTATTTGTGACAAATATTTTCCCAATTTGTTGCTTGCCTTTCAGTTTAATGTTTCAACATATAGAAGATTTACAGTTCTGTGTGGCTGAATCTGTCACTTTTTTCCTTTGTGTTTTTCCTCCATATCTTTTAAAACCTTTCTTTTTAAATTGTTTTTATTAACATATAATGTATTACTTGCTGCAGGAGTACAGGTCTGTGAATCATTGGGCTTACACATTTCACAGCACTCTCCATAGCACATACCTTCTCCAGTGTCCATCACCCAACCACCCAATTCTTTTAAAACCTTTTAATTGTGAAATGCATCTTTTTGTGAAAGAAAGAATAAAATGTATGTGTATAATTTAAAGAATTAAATAAAAACAAACAAACTCCCAACACCTGAAACTGTGCTGTCCAAGTTCAGAAGTGAAATATTGCCAGGACTGGAGGTCCTGGTGCCCCTCCCTTCCCCCTCTTTTCCCTCTAGAAGGGACCACTGTCCTGATTTTTATGTTCCTCTTTCTATTGCTTTTTAAAATAGTCCTATCACACTTGTGTTTACATCCTTAAATGACATATTGCTTAGTTGTAAAAAACCAAAGGGCAACCACAAAACTAGCTGGTGAGAAGCCACATCCGCACTGTTTTGGGGGCCACCCAGGAGCTGTGGAATCCTTTATCTTGGTCGGAGTCTGCCTTCAGCTTTCCTGAGACTTTGCAAGAGCACCTGGACCAGGCAGGAGTGAGACCTGGGAAACCCGGAGAGGTGTGCGGTGGGGCCAGAGAAGCAGAGTGGCCAGCTGCCCCAGAATCTGGAGCAGAGTTGTAGCTGGGATGCTTCTGCTCATGCAGGGGTCTCATTTCCCAGCACCCTTACATGGGAGGGAATAGACACTGGCTTCCCAAACCTCCGCATAAGGGATGCAGGCACAGTGACCAGGAACGTTTCACTTGAAGTCTTATGTGCTCTTTTAGTCCACTTGGGCTCTTATAACAGAAAACTAGAGACTAGGTGGCTTATAAGCAACAGAAACTTATTTCTCCCAGTTCTGGAGGCCGTGTCCTTGCATAGCAGAGAGGGCGAGGGAACTCGCCCTCTCTGCAGCCTCTTTTATAAGGACGTTAATCCTATTCATGTGGGCTCCTCCGTCATGACCTCCTGGCCTCCCAGAGGCACCACATCCAAATCCCATCACACTGGGGATTAGCTTTCAACATATGAATTTCGGGGGCACGCAAACATTCAGTCTACAGCATGTGAGTGGGGATAACCTTCTGTTCCACCATGAAGCATTCTAGATCTGTTCGTCAGCCATTTAGCCTACCCTAACTGATAATGCTCCTTCTCCAGGTCCAGCAGAAGGAGAGTCATGGTGAGTAGGCTGCTCTGTCTTGTCTATTTCTGAGACTACCAGGCCCAATCTTCAGTTTTCAAAGGTAGATCAAAACAGACCCTTTGGTGGCAGGGAGCTGAGTGTTTTAAAATAGTCCAGTCAGTGGGGCAAGGAGTTCTTCAGCTCATAGTCAAGAGAGGTCAATTACGAAAAAGAATCTGCAATATAATTTTCCGGCTCTTCCGTTCTTAAATTCCAGAGCTGAGTGGGAGGGGGGCTGTTACTGATAACAGTCTTCAGTAGGTGTGTCTCTTGAATCTTATGGCTCCAATCTAGACTGGGTGCCCTCCACCCCTAGTGCATGGTTGCCATCCTGGCATCTTCTTTGCCAGTCTTCCTTTGCCTCTTTCTTATGTTGACTCATCTTCCATGTCTTGGTTTATGCTCTTGTTTTGATGGAGCACGTTATTTATTTTTCTTTTCAATTTGACTATAGTTGACACACAATATTACATTAGTTTCAGGTGTACAACTTAGTGACTTCACAAGTTTATATGTGATGCTGTGTTCACCGCAAGTGTGGCTACCATCTGTCCTATCACATTTCTAGTACAGGCTCACCGACTATAAATTCCTTATGCTCTGCCTTTTATCCTTATGACTTACTCATGCCATAACCGGAGGCCTGTAGCTCCCACTCCCCTGCACCCATTTTGCCTGTCCCACCATCGCCGTCCCCTCTGGCAACCACCAGTTTGTTCTCTATTCATAGGTCTGATTTTGCTTTTTGTTTGTTTATTCACTTTTTAAAGATTCCACTTATGAGTGGATCATGTGGTATTTGTTTTCCTCAGTCTGGCTTATTTCACTCAGCATAATAGTCTCTAGGAATGTCAGGACAAAGGTGCCCATTCTTAAATCCCTAGCTTTGGTTCATGTCTCAATCAGCTAAAGCATATTTCTGAATATTGTTTTTACTTAGAAGGGTGCCCCCATTTCCTCTATCCTGACGTGTTTGAGAAAGTCTTTCTGTTGACCTTACAGAATGTTATTGCATAAAGAATTTTTGCAATTGCATAAAAAGAATTTATTCTTTTATTTAGCAAATATTTATTGGGAACCTACATGTACTAAACATTGTTCTTTTTTCTTTTCTTTTTTTTTTTTAAGATTTTATTTATTTATTTGACAGACAGAGATCACAAGTAGGCAGAAAGGCAGGCAGAGAGAGAGAGGAGGAAGCAGGCTCCCCACTGAGCAGAGAGCCCGATGAGGGCTCGATCCCAGGTCCTGAGATCATGACCTAAGCCGGAGGCAGAGGC
>NC_081561.1:51837810-51873668 GCF_022355385.1 Mustela nigripes
TTTTTTTTAAGATTTTATTTATTTATTTGACAGACAGAGATCACAAGTAGGCAGAAAGGCAGGCAGAGAGAGAGAGGAGGAAGCAGGCTCCCCACTGAGCAGAGAGCCCGATGAGGGCTCGATCCCAGGATCCTGGGATCATGACCTGAACCGAAGGCAGAGGCTTTAACCCACTGAGCCACCCAGGTGCCCCTATTGTTCTTTTTTCTTAAGCAAAATTTGTATTGAGCCATTACAGACAGATGGAGAAGTGTACAACTCATAAGTGTACAAGTCAATAAAATTTCCCAAATTTATCACTCAGTGATCAAAGAAGTCTTACCTAAGCAGGCACAATGTGAGGTCACTTTATCTCCCTCAGTATTTTGAAGATTTTACTCCATTACTTCCTGGTGTTTGCTGTGGAGAAGTCTGACATCAATATAGTTTTGGTTCCTGATTGGGTATTTTATATTTTCCTCCTGACTGTGAGTCCTATATCTTTTTCATTCTGAAAATTAAAAAAGAAAAACTGGTGAATATGTTTGACTGTGGTCTCTTTTAATTAGTTTGGTCTAAATGTACTTTCCAGATTCACTTTTTTAAAAAGATTTTATTTATTTATTTGACACAGAGAGAGAGATAACAAGCAGGCAGAGAGGTGGGCAGAGAGAGAGAGAGGGAAGCAGGCTCCCCGCTAAGCAAAGAGCCTGATTTGGGGCTTGATCCCAGGACCCTGAGATCATAACCTGAGCTGAAGGCAGAGGCTTAACCCACTGAGCAACCCAGGCACCCCCTAGATTCACTTAAAAAAAAAAAAAACAATTCCACAACCATGGAATACTTTATCCTATTATAACTTTCTTTATTGTATCTCTTTGATTTATCCAAGTTCTGTTCTGTTCTTTCTTTCTTTCTTTTTAACCCAGGTTTTTTTATTTGTTGTTTATATATTTCATCTCTGCTCACTGACTTTTATATCTCCTATCAGTTTGTATTTATCATCTCTTCGTTTCTTTGTACTCTTCATCTATATTCAGAGGACATCTCAAATTGGTCCTCTCTAATAGTCCTCCCCAAGGATGGTCTGTAGAGGGTTACCAGACAGAATGCACTACCTGGGGAGTTTGTTAAGAATAGTTTCTCAGGGGCGCCTGGGTGGCTCAGTGGGTTAAGCTGCTGCCTTCGGCTCAGGTCATGATCTCAGGGTCCTGGGATCGAGTCCCACGTCGGGCTCTCTGCTCAGTGGGGAGCCTGCTTCCCTCTCTCTCTCTATCTCTGCCTGCCTCTCTACCTTCCTGTGATCTCTCTCTGTCAAATAAATAAATAAAATATTTAAAAAAAAAAGAATAGTTTCTTAAATGCCATCTCCAGAGATATTTACACCCTTTTAAAGGTGATGAGAAATGGGGTGACCAAGAACAAAATTCCAGAGTAACAAGAAATATAAGCAAAACCCCAGACGTCGGAAAGAGTTATGCATGGCATTGAGTGCCAAAGGGATCAAGTGGTCTGGGGCACTGTGAGGGGTGGCCTGGGCAAGGTCATGGAGGGATATTTATGTCATGCGAGAGAGTTTGCACTTTATCATAAGGCATGGGGGAATTAAGAGTGAACAGGGCAGTTATGGGATCAGATCTGTGTTTTAGAAAGAACACCCTTGAAAGACGGAGAGAAAGGAAACAGAGCAATGGTTGCTGCAATGGTAACAACGCCATCTTGTGTGCGCCAGTTGGTTGTAAGGTGCATTACAACAAAGTTATTTGTTTTGTACTATGTTAAAATACCAAAATTTGTAAAGAATATTTCTTAAAAAATTAGATTCAAGATTATTCCTAGAATAGTATCACTTTCAAGTGCAACCTAGACTTTCTAACACTAGGAAGTGACCACGCAACAGCTCAGTGTTTGGAATTGTATAACTGGGAGTATGTCATGAATGAGCCTTCATTCATATGTCCTGTGGCAGAGGTAACACTCTGTCTCACCAAATCCCATTACATTTTCCTTTTTTTTGAATATGCAAAAAGACTACATTTCTCAGTCTTCATTGGTATTAATTTGGGTCTACATGACTGAATTTTGACCAATGAGATTGGCTCTTAAAAACTGCCCATAGAGAGGGGCATCTGGGTGGCTCAGTCAGTTAGGCGATTGCTTTTGGCTCAGGTCATGATCCTGGTCCTGAGATCGAGCCCCATGTTGGGGGGGGGGGTCCCTGCTCAGTGGGGAGTCTTCTTCTCTCTCTCCCTCTGCCTCTCTGTCTGCCTGTGCTTTCTCTTTCTCCCACTCTCTCTCTCAAATAAATAAATAAAATCTATTAAAAAAAAACAAAACCCGGCACATACAGGGGCACCTGGGTGACTCAGTCAGTTAAGTGTCTGCCTTTAGCTTAGGTCATGATCTCAGGGTCTTGACATGGAGCCCCATGTAGGGCTCCCTGCTCAGTGGGGAGTCTGCTTCTCCCTCTTCCTTATTGCTCATGTTCTCTGTCGTTATCTCTCTCTCTCTCTCAAGTAAATAAATAAAGTCTTTTAAAAACCCTGCATATATAGTTTTCTGCCTTCTCTTTAATATCTTTGGCTACATGTCCAAGAGAAATATAGTGCTGGGCACATATTAATTTGAAATTTCTAGTAGCCATGTTAAAAAAAATAAAAGGGCACCTGGGTGGCTCAGTTGGTTAAGCATCTGACTGTTGGTTTTGGCTCAGGTCGTGATCTCACGGTCATGAGATGGAGCCTGGCGTTGGGCTCTGCACTGAATGTGCAGCCTGCTTTAAATTCTCTCCCTTTCTCTCAACCCCCTGCACTCTCTTTCTCAAAAAAAATAAATAAATAAAATAAAAAGTAAAAATAAACAGGTGAGTGGCGCCTGGGTGGCTTAGTGGGTTAAACCTCTGTCTTCGGCTTGGGTCATGATCTTAGGGTCCTGGGGTCGAGCCCCATGTTGGGAATCTCTGCTCGGCAGGGAACCTGCTTCCCCTCTCTCTCTGCCTGTCTCTCTGACTGCTTGTGATCTCTTGTGATAAATAAATAAATAAATAAATAAATCTTAAAAAAGAAGAAACAGGTGAATTTCTAGTAATTTCAGTTTTAATATATTTAACCAACCCAGCACATCTAAAATATTATTATTTCAACATTTATTAATATAAAAGTCAGCAAGATATTTTACATTTAAAAAATATTGAAATGGGTGATGGTGGTCAAAAGGTACAAACTTCTACTTACAAGTTAAATAAATCCTGGGGATGTAATGTGCAGCATAGTGACTAGGGTTAACAATACTGTATTATATATTTGACAGTTGTTAAGACAGTAGATCTTAAAAGTTGTCATCATAAGGAAAAAAGAATGTAACTATGTGTGCCAATGGATACTAACAAAACTTACAGTGGTAATTATTTTGTGCCATATACATAAATCAAATCATAATGTTGTACACCTCACACTAAAACAATATATGTCAATTATATCTCAATTTTTAAAAAAGGGAGAAAAATACTAGAATCCCCAGGACTAAGGAGCCAAAATGAAAAACAATAATCGCAGTGTCCCACTGCCCCAACTCCCTCAAAATATTAAGAGTATTTGCCACAGACCCCATCATATCTCATATTCTGTCTGACTGTAATAAGATTGATCATGCTTTGTACTTAGGAAGAATGCATGCTAAGTATACTGGTAGTATCCTCTCTGTGTGAGCCACATATTTAATCATGACCCTCATAACTAATAATTGATCCTCACAACTAATAATTCTTGCAAAGAACAGCACTCAAAAATAACAAAACAATTCTTTGAAATAAGTACATATTTTACACACAACACAATGCAGTTAGGATCAGCCACATTTCAGGTGCTCAATAGCCACATGTGGTTAGTGGCTACTGTATGAGACAATGCAGCTCTAACTATACCTGATAATCAGAATTTCTTTCTCCTCCTCCTCCTCCTCCTCCTCCTCCTTCTTCTTCAAGAGCATGTACACTCAGGAAGGGGTAGAGGGAGGAGGACAGAGAGAATCTGAAGCAGACTCCAGGCCCAGTGCATAGCTTATCATGGGGCTTGATCTCACAACCCTGAGACCATGACCTGAGCCAAAATTAAGAGTTGAATGCTTAACCACCCAACTGAGCCACCCAGGTGCCCTGAGACTGTGCAGTTCTAGATGCTGCTGCTTTAAGAAGGTAGAACCTCTGTCAGCCCGAGTTCCTGAATATATGAATGAAGCAAAGCTCCCTGAGAATCCCTGCTGGATAGTAACATGAACAAGAAATAAACTTTCATTTATTTGAGCTTTGCCTATTGCAATAGCTTTTAATGACCTACCCTGACCAGGTCCCCTGGAAGTTTGAGAGTCATTGAATTATAAACTGTGAGAAGCAAGGCAGAAAGGCCATTTAGGATCATATTACAATGCAACTTTCATAGTAACTTTGGAGTTTGAGAGAAGTGAGGAGACAGAAGAGAACTGATGACAGGTTTGTCACGGATTGGATGAGAGGAATGAGTGACAGAGAGAATTCAGATTTCTTGCTCAGATGACTAAGTAGATGATGTCATTTGAGTTGATAAGAGAGGCAGTAGGAGAACTAATTTGGGAGTAGAGCTAGTGAGTTTAGTCCCTGTTGACTTTGAGGTGCCTGTGGACAATGGTTCAAAGTTTACTTCAGCATTGGCTGCTATATGCCAGGTCAGGTGCAAATGGTTTGGATCTCAAAGGACTCTTAAAGATTAAATAGATAAATCTAATATAGTATTTAATAGTGGTGATAAACAATACCCAAAGTGCTCTTAGAGCTCAGAAGAGAGGGACCTACTCGGAAGTGATGGGTCTGGCAAGGCTCTTGAGAGGAAATGACACCTATAGGAGCCTTTTTTTTTTTTTTTAAACCTCTTGGAGTCTTAAAACATGGGTGAAGCAGTGGGATAGGGGAGGGGGCCAGGGCAGGTGTCAGGCTATTTGGGCTGCCAAAAAGAAAAATACCATGGACTAGGTAGCTTACAAATGACAGAAATTTATTTCTTACAGTCCTGGGGGCTAGAAGTCGGAGATTGAGGGTCCAAAGCTGAATGAAGACCTTCTTCCAGGTTGTAGACTTCTTGTTGTATCCTCACTTGGAAGAAGGAGAAAGGGAGTTCTTGAGGTCTCTTCTACAAGGACATTAATCCCATTCTCGAGGGCTCTGCCTCCATGATCTAATCACCCCTAGTGACTCCCTCTCTTAATCCCATCATGCTGGGGGTTAGGTTTCAACGTATGAATTTTGGGGTAGACATACACATTCAGACCATAACAACAAGGTTTGAACGGAGGGACAGGAGGGAGATGGTGGTAAAGGCGTTCAAGGTAGAAGGGACCGCACGACACAGACATGGAGTTCAATGGCTATAGGGTACACATCACGGAGGAAGCCCATGAGATAAAGCAGGCACAGCAGGAGGGCCAGGTTATGGCAGGTGACTATTGTCCAGTCTGCTTTTGTGCCAGAGACAGATGCTGGAGGAAGGATGAGGAGGACAGGAGCTGTAGCCACCAGGACAAGCGGGAAGCTGTTGTAATAAAGTAAGAGAGATGAGAAAAGATGACCCCCTGAACCTGGGATTAATTGGAGAACATCCGGAAAGTGCAACTTACTGAGTTTGGTGATTTGTGGACATTAGGACTGAGAAGAGGAAGAGGGAAGTGTCAGGGATGCCTCCCAGGTTTCTAGGGGACTGGGCAGATGATGGTGCTAATGGGGCAAAGTGAAGACAGAATAAAAGCAGGACCTCCTGGAGGGAGATGGGGAAGGTAACTGCTGCTCTCCACCCACAAAATTCCCAGGAATACCGTCTCTTGGGAAAGAGTAAGTCAGGACTGTGGGTATATTTGCCTGTTTCCGATCCTCCATCCCAAAACAGAAACGGATTTTTATTTTCACCACCACCATTCAGGGCAAACTGGGAAATGAAGAGCAGATTTGAACACAAGTCTGTAAAGCAGGAAGGTGGTAAGAAACGGCCAGTGGCAGCCGCCTGGGGAGCTCTTGTGCAAGGACCAGGACAGGAGACGGCCGCAAGAATCCGTGAGAGTCCACAGATGACACCAGAAGGAAGGACCTCTAGGTTTGGAATTGGAAAAGGAGCAGAGAGAAGCCATGGGTATCTGAGTGGGGCTGGAGCATGAGGGGAAAGGAGAATGAAGGAGCCCGCAGGATACATTTCACCACGCAAGGGGGAGTTGGACTGGCCTGAGAATTTCCAGGGCCCTCCAGAAGTAGGGCAAGAGAGTGTGCTGGGCCATGGTGGGGGAACAGGTTATGACTCGAAACCCAAAACTACTCTGGAATTGAATATGATTTAGTTTTTATTTTACTTGGGCTGAACATTTCTCATACTTGAAGTTTGTTTTGCCGCAGTAGCTCTTTTTTCTGTCCAGGGGAGAATGGGATAAAAGGCCAGGAGCAGGAGGGGGTAGTCCTGGGGTGTGGCCTGAGGAAGGAAAAAAAGTGTTCCTCTCTAGATCTCCAGTTGGCATTAATCTTCAAAAGAAGCCTGAGTTTGGAGAGAGGCTGGACATTCTAGTTTGAAAATAATGTCTTTTTTCCTCCTTCCTGTCAAACTTCAGGTCACATTTTTGGGATTGTCTTGTCTTTAATAATGATGAACCGTATCCCGAGGGCCTTCATTTATATTTGCTTAGTTCGTTTTGGGATGCTTGTGTCCACAGCATGGGCCAATAGTATGACAGCCTTGGTCCTCTATTGTCTGGAAGCCTTATAAAATTGAGTATGTAAACTTGGGGTGGAGTGCTATGACTCAAGGCCTTCTCTTTCTTTCTTTCTTAGATTTTATTTTTATTTGTCAGAGAAAGAGAGAGAGAGAGAGAGAACAAGCAGGGAGAGTGACAAGTAGAGCAGGCAGAGGGTAAAGCAGGCTCCCTGCTGAACAAGGAGACCAATAAGGGACTTGATCCCAGGACCCTGGGATTATGACCTGAGCCAAAGGCAGATGCTTAACCCACCTAGCCACCCAGGCATCCCTGTTTTGTTCTTTCAGCAAAGTTGCATACTCTTTCAAATAGGTAAGAGCTGGGCTCTCTGAAGGACTTTAAGTGAGAAAAAAAATAAGGAAACCGATTTTCTTTCCAAAATTTTTTACAATTTTTTTTTATTATGAGGGTTTAACAGAGTAGAGTTAGACTTGACATCTCTCTCATGAAACCTCAACAATTTACAGAATTAATAAATAAGAAACAAAATTTAGTCTTTTTTACAGCCATGTCATGCACTCCTAAGACAGAATTTTCGACCGCCACTAAATTCTCTGTAGGATTTCCCTAGGCAGAACAGATAATCACATTCTTTCACCTTTCTCTAAAGACTTATACATAAATAGATCCATAAATAGTTCATATAAATATAGGCTTACTGGTTAAATAACAAAGTTCTCAAGTCTGGAATCGTGTCCTAAGAAATACAAAATAAAGGGGCACCTGGGTGACTCAGTGGGTTGGGGCCTGTGCCTTCAGCTCAGGTCATGATGCCAGGGTCCTGGGATTGAGCCCCACATAGTGCTTGCTGCTCAGCAGGGAGCCTGCTTCCTCCTCTCTCTGTCCCTGCCTGCCTCTCTGCCTACTTGTGATCTCTCTCTGTCAAATAAATAAATAAAATCTTTTAAAAAATACAAAATAAAGCATGTAATTCATTAAAATGAAATCTTCTGCCCCAAAGTTATCTCAGGGTCTATTAAATACATAAATAGCTTAAAGCTCTTAGAAAAGCACACCGAAAGCAAATTGGTACTCAGTCAAAACTTTCCTCTCTGTAGAGAGGGAAAGATCATTCAGATTCTATCTCTGCACAAAAAGTGTTCTCTCTGAAACTTCAGTTGGATGAACTAGTTGAAGAAGCCTATTGAGTTTGGTCAGAAATGGGGCTGGGTGTACTCCCCAGAAAGAGCAATGGTGCTGGGGAGCTGGGACCAGAAGCTCTTAAGCCACATGGCGCACAATGGGGGTGACGCAGGTGCAGCCCACGGCCACCAGCATCTTTTCCAACCGGAAGCTGTGGGGGCAGTGCTGAGACTCCCTTCGCAGAACCAGGATCTCTTGCTGGATGGGGACGGAGTTCATGTGGTAGTTTACCGTCCCGTCAGCACTGACACAGCCCAGATGGCGGCACTTGGCCTCCCAGATCACAGGGGGGTATCTCTCAGGGTCCTTGTTGCGGCTGCAGGGGGGACAAAAACGAGGGAGAAAGTGAGTATGTGGTAAAGCGGGGAGGAAATCAGACAGGAATATACAAAGGAAGGCACATTCCCAGGGTGACAGAGCATGGGCATTGCACATTCTCAAAGTTTGGGGGAAGCTCGGAATTGTAGGCACGTGAAATGTTATAGAAGAGAATGATCAGTTTTTCCCAATTTCTTTGAAGAATGAGCCAAATAAGGTAGATGAGACTGCAGAGGGGATTTTAGTTTGATACAAAGGACAATTTCTTAAGGTATATATGATAGAGAAAGGCCAAGGGAATCATGTAGGTATACGATAGCCATTAATCTGACTTAATGAAGTCTGCCTTTGAAGCAGGGAAGAGATCAAAATTTTATCTGACAGCACAGTCATGGGATAGAGCCCAGAGCTGGCACAAAGGGCCCGAAACAAAAGCTTAAGCCCCTCTATAACCTTCTCTTCCCTCTCTCCTCCAGCTGAGTGAGTGACTAGCTTTGACTTTTGACTTGATTTATTTGAACTATTCTTAGTAATGGGAGGCTATAGTCACCACATAACTGAAGGGTTTTTTTGGTTTGTTTGTTTTTGCATAAAATCAGAACACTAAAAACCATTTTATATTTAATCTTGATGGGGTCTAAATATTAGCTGTACTAAGAGCACAGCAGATATAGGTCTGTTGGTGATATAGATCAAGGCTGTCTGACTCAAAAAGGGGTGCAAATATCCAACATGATATTTCCTTCACTGGGTTTCAAACCATATTATCCCACTGCTAATATGACCAAAAAAAGAAAGGCACAAAAAACCCAGTTAATTACTACTTATTTTCAACAAATCATCTCAGTGGTAGGTCTGTTAAAGAGAATTCAAGCATTAATCCCCAAGATAAATTTTTTAAAAAATAAATTTCCAGTAGACTTGGGGTATCATAAATATTGGAATAATGAATAATGTGAGTGGGTTTCTGGTGTCGGTGACAGTGAGACCTAAGGGGTAGGTAGTATGGGGGAGAGGTGGTCCTGTACATCAAAGAAGTCTGTAGAATAAAATTTGAGAATCTTTGCACGATAGCCCTTCCAGATTTGATGGATGATTCTGAGTAAAATCATCCTCAAGGTGACTTAACTGGCAGTCCTTTGCATGAAAGTTAGAACAATACAGAGATTTTTATTGGGAGCCATTACGTACTGCAGATTCCAAGGTGACGTGGATCGGTTGTGGTAATCTGAGGGTCTTCTGGAGTTCGTATTCCCGTTAAGGATATTCAGATTGACCTTCACATGCTGAGGGAAGTTCTTGTCCTCAGTGTTTGGGCATCCTGGATTTTGTGGGAATGCTATTCCCGCCTTCGCAATAGCCATCAGGCTCAGCAGTAGCAGCAGTGCCTGGAAATGAATGGGGAAAAGAAGGTAGGATATTGCATTAGCATGTGGTTTTTGCTAACAAATTGTAAAGATTATTGTATTGCTAATCATGGAGAACATACTATGTTCCAGGGCGCTCTATAATAAATTTTTGGATCAGTTCGATGACAGACTGGTTATATGATGAAAATAATGACTGAAATAAAACCATGGAGTGTTTATTAGTCTTGGACATTCTTCTTTTGAATTAGGAGAGACACCTTTTTTTATTAGTTGGCAGTAATTTTAGTAAAGATGGCAAGTCATCGGTCTCTGTCCTAGCATTCTGTGAAACCCTATATGAAGTCAAATGTTTACCTTAGAAGAAAGGGCTGTAGAAAATGCATGTCATATCATATCCATGTTCATGTGAGAAATGCTGGGCAGACGTTCAACGCTGAACTTGTCTCCCACCTTATGTTTTCTTATGTATATTTTACAGTTTTTCTAAAGTTACGTATATACACATATTGATTCTGTAATCAATTAAATTAAATATTCTAAAAATATAAAGACCATCTACTTTAAACCATAGTTACACATATCTCTATTAGAACAAATGAGTTTGTTGTATTAGACTATGGTATAATAGGGGCACCTGGGTGACTCAGTGGTTAAGCATCTAACTCTTGATTTCGGCTCAGGTCATGATCTCAGGGTTGTGAGATTGAGCCTTGCATCAGGTTCCATGCTCAGCAGGAAGTCTGCTAGAGATTCTCTCTCTTCTCTCCTTTTTCCCCTCCCTAGCCTCCCCAAATCAATAAATAAATCTTTATTTTATTTATTTTTTAAAAGATTTTATTTATTTATTTGACAGACAGAGATCACAAGTAGGCAGAAAGGCAGGCAGAGAGAGGAGGAAGCAGGCTCCCTGCCGAGCAGAGAGCCCGATTCGGAGCTTGATCCCAGGACCCTGGGATCATGACCTGAGCCGAAGGCAGAGGTTTTAACCCACTGAGCCACCCAGGTGCCCCAATAAATAAATTTTTAAAAATAAGCTTGTGGTATAATAATAGGATAATGGAAAGGAAAGTCAGTGTTGCCAGTAATTAAATCCTCAAGGATAATGTACCATTTTATTATGGAATAAAGAAAAATGCTCTTGGAGAATCATATTAAATCCCTTGTACTCAGAAAATCAGATTTTCAATAAGCATTCTTTCTCACTGCACAGCATCATGTGACACTTTCCATGTGGTTTAGCCCCAATCTAGCTATCTTTCAGTTTTAATCTCATTGTTCAAACTGATGTGTATCAGTTCTTGAAAATGCAATAAAATGAGGAGTATCTACCAAAGCCTTAGCATCCTATCCTATGTATGCAGCATTCTTGGATCTCCATAGTTAGAATCCAGAATTTCATGCCTGCAGTCCAGAAATCAACAGAAGTATTGCACATTAGTGCAGGACTCACCATGGATGAAGTTGTCACAGGAGCCATTGTAACCTTTCCCAGATGACTGGAGATGGATCGGCTGTGCCTGCTTCAAGATGGACAGAGTGTAGCGCTAACTTGCCCCTTTTTATAAGACTTTGCTCCTCTGTGGTCACTTACGTTGACGTATTGAGGTGGGTAAAGGAAAGACATCATTTTAGTTAAATGTTCCATCCTCAAATGAGGTCAGAAAAGAACCTCCCCTTTGTGACAGGTAGTATCTACTTTGAAGGAAAATGGACAGGGCAGAAATTCATGTTTTGAAAGACTATGTCCTTTCTTCATTATTCTAGGAACTATTACTTATCAGAAGCTGACTAAGATGAGCTAATATCATTTAGTTATGGGCACATATGAAGATGTCATAAGAGCTATGCTCTGTTCCAATGGCTCATGGGGAAGTGGAAGTTTGTTATAATGTTCAAGTCTTCTTATGCATGTACCTTGATTTCCCATTGGATAACTCCGTTCCTCACCAGACTCTCTAGAAAGATGTTGTGGAGTCCATTCTAGAAACTATTTAAGGTCTTTCCATATAAAGAAACAATTGAGAAGTGAGTAAAAATATAATGGTGTGAAGGTATATTATTTCACTGAATTAACACCTGCTTTGTTAAATGTTTACTCTGCTTAAAAAACTAATAACTAAGTTCAAGAGATGTGAGGTTTACTATTAAAGTCATGTTACCAAGCAACTTGTTACCAAGCAACTTGTTAACTCATGCCATTCTTCAAGAGGAGTGAGATGGAAATGAAAGAGTGAGGGGACCGTGTTGTATGACCTGAACTCATGGGTCCCGATTCCCCTTCCTCTAATGCCTCCATGCCTTTTGCTAAGGTACTATCTTTGAAATGATCTTTTGTTAAATGTTACTTGTTCTTCCAGAACCTGTTTGAATGTGTCTTCTAGGTCTGGTGGTCTGTCTTGATTTTCTTAGTTGGAACAAACAGCTCCCATAACACATAGCTTATACCTACCTCTTCTGCTTCATTTTGTACTCTATTTTGTTTGGCTGGAGAAAGCATATTTAAGACATATGTTTATTTCCATTTTTAGATTCTTTTATAATCCTTCAACATGACGTCTGGTAAACAGTAAGTGCTCAATATTTTGACTGATTGACAGTATGAATGTTGTTTAGTTAGCTCAGAATCTTGAATATTCTTTTTGGGACCCAACTGTATTCCAATAACCATTTTGATTGAATGCCTTGACTCTCCATCCTGATCTTTTTGTTGTATGACAAGGTTACAGCTGATTTTGGACCACCCCAGAGTGGAGAATTTCTTGCCTTTTGCTTTCAGGCAAGGATGAGGTGGAGGAGAATGTGCTTGCTGCCAATTCTTTTGGTTGATGGCCAGGGGGGGAAAGCTGAGTCTGGTTCTCCCTATTGCCTGCCTCCTATACCAGTGAAATCCAGCCTGTGTGCCAACTTTTGAAATGCCAATCCCTAAAATAAGTCTGGGGAAATGTGGTGGGTTTTCACAAAAGTGTAAAAATGATTATTTTGAAGTGGTGGTCAGAGTGGGGTGTGCCCAGACTTGAATAGGTGTGGTTTCCCAGATGCACACCTGAGCTGGAAGCCTGTGCCTCCTAGAGGAATGGTCAGAAGTATAAAGGAGGTGTAAAGAGTGGTGAGGTTCTTTCTCTGTAGTTGTCTATGGAAGCAATTCGCTCAGGTTTGAGTACCTGTTGAAATGGGGTGGGGTGGGTGGGCTGGAAACGCTGGATTAAGAATTAGGATGCCTGGGACGCTGGACAAGAAGGCACGTTTGAGTTCATTGTGGTTCTGCCATTAACTACCCATGCCTTTGGGTACCTCATGTCCTTGAGTCACAGATTCTCTCATGATAGAATGAGGTTTTTTGCATCAGGTAATCTTTGATTATTTATGAATTTTCAAAAAAAAATAGTGGGAGAGCAAATAGGAATAGCACATTATTTTACTTTGTGATTTTCCTCAGGCTTCTCACTCTTGCTTCTTTGAGGGCTTGGAAAACAGATGTCTATAGGACACGGGGAACTTCAGACTGGGCGTTGGGAGTTGGATGAGGAGAAGGTCCGCTGCTGGAGACCAGGAAATACTTCTGGGAGCCAAAATCCTGGGTGAATTTCACTGGATGATACTGGTGAAATGTCTGTGGGCTTCTTGACTTAGGGAAAGGATTTTAAAGGCTCCTTGGCATTATTAAGACACCAAACTTTATTTTTTTCTACTTATAATAAAGAACAGTGTGAGAGATAGAAGAAAATTTTCTTCCTTTTGCATTCAGGAGAGAGTATTGTGGAGTCTTTTGTCTTGATGTAGTGGAAAATTAAGACTGTCATTAAAAAACACCAAAATAAATAAATAAGCTAATTTTGAAAAAAAATCTTGCTTGGGTTGTGAAGTTACCGCTGAAATACTATTGTTCCCTCCCTTCCTTCCTCTTTCTCTCTCTCTCTCTTTCTTTCTTTCTTTTTCTTTCA
Source organism: Mustela nigripes (assembly GCF_022355385.1). NCBI lineage: Eukaryota > Metazoa > Chordata > Mammalia > Carnivora > Mustelidae > Mustela > Mustela nigripes. The sequence goes on from NC_081561.1 coordinate 51,851,321, forward strand.
ATATAGTTGATGCACACATTACATTACTTTCAGGTGTACAACATAGTGATTCTACAAGTTTATATATCATGCTATGCTTACCACAATGAAATCATCTTCGTGATACTGTATTTTAATTTCTTTTCTACAGACTTTTTTAAATTTATTTTTTAAAAGATTTTATTTATTTATTTGACAGACAGAGATCACAAGTAGGCAAAGAGGCAGGCAGAAAGAGAGAGAGGAGGAAGCAGGCTCCCCACTGAGCAGAGAGCACTATGTGGAGCTTGATCCCAGGACCCTGGGATCATGACCTGAGCCAAAGGTAGAGGCTTTAACCCACTGAGCCACCCAGGCACCCCATTTACGTCCTTTTTAAATAAAAAATAACAATAGTCTGTTTTAAAATAAAAAACAACAATAGGAGGTGACACTGTGACATCATTAGTGATTAGTGTGTATTATCATTTAAAGGCAATAGCTGTAAAAAGACAAGCATGCCATTTTATTTAATGCCATGAACATCAATAGCAAGACTCCTTTTCTCTTGATTTTTGATCTAATAGAAGGAAATAGTAGCTGCCGGGAATACTTTTTTAAAAAAGATTTTATTTATTTATTTGACAGAGAGAGAGCTCAAGTAGGTGGAGCAGCTGGTAGAGGGAGAGGAAGAAGCAGGCTCCCTGCTGAGCAGAGAGCCCAATGCAGGGCTCCATCACAGGACGCTGGTATCATGACCTGAGCCAAAGGCAAATACTTAACCAACCAAGCCACCCATGTCACTTTCCTCTTGAGTTTTAAATCAGGAGGCCGATACTTTGAAATGGGCTAGCCTACAGCAAGCAACATCAGACACTTTAAATTAAGATATGATATTAAGGGAGGAGAATGTCTGTAATAGGGAGTCATCTGCAAGGCCTTGGAGAATTGCCAAAGTCAGGATTTAACTGAGACCCAGATTTAGATTCGATTTATCAAGATCTAGATCATCTACTCCCAACTTCAAAATATTAATGGTGTTATGTACCAGAGGTTCAGCGTTGAGGTCCAAACTATTGTCTTTTGAGAAACAGGATTTACTATATACGAAATTAATGTAATGTAATTTATTAAATAGGAAGCATCAATCATAATGTCAGCCTAATCGTATCATTGTTCCTCTCCAGCATAACACTGTTAGGGATTCACGATGGTCTGTGTTTCTGAGGGCCATCCTGAACGGTGAATTGTTGGGTGGGAATACAGCAGGGGTAGGGAGATGCTTCCTCTGAGATCCCTGGTGAAGGAATTTCTCTTCCTCAGATGACATGCTGGATTGAGGGATTGATTGACAATGAGGATATCTGAACAGGGTGATTGTTAATGTGCTGGTAAGGGCTGACAGGTGAGAGGCAGAATCCTCTTCAACATTCAGATTCTGTTTTTTCTCCATTGGTCGTTCTAGTTCTTGGTAGGTTGTTCTTCCTGACGAAGACCTGTGGGAACAGCTCCTTTGAGTAACTTAATTTCTTCTACTTTTGGTTTTTGATGCTACCCCCTCTGTAGTCTAGACCAGACTATTTTTATGTGATAAAATCAGATCATAAAACTGTTTTAACATCTTTAAAAACCAAATGGTCAAAAGAACAGCAAACAATCATTACATTATCCATGTGAGATATTTGATTCTGTTCCTGGTAACTTCCAAATAGTGCATAATGACTTTTATCATTTGTCTCATAAATGATGTGCTCTTTACACATCTTTCCCAGCCTCAAAGAACTGAGATAATGCCTGAAATCTCTGAAAGGAGATATCTCACATCACATTATCTGGAAACAATGGCAGTCTACCAGTGTTTCCCCAATCCCTACATCAGAATCCACAATCAAACACATCATACAAGTGTGTCAATTTCTCCTTTGAGTAATAACTACTAACCTCATGGAAACCAAGCCTCTTCCTTAGGTGGGTTTCTCATTAGTCTTTTACTGAAACAGTGATTTAAAGTGGGTCAGAAAACTTTCCATTTCTTTGACGAACAAATAAATTTAGAATTCTGTAACTATACATTAGCAGCCACATGCAAATTTGTTTTACGGTGGCCTTCCCTTTGGTAATGCTGACTTCATCTTATACCCTGAGAATCAAGGTCAGCAAATGACTGAAGTTTCAAGTCTAAACGGATGTCACTTAAAGTAAGGTCTAAAATTAAATAAGCAGCACAAACCGCACACTGTGTGGCCTACCAAGAGAGCACCTTTATAGTCTTTTCAGGTATTTTGAAGCTAATGTGATTTAGAGATAACCACAGAATGTGGGAATGATAGATACAATAATGGGTATTGAAAAATACCAAGTAAAGATTGGTATTTGGTAAAGATACCAATACTTGGTTCTTTTCCGTGGGATACAGTACGGAGCATGGTATGGACCCGTGGAGGCTCGGTGACTCGTGACTCGGAACTACAGTAAGATCAGTAGATGAGAGTGCTGTATTCCTTATTCCAAAATCTCTTACAACAAAAATTCAGTGAATAAAGCAGAGAAAAATATAAATCAGGCCCAGGGGATGCAGATTCAAACGTCAAGTTCCAGGAAAAGAAAACCCAAATTCACAGTCCATAAGTCCAAAAAAACCCAACGTAATTACTCTAGTTGAGGTTTACATTTGCCTCTGAGCTTCCTGGCAGCTGAATTAAAAAAGTAGTTATGCTCAGTTACGTAGTTCTCATTATGAAAAAGGAAGAAGCTTGCTAATTTCTTAAAGGAGATGTTTTTCCTATTGTTACATTAAAAAAAAAAGATTTTATTTATTTATTAGAGAGAGAGAATTAGCAAGAGAGTATGAGCAGCGGGGAGAGAGAAGCAGGCTCTGTAACAAGCAGCGACTCTGATGTGGGGCTTGATCCCAGGACTCTGGGATCATGACCAGAGCCAAAGCCAGACACTTAACTGACTGAGCCACCCCAGGGCCCCTTATCGTTACATTTTGAAGGGAAGTTTTCATCTGGGGCTTATAAAAGGTCCTTGTTCAGTATATTGGTTAAGGACAAGTTTTTGACATTAGACATTCCCATAATGAGATTCCAGCTCCACATTAGTAGCTGTGTGTCCTTGGGAAAATTGTATCACCTGTAACTCAGTCTCCATACCTACAAAATGGAGATAACAATAAAACATGACTCATAAAGAGTAGTGAGGACTGAATTAGATACTGTTTTGGAGGTAATATATATGTGTATTAAATGCTCACTGAATGTTGTTAAAATGTTAACTTTTATCAGAATGTCAGGGCATGAAACTCTGTCAGATTTTGTCAAACTTTTTTGAGAAAAAAGCCATTGGTTCTGAGGGATACTAGTTGTCTGATCGTTTGAATGTCTACTCTGTGAGGAAGTAGAGGAATTTCTTCAGGGTTCCATAATGGTCTGGATGAAATAGCCATTCATTCAACAAATATTTCTTGAGTACTCGTTATATGCCAGGCACTGTGCTGAACTCTAGGGATACAACAGGGTAGAAGGGGTTCACGTCTAGGGTAATTCAGACCCCGTATTCATATTTTGTGCTTACCAAACTGTTTGCTAATAATGAAGTAGCCTTCTTAGATACTTAGATAACCTGGAAACAAGTGCCCTGGATGGTGGATACAGGCATTCTGATTAGTACAAGGGAGTAGTTCTCACTACAAATTATTAATTTGTCCTTCTGGTTTATATATTGTTATGCTGACAATAAAGGAATTTCAAGGTTTATATTTATTGTATTGAACTTAACTCAGAGCTGCCATCCCATATATATTACATATTTTCTATCTATCCATCCATCAATCATCATATACTTTTCTACACCTGTACACAAACACACCCGTACACACACACACACACACACACACACACAGAGTTTTTTTCCAGACCATGAATGTGATATATGTTCATTTGTTATACAAAATAGTGGGGTGAAGGAAGGAAGAAAAGCAAAAAGAAGAAATCAAAATCAATCCATAATCCCAATTCTTAGAAATAAGTTTTGGAATATACTGCTCCTGTAATTTTACAAAATGTGACCGTTTAAGGTGTATTGTTCTAGTTTTTAAAAATACAGTTAAGAAAGTATAAATATTTAATGAAGTTGGGCCATATTATAATACTGTTTTGTAACCCGTTTTCTCACCTCACAATGTGTTCTAAACATGTTGTCCTGGTAAGCTTCTTTTTGTCTGTGCATGTGTTTGAAACAGATTTGCCAACTAACCTGAGAAATGAGGTAACAGCAGACCATTTAACCAGTTGTTGATCGTTGAATATTTTAGTGGCTTCTAAGTTTTAATTATGTCTTTGATTTCTCTATATCATCCCCCGCCCCAGAGCAGGGACAACCTAGTCTGTGTGTAGAAAGGTATATGATGATAGATGGATAGATAGAAAATATATAAATGTATATGGGATGGCAGCTCTGAGTTTAGTTCAATACAATAAATATAAATTCTAGCTCAGTAGAATTCCCGTGGAGTTCTGCACTTCCAAAGTCGCTGAATTTGGCTGATGAGCAATGTTATCAGGATATAAAAGCAGAGAAAGAGAAAGACCAACAGGGTTACACATGTTTGGTTGGGAAAGTAGGGTGACATTTGGGTATTCCTAATGCTGACAAGTTACAATAGTTTTTGATGATGGCTTGACTCAGAAGGAAGCAAGCCCAGGTGAAGGTCAAAAAAGAGAGACAGCTTATTGACGAGGCCCAACAGTACAGGTTCAGAGAACAAAGCTTTCTCGGTAGTTACGCGAGCACGAAAAGTGTAATGATAATGGGACCTATTCACTATTTTAATGGTATGGCAGATAAATCATTACATGAAAGGATTTATTTGCTCAGACATCCCTGAGTTGCAATTTTCTTACTTGTACTTGCCATGGTGGACATAGGAGTGAATATTTGGTGTCAGAATACTTCCTTACCAATCTTTGCTTGATAAAATAAATAGAAACTGTGTTGATGTTAACAGCTTTAGTATGGAGGGTAAGCCGTCCTGTCTATACAAACATGAATTTAATGTATGGTAATCTATTCGCAGGTGGATGACAGTCAAATATAATAATAATAATAATAATAATAATGTTGAAGATAAATTGGCAGATATCTATAAAGCTTCTTAAAAATCTCAAGTAGGGGTGCCTGGGTGGCTCAGTCATTAAGCGTCTGACTTCAGCTCAGGTCATGATCCCAGGGTCCTGGAATCGAGCCCCACATCAGGCTCCCTGCTCGGGGGAAACCTCCCTCTCCCACTCCCCCTGCTTGTGTTCCCTCTCTCCCTGTCTCTTTCTCTGTCAAATAAATGAATGGAATCTTTTTAAAAAATCCCAAGTAATATTATTACGAAGGCAATAGCCATTAAAGACATCAACAAAAACAGAGAACAGAAAGGCATATGAGTATGAAAACCAGTGGCCCAGCATATGGTAAGTATCAAATGAATGTCAATGGTATATGCTTTGTAACATTACACAAGATTTTTTTGATATTTATCCTTCATTTATTTTATTTAATTTCGACAACAATCCTATAGGATTTTACTATCCAAATTTACAGAAAAGAGAACTAAGGTTTGGTGGGTTTCAGCAACTAGTTAAAAGTCACCTAGTCTGCCGGTGGTGGGCCTGAGATGGGTCACAGATATGGCGGATTCTCAAGGCTGTGGTCTCTTCACTGTGACAAACAAAACACTGATAGAAGGACTTTTTTTTTTTTTTTTGCTATTTTCTTTTTAGTTTTAATTCCAGTATAATTAACATGCAGTGTTATATTAGTTTCAGTTATATAATATAGTGATTCACCAATTCTATACATTACTCAGTGATCATTGAAATAAGTGGATTCTTAATCCCCTTCACTTATTTCATCACCCCCCACCCCAACCTCCCCTCTGGTTCTCTATAATTAAGAGTCTGGCTTTTCATTTGTTTGTTTGTCTCTTTTTATTTCCTTTGTTCATTTGTTTTGTTTCTTGAGTTCCTCATATAAGTAAAATTATGTGGTATTTGTCTCTGCCTTATTTTACTTAGCTTTTTACACTCTAGATCCATCCATGTATTTTTTTAAAAATTTAATTTCTTTTCAGTGTTCCAGAATTCATTGTTTATGCATCAACCCAGTGCTCCATGCAATACGTGCCCTCCATAATACCTACCACCAGGCTCACCCAACCTCCCACCCCCCGCCCCTTCAAAACCCTCAGATTGTTTTTTCAGAGTCCATAGTCTCTCATGGTTCATCTCTTCCTCCAATTTCCCTCAACTCCCTTTTCCTCTCCATCTCCCCATGTCCTCTGTGTTATTTCTTATGCTTCACAAATAAGTGAAAAAACCATATGATAATTGGGTCTCTCTGCTTGACTTATTTCACTCGGCATAATCCCTTCCAGTCCCGTCCATGTTGCTACAAAAGTTGGGTATTCATCCTTTCTGATGGAGGCATAATACTCCATAGTGTATATGGACCATATCTTCCTTATCCATTCATCCGTTGAAGGGCATCTTGGTTCTTTCCACAGTTTGGTGACCGTGGCCATTGCTGCTATGAATATTGGGGTACAGATAGCCCTTCTTGTCACTACATCTGTATCTTTGGGGTAAATACCCAGTAGTGCAATTGCAGGGACATAAGGAAGATCTATTTTAAATTTCTTAAGGAATCTCCACACTGTTCTCCAAATTGGCTGCACCAACTTGTATTCCCACCAGCAGTGTAAGAGGGTTCCTCTTTCTCCACATCCACTCTTGTTTCCTGTCTTGTTAATTTTGGCCATTCTAATTGGTGTAAGGTGGTATCTCAATGAAGTTTTAATTTGAATCTCCCTGGTGGTTAGTGATGATGAACATTTTTTCATGTGTCTGATAGCCATTTGTTGTCTTCATTGGAGAACTGTCTGTTCATGTCTTCGGCCCATTTTTTTTAAAAGATTTTATTTATTTATTTGGCAGAGATCACAAGTAGGCAGAGAGGCAGGCAGAGAGAGAGAGGGAAGCAGGCTCCCTGCTGAACAGGGAACTCTATGTGGGGCTCGATCCCAGGACCCTGGGATCATGACCTGAGCCGAAGGCAGAGGCTTTAACCCACTGAGCCACCCAGGCACCCCCTTCTGCCCATTTTTTGAGATAATTATCTATTTTGTGTGTGTTAAGTTTGGAAAGTTCTTTATAGGTCCTGGATATCAGCCTTTTGTCTGTACTGTCATTTGCAAATATCTCCTCCCATTCTGTGTGTTGCCTCTGTTTTGTTGACTGTTTCCTTTGCTGTGCAGAAGCTTTTGATCTTGATGAAGTCCCAAAAGTTCATTTTCACTTTTGTTTCCTTTGCCTTTGAAGACATATCTTGAAAGAAGTTGTTGTGGCTGATATAAAAGTGGTTACTGCCTATGTTCTCCTCTATGATTCTGATGGATTCCTGTCTCATGTTGAGGTCTTTTATCCATTTCAAGTTTATCTTTGTGTATGGTGTAAGAGAATGGTCGAGTTTCATTTTTCTACATATAGCTGTCCAATTTTCCCAGCACCATTTATTGAAGAGATGGTCATTTTTCCACTGTATATTTTTTCCTGATTTGTCAAAGACTATTTGACCATAGAGTTGAGGGTCCACTACCAGAACTCATACAGCAATTCAGAAATGTGGCAGGATACAAAGACAAGGTACAGAAATCAGTTGCTTTCTTATACACTAACAATGAAAACACAGAAAGGGAAATTAGAGAATCAATTCCATTTACCATAGCACCAAGGACCATAAGATACCTGGGAATAAACCTAACCAAAGAGGTAAAGGATCTGTACTCGAGGAACTACAGAACACTCATGAAAGAAATCGAAGAAGACACAAAAAGATGGGAGACCATTCCATGCTCTTGGATTGGAAGAATAAACATTGTTAAAATGTCTATACTGCCTAGAACAATCTATACTTTTAATGCCATTCTGATCAAAATTCCACCAGTATTTTGCAAAGAACTGGAGCAAATAATTCTAAAATTTATATGGAATCAGAAGAGACCCCAAATTGCTAAGGAAATGTTGAAAAAGAAAAACAAAACTGGCGGTATCACGTTGCCTTATTTCAAACTTTACTACAAAGCTGTGATCACCAAGACAGCATGGTACTGGCATAAAAACAGACACATAGACCATCCATGTTGTTTTAAATGGCAAGATTTCATTCTTTTTGATGGATGAATAATATTCCACTATGTGTGTGTGTGTACCACATCTTCTTTTTCCATTCATCTATCATTGGACACTTGATGGTTTCCATATCTTGGCTATTGTAAATAATACTGTAATAAACATAGGGTACATGTATTCCTTCAAATGAGTGTTTCCATATTCTTTGGGTAAATACCCGGTTATAGAGTTACTGGATCATATAGTAATTCTATTTCTCACTCTTTGAAGAACCCCCATACTGTTTTTCAGAGTGGCTGTACCAGTTTGCATTCCCACAAATAGTGTGTGAGAATTCCTTTTTCCCCGTATCCTCACCAACACTTGTTGGTATTGAAACTTGACAAAAACTTACTCTGCAACAAATTTTCCTACTTTCTAAAAGTGACTTTCTGTTATTTTTGAAGTTTAAATATTGTGAAGCCTTAAACATTATTAAATTATCTTTTGTTCACCTATTTGCAGGTATACCCTCTTCCATTTACCATTGTCTGTTATATCTGTTTTATGACAATCTTTCAGTGTCTAGTGCTATGACCACATCTAGATTAAGATACCTTTAACATATAGACTCCCCTCAAGGTGCAGGTTTCCATAAAAATAAATAAGGAAGGAGCAGAGAGAGGTGTCTATATTTCTGTCTTTCACTGACAATGCAGGTGAGAGGATCAGTGCTCAATTCCCTGGCCTAATTTCTGATTAGCAGATCAATAACATTTGCTTTTCCTTTTCCCTAAAAATGGGGGCATTGGAAGAAGTAGAACTTAAGCATGAGAACTGCATATTATATGTTGATTGTAAATCAGATTTTTTTTTCTGTTTGATCTGAAGAACTAGAACATTATAGTCATTATGCATTTCAACTATGGAGACAAACTGTGCAGGAGTCAGGGTTTAAAACATTAGACTGGTATTGAGTTAAGCCTCATGAACCCAATGTCGTGTGTAAGATGATAGTAGATGAAGAACAACTGATTTTGAAACATGTCTGATGTACATATTATTAAACATGCTTGGTCAAATTTCAATTTTATTTATATACCATTATTCTTTTATTTAGTCTGTTATTAATGCACTTTAAATTCATTTCAAATTATTCACTATTAATACAGTGATAAGTATCTTATTAATTACATCTTTGCTCAACTACATGTTATTATTATTATAGGACATATACAAATTTTTGCATTATTGTCTACATTTTATTGAGAAAATGTGCAGACTACATAGTTTCTTTCTTCACAATAGAAATCAGTTGAGCTAGCTGAAGCAAAAACGTGAAACAACTGTAAGAATATAAAGGTGGCTTGAGGAAACCAAGGGCAGGAATTACAGCAAGCATTTAGGAGCACTCACATAAGAGCTAAAAAACAGAGTCAAGCAATTGGTCCCGCAGCCATCCTCTCCTTAAACGATGCCATTACTCTCTCTTTGGATACTTTTTCTCTACACTGTTGGCTTTCCATGTTCACATATTCTCAGGTCCACTGAAAGGCATTTCTCTGATGCCAGCCAGAGTCTCAGGAGGGTCTGATTGGCTTATTTTGAGTCTTGTGTCCAATCAGCTATGCTTGTGAAGGATCATGTGGTAAAACCAGTGCCACTGGCGGGTCTAGCCTTGTAGTTCAGTTTTCTCTGTTCTTAAAGAAAAGGGCTATGGATTGGGAACACATTCTAACTGGTGTGTGTACTCTAAGTAAATTTCCTCCTAGGACAGAGGAAAAACATATGTAGGTGATAAAGTAGTTTCATCCATTCCCTCAAATCTTGACCCAGATACCCTTGGTTCTTTCAGCTTTATTATTCCTGCTCAACCTGAATGATAAGGATTGTTTTTATTTTGTTGATGGCATCACAATTTTATTATTTTTTTCAAATTTTTATTTGAATATAGAGTGTAATATTAGTTTCAAGTGTATGATACAGTGATTTAACACCGCTGTAGGACAGCCAGTGCTCATCACACAAGTGCATTCCTTAATCCCCCTCACCTATTAGACCCATCCCCCAACCATCTCCCCTCTAGTAACCATCAATTCATTATCTAGAGTTAAGAGTCTGTTTCTTGGTTTGCTTCCCCCGCTTTTCACTCTTTCCTTGTTTATTTTGTTTCTAAAATTCCACATATGAGTGAGATCGTATAGTATTTGTCTTTCTCTGACTGACGTATGTCGCTTAGCATAACATCCTCTAGCTCCATCTACTTTGTTGCAAATGGCAGAATTTCATTCTTTTTTAATTGCTGAATAATATTCCATTTATATATATGTATGCCATATATATATATACATACACACACATATATCTCACATCCTCTTAATCCATTCATCAATGGACACTTGGACTGTTTCCATAATTTGGCTATGTTATATATTATATATTTATACATATACATGTGTATATCCATATATTATATATATATTTTATATATAAAATATTTTTGATCTATTTTCGTGAGACTTAAACTTACTAAGTTGTAGCTCTCAGCATTGAATAAAACATATATGGTAGATGTTTAACACAAGCCTGTTTGTTATCTTCTCAGGATCGTCTCCCTGCTTGAAAAGGTTAGATGCAGACCTATTATCTGTCACTTTTAAAAGTAATGATATGTTTTATATAAGTCTCTGTAGATCTTGATGAACCTATGTGGTTTTAAATTTTTTTTGATAAGATCTTCTGCATTAAACATGGAGACCAAATGTGGTGAGCTTAATACCTGAAAGTGAGACAGCAGGAACCAGGGTCGTATGTGGGCTCAACAGAGCAGCTGCTAGATGTGATGAGTAAACAGCCATCAAGGAAGTGGTTGACAGACCATTTGACCGAGGTAAAAAACTCAACTTATCTGCCTTTGTGCTTGTTGCCAGAAAAGACACTTTGGCAGGATGCCTCGTGTATACCTAGGAAGGCTCTAGAAATGCTGTTCTTTTTTGGAAGCAGAGATCCAGCAGAAATATATTACCCACTGGTTGTCCTAATTTATCTAATGTCTCCATCCATCCACCCATCCCATCTATCCTCTATTAAACACTTACTGAGCTGTTATTACATAAAAAGCAGGAAGAATTAGCTTTAGAAGAAGCAGTGGTTGGGACACACTCAGAGTTCACAGATACATAGGAAAGCTTTGAGTTAGACTCATTTGTGACCTTAGTCAAGTTACTTAATATTTTTTAAAATGGCAGTAATAATAACACTTACATCACAAAGTCATTGTAAGGATTGGAAGAGATACTGCATATAATGTTTTTTGCACAGACCTACAAATATTATGTATTATTATTTTTAACCACCAAAATCATATTAGTCATCAGCCACAATGAATTCTTATAGGAGCTCAAACTTTTATGCGTTGTGAAGTACATAGAAAGAAGGTAAGATCTGCCTGCCACAAGTTTCATTCTAAGGAAATTGCTTCATGTAGGATGTATCCATAAAATAACAAGACACCTGAAGGAAGAAAAGATTATCAGAATATTTTGCTTATATGTTGCCAAATATAACTTTATTTCTACTACTGTATCCAGATGGGTTAATTTTTTCATTTTGCATCTGAAGAGATGGACAGCATATAAACATGGCCTTAGACTCAGACTTACAGAATGGAAAATGGAAACAATCCAGAGAGCTTATCCTATCAATAGGTGTTCTTGAAAACTTGCCTAAGTATCTATGCTTTATCTAAACACATTCAGGGGGTGGGGGAGAGAGAGCGAGGGAGGGAGAGAGAGAGAGAGAGAGAGAAATGATAACTCCTTTAAAATTTATCCTTTTTTTCCCCCAAGATTTTATTTATTTATTTGATAGAGAGACAGCGAGAGAGGGAATACAAGCAGGGGGAGTAGGAGAGGGAGAAGCAGGCTTCTGGCTGAGCAGGCAACCCCAATTCAGGGCTCCATCTCAGGACCCTCTGACCATGACCTGAGTTGAAGGCAAACCCTTAGCCGACTGAGCCACCAAGGTGCCCCTACTCTTATTTCTAACCAAACTCCCCACATTTATAAATTCTATTAATTTGTTTCATTTTATCTTTAAGGAATATCTTCCAAGTTAATGAGGTCCACAATTTTTCATTGTCTTGGACTTCTCATTGCCTTTTTCTCTTTCCTTGCTACTTCTCTTCTCAGTCCTGTCGCCGACTGCAATTTGTTACTGAGTTCTACTTTTCTCTGGTATCATTCTGCCATGTAGTGGGAGAAGTTCTTTTCACATGTTTGGACCCCTGGTTCCCTAGGCTGTTTGAACAGTCTTGGCCTCCTACTGTGGACTTCCCTGTTTCTGGACCTTCCTCCTTGTAGCCTGTCTTGCTCACCAAAACCACATCCATTTTCCTTAACCATTGCTCCAAGCAAAACTTTTCCTATGTAAAGTAATTACAGGATAGATTAAGTGTGGACTTCTCTGATGTACATCAAGATCCTCCACATGAGGGACTCCCCTTCTCTATCTATGTCTTTTCTAATTTCCAGAACTGCTTTCCTGACAGTTTTCTGTCTTGCAAACATAGAGCTCCCATTCTTTCAGCAAATCTTTGCTCCTGTAAATCATTTCTGAAGAAACTAGACAACCTCTCACCTTTTGACTATCATATGGCTAAATGGCTTAAAAATGGTTGAGTTCTAAATGTATAAACTTTTCCTAACAATTCATTATGGAAGAGAAGAGTTGAGAGGGAAATGGATGACAGGGTTGAGGGATGGCAGTCATCACTGTTTACACATGAGCTGAGAACTGTGTGTCTTTCTCAGACTAGGACCTGGGTAAGGTGGGAAGTTCTGAGATGGGGATTCTTGATTTAGGGTCCATGGATTTCTAGGAAGTCTATGGACGGGATTCAGGAGACCTGAGAACTTGCAAAATTGCAAGACTCATGTGTATGTGCATGTGTTTTCAGGGGCGAGGATCCATCACTTTCATTAAGAGAAATAGGATGTTCAACAAGAAGCAGCTTTGGTTAGGGGTTTGACTGGCCGAAGGAAGGTAGGGTGAAGTTGGGACTGAATGCTGCCAAGATGAAGCTTGTCACCTCGCCCCACACCATGGTGATGAAGTCTTTGCTTGGATACTGTGGAGACACTCAATGTGCAGAAACCAAGTGTCACTAAAGGCCAAGCCAGTCATTAGCACCGGCCAGGAGTAATCTGTACAAAAATGATCCTAGAAAATCCTGAGTGTCAGAGTGCCCAAGATTTAGGTTCAGATTGGAAAGGGGATTTTCTCAGTTACAGAAATTAGAGATTAGGCAACCCAGTCGGGGCTGTTTCAGAGCACAGATTTTGGAGATAGGATGGAAATTCTGGTTGGAGGAAGCAGGGGCCCCGTGGAACATGCTCAAAAGATTAAGAACCGAATTCTGGAAGGCACTGAGGTCCTTCTTCACAGGGCCAACCGGAATGGTTTCAGGTGGGAGTATCCTTGTAGGTGGAAAGAAGAACAGTGACCTCTGTATGTAGAACATTTTGTCGATTAAGAGATTTGTGACTCAAGTTTAGCTCTCCTAAGTTTCTTGTTATCTTCTATGTTCAACCTTTTTTCTTTGTGTTCCTTGTGTTTATTGTAATTTGTCCTTCTAGTGTTTGGTAAAGACGTTTTGAAGATATGCATCGAAGTTGGGCTGGAGGGCAGGAAACTTAGGGAAGGTGATGGGGTTTAGTGGGGTGGATGAGAGGTACTATTGTAGCCAGGTGATGGGAAACACGTGGTGCACTTAGGAGGAGAGCCCTTTTCCTGCAGCTCCCCTCCATGTATGTCCTTCACGTACAGCTCTCCCACCTCAGATACCCACCCATAGCCTACCTGTCCTTCCGTCATATTCAAATCCATGAGGCTATAACGCTTCACTGAGACTCTGACAAATCTCTTGCTCTCTTTCTTCCTAGAGCAGTGATTCTTCACCATAAAATAGAGTGGGGAGCTTTTACAAAATAAACCCTCACCATATAATTCAATTGAGGACACGTATTGTGTGTATCTTTTGTTTAAAAAGTGACATGGGAGATGGAAAGGAGAAGGGAGTTGAGGGAAATTGGAAGGGGAGGTGAACCATGAGAGACTATGGACTCTGAAAAACAACCCGAGGGTCTTGAAGGGGAGGGGGGGTGGGGGTGGGAAGTTGGAGGAACCAGGTGGTGGGTATTAAGGAGGGCACAGATTGCATGGAGCACTGGGTGTGGTGCAAAAACAATGAATACTGTTACACTGAAAAGAAATAAAAACAAAAACAAAAACAAACAAAAAAAAGTGATTTGACATTTATCTGTGTGTGGTTTATTTTCTCCTCTAAAACCCTAAGTTCTTACAGTGTTGTTGGAATCAGACACATGGGTCAAATCCTGGCTCTTCCACTCTTTATGCTATTTGACGTAAAGTAAGTAAACTTCCTAAACTATGGTTCTTCATCTATAATTGATTAAGTGCTAATAGATGGTAATGCGACGAGCTCATTATGAGCATTTAAAAATACTGGACACTGGGGCACCTAGGTAGCTTAGCCAGTTAAGCGTCTGCCTTGGGCTCCTGGGATCCTGGGATAGAGCCCCGCATGGGGCTCCCGGCAGGGAGTCTGCTTCTCTTTCTGTCCCTCCCCCTGCTCTTACTCTCTCAAATGAATAAAAACAAAAAAACATTTAAAAATACAAGATACTAAGAAGAACTGAGTTGGTAGTATTTAGGGATGCCTGCATGGCTCAGTTGGTTAAGCCTCTGCCTTCAGCTCAGGGCATGATCCCAGGGTCCTGGGATCAAGTTCCACACCCCTCCCTCTGCTTATGCTCACTTTCTCTGTCAAATAAATAAATAAAATCTTAAAATTTACATATACTTAAAACAATATACCTTGAAATAGTGTATATTTAAACTGAAATAGTGTAGAAATAATGTATTCTAATTTCCCCATCTACTAAATTAAAAAAAGTATGGTGTTTTTTTTTTTTTTTTTTGAGAAGAGATAGTTAAGAAATAAATGAATCTGAATGAACTAAGGGGAATTCTTTAGTAAATTAGATCCTGTGTTAGAACTATAAGGTATAAGAGGAGAATAGCTAACAGGTTTCAGGCAATTAAGTCTAAATAAGGACAAAGAGAAGTAAATAAAGTTTCTTTGTTGAGAGGCATTATTAAAATTATTAAGGGAAGAAGGATCCATGATTTATATCCCCTAGCAGGAAGATCAAATGTTGCTGAGCTAACAAAATAGGTTAATACTATAATTTAAACCACCAAATTACAACAGCAGTCAATCTTTGAAGGTTAGAGAAATGGCTGTATCAGCTAAGATGATTTTATGACCTATTTTCTAAGAAAATAAAGTTTCAAGTTTACTTACAGAAATTATGCAAATGAAAGAGATCATAGCTCAATAATGACCAACTGACAGAATGAGAGAGGTAAAAGGACTGTAATTTCTGTACAAAGAAATTTTCTGACCAAATTTAAAAATTTGACAATTCCTTCCCTACATGAAATAAAAAGATACACATTGATAAAAAGTTAGCAGATGGTTTAGAAGATTTCAAGACTTGTGAATATAAGAAAAACAGCATGTAATGGGAAAGATATATTGAATAATAAGATTCTAATGATTTTGAATTTATGTTTCCAACAAAATAGCACTTAAAAAGATAGCTTGGAAAACACATCAAAGATAAATGCTGGAAATATGAGGAGGAATGGAATTTAATTGAAATTAACTTTTCCCTGTTAGAGCAGTAAAGATTTTATGATCCATCTCTAATAGAAGTTAAAATGTTTTTTAATTTAATATCAATTGATACAAATGGAAGGGAAAAATGGTCAGAAGATACAACATTTTGTCCAAAATTTTAAGACTCTTTCATAGAAATGGATGCAATTGTGTGCTTTGTTCTTCAGATGCCTTTGAGGTAAGATTTTGCAGAGTACCAGCATTTTAGCACAACCCTGGAAAAAACAATCCTCTTTCTTGCCTGTAACACATTAGGAAGCTGAGGATACTCCTGTATGTTCTTCAGGCAACTGGGCCAAGGGCTGCCAGGCCTGAGTCTGGGTTTACCCCTGGCATTCATGGTTATCAGAATATAGGCTTCCATAATAAAAAGAATCTTCAGAGATACAAGGACCCTCTTGGAAAGCCACACCCATCTTTGTTACTCTCATGTAGCAGATGATGAATGAAAATTGTTGCAGATTTGCTTGATTAGAAACACGGATCTCAGGTGTGATGCTGTAAGAATGAGCCTGAAGTGGGTTGGGGATTGAGGAAAGCCAAGACTGTTGGGTTTTCTTTTGTGAGATTCCCTCCACATTTGGGTGAGTCTTAAGGATCAGAGTTGAGATTGAAAATCCGTGTGGGTGAGTGAAACCTTCTTGTTGTCCACAGGGAAAGGAGTTGGAATTTATAAAGCTCCAGATACCACAGCCCAGGGCTTCATTTGCATTTGGGGAGACTGAATGCACGTCTTTGAAACATGGTCTGGTCATCATGTTTCTGTCACCAGGCAGTCACAGTAGTGCTTGGAGTGTCATTGTCGGAGGTAAATTTCTCTGCCTACAAGCTTTGCCCATTCTTTGAAACTCTTTTTATTGAAATTAAACACACGGTGGTGGGCGCTACTTTCAAAGAGTCTTTCCTGGTACTCCAAGGGCACCCCGGAAGCCAGGAGAGGAAGTCGGGGAGTAAGAGTAGGATAAGGAGGGGTGCAGAGACAATATTGGAAGGGTAAATGATAAATTTTCTGTCCTTCGTATTCCTAAATCCTGGAGTTGCAGGCTTGATTTAGGCGCTCCATAACCTGTAGCTACTCTTTCCAATTTGGCTCCAATTACTTTCCTGAAAATCTCCAGTCACATGCCCTTACCTCTTGTTACCAGCTTGGAAGAACATTAAGGTAAAGAATACTTCTAACAGGAACTGGCAGAAAAATATTCATGTGAACAAAAAATCCACCAATCATCCCATCAGCTCGGAAGCATCACAGCATTTATATCTCTCTGTGTCTATCATCATATGTGGCTGAAATTAGCCTGGATATATAATTTTATATCTGACACTTAAAAAAACGAAAAATTTTCTGATATATATTTCCCCATATGATTAAAAATCTTTGTGAATATTTTTAATGAGTTCCCCCAATTTCTTTTTGTAAATATATACCAGCATTTGTTTAATGTTTCCATATTATTGGGTAATTAGACTATTTCTAGAATCCTGTATAATAACAGAATGAACATCATTGTCTCTACTTTAGATTATTTTCACTCTAAAAGTGAAATTAATAGGGTATGAACATTTTCAGAAATCATGTTACATATGGTCAAGTTACTTTCTGAAAACCTGGGTTCCATTTCTATTACTACAAGGAGAGTACACATTATTTAATTTATTGAATGAAATGAATGAGTTGAATTGAATCCTTGCTAGCACTGTTATCATAAGCAATCCACACTAAAAGAAGAAAAGTGCTGACGTTAATAGTCTGATTGGGCTTTGAACTGAACTGCACCCAGAATCTTATTTCTTCACCACTCAGCTGCATTGGCTTGCCCAGCGTGTCAGAAATATCATCGAGACCCCTGTTCTAAGCTGTCTTCACATCTAGTGTTTCTTCTTCCTACTTTGTCCTAAATTAAATAATTATCCCTGCCTCGCTTTCTTAAATGTCTCTCCTACCAGAATTTAAGCTCCCCGAGGGCAGGCATTTTTCAGTCTTATTAACATCCTATCACTAGCATCTGTCATGTGCCTCTGGACAGGATAAAGACACAAAATACTTGCGAGGTGAATGAATGCATGGTCTCAAGTGCCATCTTTTCAGTGGGTCTTTGGCTGGGGGTTGGGTTAATATCTGTGCGTGTTCAGATAATGAGGGTGTGTCGGGGAGGGGAGAGGTGTGTGAGCCTGCAAGTGGATGGGTGCATACCTTGTCCCCCGAGTGGGTGAAGGTCTTGGGCTGGCCTTCCCACTTTCTGTCCATGCTCTCCTCCTCCACTGCCAAGTGCATCTCCAGAACATTAATCTTGCTGAGTTTGTGATTGTGGACTGATTTTTCTTTGATCGGGAGCAGGATGGATCCTGATACTTGGTTTAATCGTGAAACTATGTCTTCAATGTCTTCAGACCTTAGTAAACATCTAGCCCATCTGGAATAAAAATCTAGCCCATCACACCATCAGGTGTGAAGAGATTAAAGAAGTTGGTGATGGGAAGCTATGAATAGGAATTTCTGGGTACTATTTCTACATTCCTTATGGGAAAGTCACCTCCACTGTGGGAACCCAGGAAATGATACAGGAATTTCAGAGTTACAGCTTCTGGAATATTCAGAGGAACCAGAATTGCAGCCCCTCATATCTGGGCTTTTCCTCTCCATGTACCTGATCACTGTGTTTGGAAACCTGCTCATCATCCTGGCTGTCAGCTCTAACTCCAACCTCCACACACCCATGTGCTTCTTCCTCTCCAACCTGCCCTCTGTAGACATTTGTTTCACCTCCACCACCATCCCCAAGATGCTGTGGAACATCCAGACTCAGAGCAAAGTGATCACTTATGAAGGCTGCCTCAGCCAGATGTATTTTTTCATGCTCTTTGCAGGATTAGACAACTTCTAACTTCTAGACTGTGATGGCTTATGACCACTTTGTGGCCATCTGTCACTTCCTGAACTATATGGTCAACTATAGAGTCCCCCAACTCTGGGGACTGCTGGTTCTGGTGTTCTGGGTCCTGAGTGTCTTGCATTCCTTGTTCCAAACATCAGTGGTGTTGCAGCTATCCATCTGCACAGTCCCCCACCTTTTCTGCGAACCCACTCAAATGATACAACTTGCATGTTCTGACATCTTTCTCAATAACTTGGTGATCTATTTTGCAGTGATGTTGCTGGTAGTCTCTTCAATGAGATCCTTTACTCCTGCTCAAATATAGTTAGTTTTCTCCATACATAGAATGTCATCAGCTCAGGGCAAGTATAAAGCATTTTTCACCTATGCGTCTTACCTCCCCATTATCTCCTTATTTTATTCTCTGAGGCTAGGAGAGTATCTTAGCTCTGCTGCTACTCAGAGCTCCCACTCAAGTGGGATGTACAACATGGCCATGCCCATGCTGAATCCCTTCATATATACAGCCTAAGGAATAGACATAAAGGAGGCTCTGATGAGATTCTCTGGGATAGCAGTTCTAAAAGGGCCAGTCATCCTGGGGGTGAAAAATTGCACTGGATTTCAGAGCCCCTAGCCTGAGCCGAGCGTTGACATTTCTTGATCTGATTCTAGAGGTGGAACATGACTTTTCAATTTTTTTCTGGGAATTTATATTTCTTTTGTTTTTTATTTTGCCCTCTATGTATAATTTATGTAACTTACATTATTCAGCTTTGTGATATCTTTTATATGCAAGAGATTGTCCCTTTGTCATTTTCCTACTCTCAATAGTATTCCTAACCTCGGATGTGGAATATTTGAAAATTCTCACTTATTCAAAGGACTACATGGATCTGTTAAAAAGCATTTATTCTTCAACAAAATACATCATAGTGAGTATTAAAGAAAAGAATTTGGTGGGGGTGACTGAGTGGTTCAGTCAGTTTAAGTGTCTGACTTCAGCTCAGGTAATGATCACAGGGTCCTGGGATGGAGCCCCGTGTCAGGTTCCTTGCTCAGCAGGGAGTCTGCTTCTCCCTCTCCTTCTGCACTCTAGGGGTCCTTTAGGCCAGCACTGTTCAATAGAGAGAACATGTGGGCCACATGTGTAATTTAAAATTTTTTTTAAAGTAAAAAAAACAAAAAGGTACCATGAATTTTAAATATATCTTATTCAATCCAGTATATCTAAAAAATTATAATTTCAACCCGCAATAATATAAAAATTACTAAGAAGTAAGAAAAGACAATATTTGCTAACACACGTCCTACTGTACAATGTCTTATTTGATGCAGCGGTTAAAGGGAAATGCAGTTCTACCAGTACCATAGGCCACGTTTCGAGAGCTCAGTA
Organism: Mustela nigripes; assembly: GCF_022355385.1. Classification (NCBI taxonomy): domain Eukaryota; kingdom Metazoa; phylum Chordata; class Mammalia; order Carnivora; family Mustelidae; genus Mustela; species Mustela nigripes. Next base: position 51,871,472 of record NC_081561.1, read on the forward strand.
GCCACACCTAGGTGGTGGCTACTGTCCTAGAGAGCAGAGCTTTCGAGAACTCTTTGAGAGAGGGCTTTGTGGTGACAGATGGCTCTTGCCATTTCCTTTGGAGCTGGTCTGATCTGTAGATGCCCCAGGGTTTCTGGGCAATCCCTGGTTCATTCTCAGATCTGAGGACTTCAAAGAGATAACATTGATTCTTGAGTGCTCTTGGAAGGGGTTGGAGATCTGTATTTTAGGTTGTGTTGCTCTTTTTGAGTCTCTCCAAACTTTTGGTAGAGAGCACTCCATTCTAGCTCATTCTTCCCAGACAATAGCGCCTAGGAGTTCCTTGAAAGTCAAGTTTCTGGAGCCAAATCCTGGCTATGCCACTTACTGGTTCTATGCCCTCAGGCATGTGACCTAATTGGTGTTCTGCCTCAGTCTTTTCATCTGTAAAATGGGGATTGTGATAATCTTTCATGGTTATTATGAAGAGCAAATGCATTTACATGTGTAATGTCTTTATAAGTGTGCTTGGCACATACTAAGCTCTCAGGAAATGTTAGCTGTCATTATTATTACACATAAGCTAAATGCAATGTCTGAAGTCCAGGGCTTTGCAGATGCTGTTCCTTCTGTTCCAGACACTCTGCCTGGATAAAGCTTTCCATCCTTCGGTTGCCAGTGGGGATTTTACTTCTGAAAGGGAAGTGTCCCCTTGCTTGGGTTTAACTGTTCTCCCTGGCTCCCACAGCACCCTCTTCTCTCCCTTTTATAACACTCAGTATGTATTTATTTGCCTGTCTATATCTGATCTGTGAAGGTGTATCTCTATTTTGTTCTCTACTGTATCCTCAGAACTTGGCATATAGTATTTGGGTAATGATAAAAATAATAATGAATGAAAGTTGACATTTATCGACTGCTCACTAATTAAAGTTCACATAGTCCTCAGTTCCACGTTTTTGGGAATGAAGTCTTCGGTAGGTAGAAAAGACTCTACAAAGACAGTCAGAGAGCAAATGGCAAAGCCAGAATTTGAACCCAACTGGTCTGACTCTGAACTCATACTCTCAAGGGATGGGCTCGTCTCCTCCATGATCTGGGCCCTCCAGGAGAACCTTGGGCCTGGTAGGCTAAAATTTCTCCTGTCTGGCCCATGGACTCAGGCGGCTAATTTGCATACCAGCTCTCTGGAGCATCAGTCCTCCGGGCCCCTTCTCTCTTACTCCCTAAGGACTGCAGGTAGCCACGGGCAGCATGATTCAGGCTGGGAGCATTGAGCACAATCTGGATTTACTCGGTTCTTTGGGTTTAATGAGACTCCTACAACCCTCTGTTCTACAGAAACCCCTCGTTCAGTGCTTCAGTTAAAAAAGTCACACGGGGGCGCCTGGGTGGCTCAGTGGGTTAAAGCCTCTGCCTTTGGCTCAGGTCATGATCTCAGGGTCCTGACAGTGAGCCCCGCATCAGGCTCTCTGCTCAGCAGGGAGCCTGCTTCCTCCTCTCTCTCTGTCTGCCTCTCTGCCTACTTGTGATCTCTGTCTGTCAAATAAATAAATAAATTCTTAAAAAAAAAAAAAAAAAGTCACACGGGGCTGGAGTCTGTGCCTTTTTCTCCCTGATGCCTGGAATCTCATTTTGTGAACAACTGTTCATTTTGGTTGGACATAGTTTATTCACTGTGAAAATCTGGTTTAATGTAAATTCTATAGTTTCTAAATATTTATGAGCATTATTCTCTCAAAATGCTGAATAGTAACACTATGTAGTAATGAGATTGTGTTCTGTTTAAACCTTTGTTGTTAGCATTTACATTTACAGTAGAAGTTCTGGAGAAGAAAGGAAATTTGACAGTTCTTTGACAAAGCTTTACAAACATATGTGTATAATAAGGCTTCGTGAAGGGGTGTTCTTACTGATGTTGCAAATGGAGGGAAGCATTAATCAACTTGTTGTCTGAACTGTCTTTCCTATTATCAGCTGCTGTCATCTGGTGGCAAATTTGAGGTATAGCAGAAACCTTCAGTATCCATAGTAATTTTCTCTTTTTACGTTCAGCAAAGTGAATCGAGTATTTTCATTGTGTTAGCCTATAGCATATGATCAAGTTGTTTCTTGACAAAGATAACACTTATCATAAGTTAACATCTTTCTTTAGGTTGTAATAACTAGTATTTATTTTATTTATTTATTTTTAAAGATTTTATTTATTTATTTGATG
>NC_081561.1:51873678-52076530 GCF_022355385.1 Mustela nigripes
GAGAGAGATCACAAGTAGGCAGAGAGGCAGGCAGAGAGAGAGGAGGAAGCAGGCTCCCCACTGAGCAGAGAGCCCGATGTGGGACTCGATCCCAGGACCCTGAGATCATGACCTGAGCCGAAGGCAGCGGCTTAACCCACTGAGCCACCCAAGCGCCCCTGTAATAACCAGTATTTAATGAAAACGTATTAGATTCCGAGACCTGTTTTAAGTGCTTTTCATGGTTCATCTTATTATTATTTATGAGACTTCTATGAGGTGGATATCATTATTCATTTTATCACCTTGTGGCGTCTACTGGTTGACGAATTCATCCGAATCACACTGCTGATAAGTGATAGAGCCAGAATGGCAATCCAAGAAACCCGATTCCTGCCCACATGCTCTTACCCACTGCTTTACAGTACACCCGTAAACTGAGATGAACAGTGAGGGAGAAGAAACTGGAAGTAGAAAATTTGGATATGAATTTTAGCTCCACTTCTACCTCGTTACTAATAATCCCATGGTCCGAAAAAACAGTTGCCTCAGCAGGCGTCTGACCTTGGTCCCATTCCCCTTCACCAGGTCCCGTTTTTTTTTTTTTTTCTATGAAATCCTGGAAGTGGACAGGATCATTGGTTTTCAAGTTGGTATTTGTGATGCACTGGTGGTTCCACATGTGAAGAGACCAGAGATGGGGATGAGAAGGTAGGGGGTGCTTGGCTGGTGGGACGGGGACCCTCATTCCAGCGACCGCTCTCCTTCAGTTCTGTTACTTCTGCAGTTTTCTAGTTAAAGTTTTGGTTCTATAAATGATGTGATGCGGGAGAGAAAATTTAGAAACAACACGACCAAACTCTTTTGGGAAGTCTGAGAAATACCGGGTGGGGAGAACATGCCTAGACAATTGTGGGACTAGACAGAACATGCCTAGACAATTTATGAGACAATTGGGCAGAGTCACAGAAACAAAATTCCCTTGATTTTCAGGAGAGAAGCAACAGAAGCTCCACTCCTACGTAGATGCTTCCTGTCTAACACACTGAAATATTGTTGCTTCTACGGACTGTTAAGAATCTGTATTTATAGGGCGCCTGGGTGGCTCAGTGGGTTAAAGCCTCTGCCTTCAGCTCGGGTCATGATCCCAGGGTCCTGGGATCGAGGCCCACATCAGGCTCTCTGCTCAGTGGGGAGCCTGCTTCCTCCTCTCTCTCTGCCTGCCTCTCTGCCTACTTGTGATCTCTGTCCATCAAATAAATAAAAACTTAAAAAAATATGTATTTATAACATGCTCAAAATATTATAAAAATTTTTGTCTATGGAAAGGACATAAAAGGAAGACTTACATTTGGAATAAGATGCAGATTTAAAGGCAAAACTTTTACTCGAAGACCTCTTACAAGCTTTTTCTTTGCAGTGTGTGTGGAGGGGGCCAGAGTTTAATTCAATAGAAGGAGAAAAGAAACAAAGCAAATCATGTGCTATTTGTCTTGATGTTTCTGGCAATTTTTTGCCTACCAAACACATATGAATAATTATAAACATATTTATGTCATTAATAATTATAGACATATTTGGATCTTATTTTATGTAGTATTTCCTCTATGATGCTATCCTGATGCTTATAAGCAATGATGCGTATAAGATATATAGTCTTCCAAAGTTTTGGTCCTAGGAGTAGATTTTGTGTCAGAAGTTGAAATCTGTGCGTATCCCTACCAAAGTACCTAGGATATAGTAGGTCTCTGATACTGTTGAAGGAATACTGCTGTCCTTACATGAAAGAACACGCTAGATTTGAAGCTACACGATTTAAATCTTTGGCTTTTCAGCTACTGAATATTCACTGGCTTATAAAATCGATTTTTTTTCCATTTCATGCTTTCTTCAATATTATAGATACAGAACTGATGCCAGGAACATGGCAGTGTTCCAGTATGTTATGGGAAGTTGCTTAAAGAGAATCAGAACCTAGGTTTTCCTAATGGCTCAATGTCAACTTTCCAAAAATCAACCTCCTGAAAACCATTCATCAGTTGATCAAAGCACCACATTTACTTGTTTTTAAATATTCAGTTTTGGCTGACCTACTTTCATAACTTGTTTTAAGGGGTGTTAAATTCTCTCTTGCCCCAGCTCCTGCTGCTGCAGTTAGATGCCGTGGTGTAGAGGGAGGTGGAAGATGAATGGAGATGCTGGGGTTGGGGGGTGGTGGGGTGGTGGAAGTGGGCTCATTCATTGACAAAAGACAGTAAAGAATCTTTATTTTCAAGAGTATATTAATGTTTCATCATGAATATATTCTCTCCTCCCCTTCTTTGGAAATAATAGGATCATAGGATTCTCAAGTTAGTAAGCATTATCACTGAATGGCTCGAATCCTGTGTCTCTTTCTCTCCCTCTTTCATTTTATTCCCACTTCCTCCTTTCATCTTCCCCCACACCATCCTACGCAAACATTAAAACGAGCTTAATTTGTATCTTTTTGCTTTTATGTGTTCCTGCAGCCTGGGTCTTTTTTTGTAGTATATATTTTTCACTTACCCAAGTGTTACTATGTTATAGATCTTACTCGTTTACTCGGACTCACTCATTCGGACTCCATTATAAAAGCTATTCAAATTATGACCAGCACACCCTGACCAGTGTTTCTACCCCCGCGGGAGCTGGCCGGCATTTCATCCAGCTTCTCTCCCAGTGATGGGTACCAGGCTGCAGCCAACTCCCCTCCTTCTCTACCCAAGTCCCATTGCAATAACAATACTCTTGACCTTGTGCTTGTATATACCTGGGTGGGAATTTCTTTGGGCTCTATACCTAGGAGTGGAAACTCTGAATCATTGGGCATAGTTGTATTGGTTTTACTGAGACTTGCCCGCACTCTCCTCAGCCTTTACTTCTTCCAGAACACAAAGGTTCCTCTGTGCTGAGCCAAGTGCTTTGCAAATCTAATTCTGAGTCAAGTCATCTCTCACTGTTGTTTCCATTAGCACGTCTGTGATCACTACAACTTTGAACATCTCTTTTTTAGGTTTGTTAACTTTTTTTTTTTTAAAGATTTTATTTATTTATTTGACAGAGAGAAATCACAAGCAGACGGAGAGGCAGGGAGAGAGAGACAGAGAGAGGGAAGCAGGCTCCCTGCTGAGCAGAGAGCCCGATGCGGGACTTGATCCCAGAACCCTGAGATCATGACCTGAGCTGAAGGCAGCAGCTTAACCCACTGAGCCACCCAGGCGCCCAGGTTTGTTAACTTTTTAATTTCTTCGTTTTATTACTGCTTGGTAGGATTTCTTGTAAACTGTAAGTATTAGTTTTTCAACTTGCAATACTTGTTTCATAGTTTGCAAGGGACTTCTGTGACTCTATTGTCCATTCATTAATGGAGTTCCTTACTGAACAGGAAGGAATAATATGTTATGAACAGGCATATTTTCCCCCTAAGGAATGTAAGCATAGTACAACATCAAAAAAAAAAAAAAGCTATCAGTATAATTTACTGCAGAATACAGTAAAATAGCAAAATTATCTGATTATCTCAATAGGTGCAGAAAAGGCATTGGGTAGATTTCATCACTATTTATATCTTTAAAAACAACTTTTAATAAACTTAGTTATATTTCAATTTTATATTTAAAAACAACAGAAACAATACTTTATGGAGAAACTTCAGTGTATATCTTTTAAGACCAGTAACAAGGTAAAGAATCTTCCCCATATCACTACCGTCAAACGTGGCGTTGGAGGCCCCAGACAACATAGAAGGGTAAAGAAGAGGTTTAAGAATTGGAAGGGAAGAGATATAACTGACAGATAACATATCATTATTATTTTTAAAGATTTTGTTTATTTATTTGACAGAGAGAGAGAGAGAGAGAGAGACAGTGAGAGAGGGAACACAAGCAGAGGGAGTGGGAAAGGGAGAAGTAGGCTTCCTCCTGAGCAGGGAGCCCAATGCGGGGCTCTATCCCAGGACTCTGGGATCATGTCCTGAGCTGAAGGCAGATACTTAACAACTGAGTCACCCAGGCGCCCCCAGGTAACATATTATTATTGTTTGGGGCATCTGGGTGGCTCAGTCGGTTAAGTGTCTGCCTTTGACCCAGGTCATGATCCCTGGATCCTGGGATCAGTCCCACATCAGGCTTTCTGCTCAGCGAGGAGATTGCTTCTCCCCCTCCTTCTGCCTATTACTCCTCTGCTTTTTTCTTCTCTCTCTGTGTCAAATAAGTAAATAAAATCCTTAAAAAATATATCGTTATTGTTTTATTACTCTTTACATTTGTTTAGCTAATATTTTACCCAAGGTTATCACTTTTATCACTATTCTCACTATTATCCATAGTCATAAATGAAGTAGAATTTTATTTGTATTGTTCATAAATAGCTTTAGAGTCAAGATTACACTAGTTTCATAAAATGAACTTGGTAACATTTGTTCTTCTCTTTTCCTATTTTCTGGGCAACTTTAAAGTGAATATTAATTCTGTTTTTGTATTGCTCACCTGTAGAAACTCTGGGCTTTTTGGTGGTCTTAGACCTCCATTTACATTTACTTACTACTTTTTTGTTTCATGACTATATTTAGTACAAATATGTTTATAAGAAAAAATGTATTCATAAGAAGAATATGCTTCTTGGAGATTTTTATAATTATCATGTTGGATATTGGTGAACTGTCCTGTTTCTTTTCTTGGCCCTCTATTGAGATACACATTTTTTTGGTATATTGAAAACCATTCTGTTCTTATTTTAAGGAAAATAATACTAAAAATTAGTACTTTTCAATAAATCTGAGAATGTAGATTCTGGTGGTAGATTGGGTTGGCAGCTCTGGGAATGCAGGAGGAACAATAAAAATGGCCGCCGGGCCGTCATCTTCCAGGATGCCATCTTCCTTTACCCATGACTCTCCCGCCGCAAGGACGTATGCCAAGGAAATGTCACCATAAGTACACCAATACCTGTGCAGGAAACAGGAACATCAGGACTCCCCCAACCCTCCAAGCACCAAATACCTTACCATATGTAGTTGTGAACCCACGCCCCGAATACCTTCCCTTATATGGCTGTGAACCTATGCACTGTCTTAACCCAAATAAAAAACCCACTGGACCCCCTCTTGGGCGCAACTTCCCCCACACTCCTTTCTGGAGTTGGGGAACCTCTCACGAGCGCACCGTAGGGCGCCGTTAATAAACCTTGCCTTGCGCCCATCTTGCCTGGTGTTGTGTGTATCTCGCCTGTAAAACCTTACACAATTAGCATGTGGTGGAGTGGGAGATTGGCCTGCCAGATTCCAGTGAGTCAGAAAAATTTGAATGCTGATGGTGTCCCAGCTCATCGAAGGAATTTCTTGGGGGCAGCTGGGAGGTTCAGTCAGGTAAATGTCCAACACTTGATCTCAGCTCAGGTCTTAATCTCGAGGTTGCGAGTTCGAGCCTACTTAAGAGAGAGAGGGAAAAAAAAAAAGTAATGGAAGGTCCTAAAAATAGAGGAGACAATGAAGGAATTTCTTTCAGCAGATTTCTGTCTACCAGGCAAATACGTATGATACCTTAAGCAATAGCATTGATGATTGAAATGTTAGGCTATTGAGTTTGTTGAACTGTGCCATATTTCCCCATGACCTTGGCTGTGAGGATGCTCCTGGTGAAGTTCAATGCCCGATGGCAGTGACCATCTTTTCCCGGTTTGGGTTACTTCTCTTGTGTACACATTTCAGATCCCACACTCTGCTCTGACTCTGTCTCGAACTGTCCAGCACCTGTGAGACAACCTAAAATCTCAAGTACCTGGTTTTGTCATTTCATTGTCGTTAAATGGAGAGAAAGACACCTAAATTGTTGTGAGGATTACATGAGACTGTGGAAGAAATGAGAACCCCCAAGCTGATGGGGCAGGTGCAGGGAAGCCCCTTGGCTCTTACTCACTTCCTAAATGACTCACTTCCATACACCAGCCTCAGAGAGGGAGCGCAAATTCCTGTCTCAGAAGAGCTATGAATCACTACATGGTGGACTTTTAGAGTTGCTCACAAAGAACCCAAACTGCAAAACTCAAGGACGTACTGCATGTGTTCACCGGGAGAAGCTGAAATGGCATAAATGATAAGCAAACACATGTCTCTGTTGAGGGCCATGGAAACAACGGGTGCTCTGCAGAAGCCCTAGCTAATGCTCAGCTCGGCTTAGCTCTCACTCCCCAGACACTTTTGGCTTTTCCTGATCTAGTCTTATTTGCCCTCCTTCCCCTTTAAGCTGATAAGATGGTAGAATTCCTGGCTCAGCTTCACTCTGGTGGTGGGTTTGAAGCTTGGTGACATTCCTGCAGGACCGAGGGCTCTGTGGGAACCTGGGGGTGAGGCTCAGACTGCAGGATTGAGGCTACTGTGGGGTGGGGTCGTGGGGTGGAGTTGGTGGGTGGGGGATGGGAAGTGGGGGGTAGGGGGTCTCATTAGTCCAGAGAGGGGAACGCAATGAGGAAGAGGCACTGAGTGGGGAAGAGAGGTGAGAAAAGATAATAAGGTAAAAGAAATATCTAATGCAAGTAACCTATATGGCAGTTTTTAGTGTTTACTCTTCAACTGGATTTTCCTTTTTTAAGTGTGTGCCTCTCCATAGTCCCCCCGCCCCACCCCAGTCCATTTCCCTGGAGATCTTTCAGAAATCCTTCTCTATCAAGAAGTACTTTTGTGGATCAAATCAAAACATGCTACACTGTAGCAATTTGAGAATTGGAGTTTTGAGAAAGTGTTACTGCCTCCTGCTTAGGAACCAGTGTGCAGTGATGTATTTGGAAGATCTACAATCCAGGAATACAGTGTTTGCTCTCAGTATTTAAAAATACATCCCTTTCAGGGCTCCTGGTTGGCTCAGCTTATTAAGCATCTGACTCTCGATTTCGGCTCAGGTCATGATCTCAGGTGGTGAGATCGAGCCCCCTGTTGGGTTCTGCACTGAATGTGGAGCCTGCTTGAGATTTGCCTTCTCTAAAATTAAAAAAAAAAAAAAATCTTAAAAAAAAAGTCCCTTTCTTTTCCTTCCAATTGTTTCTCTGTCCTTTCTTCATTCTTTTGTACCTCCCTTCACACCCTCCTCTCCCACCCGCCGCTCTCCTTCCTCCCATGCATGTCCACGGTGATGACTAAAGCACCTTAATGAGCTTCAGCAGAGAGTGACTGAAGGTGTCATTCGTCACTTGGAAAGGCTACGAGCCAAAGGAATGTCTGTAGCACAAGAAGCTTTTTTTTTTTTTTTTTAAAGGATTCCCTTTCTCTTCTCATCTCTGGACTTTATTTCTCTACACTATATATGCCTGTGCTCGTGTGTGTTGGGGTCAGGGGGGCTAGTCTCATGCCACATGCAGGGGAGAAAGGTTTACTTTGTTGCAGAGTGTGAGTGTTTTATTTTGGCATATGCCCTTTGTCACTGTGTGGCAGTCCAGTTTGGACAAGTCAAGCAGAACAGTGGGTCGCTCTGACTAACATGCTTTACCGAGTGCCCTTTCCTGGGGGGGTTGCGTTCAGAAAAGGCAGTCGACAGCTGGTTGTTCTTCCGGGATGGCATTTTTCCAGTTCTCTAAGGTGTCCACAGTTGCTGCCTTGGGAAGAGGATGTGGAGGTGGGGGGTGGATGGGAGAGACAGAGGTCGTGAGGACCACTACATATGCTCAACAGATGAGTCAGGCAGGGTCAGGCAGTAACAAGGACATCACCATGAGCTCATGGTAGGTCACTGGGTAGATTTCTTCTGACCAGTAGTCTCTCTCCGCAAAACCTAAAAAATAAAGGGAAAAAGGTACGCAGGTTCCCTTGGGGGATACCACTATGCAGACTTCAGTTGCTGTCTAACAGCATTGGGATTTCTTCCTTCAGGTACCTTCTGTGGCCCTTTGCCCTAATCCCCCTTGTGGATGTGTTGACTGAAGGAATATTTTGAAAAACCATTCCGATGTGGCCACTGATATATTCCAGTAAGAAAAGAAAGAGGAACCCTGAATATTTAACTTTTTTTTTTTTTTAGAAGAATAAGTTACCAAGAAGCCTGCCTACATCACCTTCATTGCATCCCTCTTCCCCGAATGACTCCATAGGGGTGGATAGAAATCTGGGATTGGAGAAAGTTCAGAGACAGGGTAGGATCTGGAGTAGGATAAGGTTCAGGGAGGGGTGAGTGTGGCTATACACGTAACTTGGAAGTAAGGAAAAGTCAATCACTTATTTAATAGTTTGTTCTTAAAAAGTCATGAAATGGCATTAAGCATCCAAACATGACTGGAGTCAAAGAAGCTGCCTCAGAATGACCATAGTAAAATGTGAGGGACTCAGGCTAATGTGAAAAATCTTAAATGGCAACATTCAAGATATATAAAATGATTTCTCTCACATTGCTCTCCACCTGCCCCCCAAGAACTATAAGAAAAATGACCTCGCATCTTTGCTAACAGAAAAAGCCCGTCGAAGGATTTACATTTCAAGGGAAAATACTGCTTGGGCATAGACCCTGAGACAAACCATGGAATTATCCAGAAATTCGGGCTGTGCACTCCTGTGCTCCTGTATTTTCTAAGTGTGCTCTCATTAATGTACTTTTTATTTAGAACAATATGTTTTCCTATGAAGAGAACAAGAATTCCAATATTTTAGGTGAAAAGTCTAGAAGTATGTAAGACCTACTTATTAGCCTTCTATGATGAAAGAACTAAAAAATTTGGGGGCGGAGCTGGATGGAAAGGCAGCTGTTATTGGTTTCTCCAGAGAAAAACTTGAGAGGAAATGGGTTTACATAGTAGGGGTGATTTCGGGGGGACCGGACGAAGAGTTTTCAATAGCAACTTTCTGTCAAGAATGTGTTTGAAGCTTCTTTTCTTGGGGGGTAGGATGGTCACAGCAAGGTCCACATTGGGCTTCGGACAGAGAGGGAGAGAGAGGCCTCTGCAGTGACTCCACCCACCCCCCTCCTAGTTCCTTCTGCCTGCAGGGATTCAAGGGTTCCTCCACAGGGGGTGGTGGGCTGGGGGTGGGGAGTCAGTACCAGGATTCAGCCCTGCCTTCTGAGGAGCCATCAGGCTTTGCCCTAAGTAATGGTTATGTTCACAGCAAGGATGCCCTGACTCACAGAACATTCCCAAACTGCATTTCCAAGGACCTATATCCAATGACCTATGTTTTTCTCCAAAAAATCTTTTTGATTGCTTTAGACATGGGTGCCATTCTTGGAGTAGAAACTGGGGATGGGGCAGAGCACTACTGTTTTTCATTAAAAACTTTAAATAGCTAGGGATGCCTGGGTGGCTCAGTCGGTTAAATGTCTGCCTTCAACTCAGGTCATGATCCTGGGGTCTTGGGATGGAGCCCTGCATTGGGCTCCCTGCTAGCGGGGAGCCTGCTTCTCCCTATCCCTCTCCAGCTTCCCCTGCTTATGCTCACTTGCTCTCTCTCTCTCTCTCTCAAATACATAAATAAAATCTTTAAAAAGAAAAAAAGAAAGCTAAGGGCATTTTCCTGTGTACTCTGACTTTCAGCGAGACAGAGAGCCCCAGCGCTGTTTCCACCAACTCCTGGAATTGGGGGAGAGCTCCTTCAGCACTTTTCATGCTATCATTTTTTTTCCCTCTTCGAGATAGCGCATGCCAGATGTGGGGGTGGGATCCATTCTGAAGGGGACCCAGACTAGTCAGTTATGGCCACCGTGAGGTCATGCGCTGCCTCTTCCTGGCACAGGAATGATGTTTCTACAGGAATGCTCAGGAAGGGACACAGCAGCAAAAGCAAAACCACATGCCCTGCTAGGTGGCTTAACCTAGATTTCTGCCCCAAAAACGGGCTGTGGCAGGAAGAGCAAGAGTGAACCTAGGGTGCGATGCCCCGACTCTGTGACTGAGCTGGATCCTTGACTAAAATGCAGAGTTTGGTCTTATGGGAGCTTGAGGCAAAGTTATCAGGAACATTCAAACTTGGCAGAAAATACCCATTTTCTTAAGGGTTCTGCCTTTCTTTTCCATGGTGAGCAGGAGCGGAGATACCTGTGTGTCTCTTCTAGTTTTCTGAAAATCAGACAGAAGCTTGCCGTGCGGATGTATTCCTGGGGCTGGAGACATGGGGCCAGTATGGAATCTCGGGTCTGGCTGCGGGCTGTGGCTAGAACTGCTTTCATCCTGTGGGATGGTCAAGGACAAGGCTGTGGGAATTTGGATGGTCATATTTACCCTGGGTCCTCTGACCCTTGTTAGAAGACCTATGACCTGCCATAGGGACAGAGTTGCTGCCCAAACCACCCAGTTAGGTGGGGGTGGCCAGGAGTTTTCAAGTCAAGATATGTGGACTGCTTCTTCCTAACATAGAGGAGGACATGATTTATCTTAGACCTACATGGTCCTGTCCAGTTTCATCAGGTAGTTTAGCCATAAAATCCCAAATGTGAAAGTGGCTCTGTCTTTAGCTCCTTACCACTTGGGCCTGCCATGGATCATCTCAAATTTACTGACAGGACCTCTGCTCTCCCACAGGGAAAGGTTCTTTCCTGTCAAGTGCATCAAGTCTTTGACTCTGTCATATTGATTTTCACATCATTTAACCCTTCTGTTCTTCTGGGTGTCTGCTTCAGAAGTTTATCACTGTGCTTCAGATATCCCCCGGTGCTCCCCCCAGAAGCATGCATCTAGCTCGGGGGCGGGGCAGCCCTATCACACCGAAGAACTGGAGAGACAGGGATGGCCGGCGTCTCACCCCTTACTACTGGTCTGCACCAGGGTGCTATCTTCAAAGAGATAAACAGGGGCGCCTGGGTGGCTCAGTCAGTTAAACGACTGCCTTTGGCTCAGGTCATGATCCCGGAGTCCCAGGATTGAGTCCTGCATCGGGCTCCCTGATTGGTGAGGAGTCTGCTTCTCCTTTTGACCCTCTCCCCTCTCATGCTCTCTCTTCCAAATAAATAAATGAAATCTTAAAGAAAAAAGAGATAATTAGAAATAGTTGAACCAGAAATTATATGATCCCATAGTTCATGTTTAGTATACAAAAAAAAAAAAAAAAAGAGGGTGATTTGTGAAAGAAGTGTTTATTGAACACCAATTTAGTTTCAGGAACATTTCAGGTACATTGTCAAAGATAAAAACCCTTTAAAGCTTATTATGTACCCAGCACTAGTTTTATACATTTACGTGTATTTTTACTTCATTCTCACAAAAACTCTATGAGGTAGATGCCCTTATTGATATCTCCATTCTACAGAGGAGGAAATGGGGGTTCAGAGAGGCCAAGCAACCAGCTCAAAGTGGCACAGCTGGTGGGGCAGGAAGGTGAGCAGGAATGCTGGGATTTGAGCCCAGGCACTCTGGCTCCTGTGCTTCCGTCTAAACGCACTCCAGGGGACACGTGGTTACAGACAGCATCTCAGCGCTGCTCAGAGATGAAGGCTTTCCAGGCAGCACATTTCTTTAAGATAAGAGTATCGGTCTCATGTATGAAGCACTTTTTAAAAATAACTCTTTTTTACATACTTGTAACACATGTAAAGATGAATACATGCTACATGATAGTAGAATTGTTGGAAAATAAGAAGACCCTATCACGAGGTTTTATGTATTTTTTGAACTCTTTTTAATTGTGTTTTTAAAACTCTCATCTTCCCCTTGTTAGGCACTTGTGGACGCAATTTTGTCCTTGAGCTACTGCCCCATACTACAATAGCAAAACAATACCACCTTCTATTTCTTGAGGCCTTCTATTTGGCCCTTTGTAAACATTACCTTTCAAATCCTTCAATCAACTTTAAGTATACTTGTCCCTGTTTTACAGATGAAGAAACTAAGGTTTCTTCAATGTTAACTAAAGTTCAGAGAGGCTGTTGCAGAACAACGAAGTGAGAGGGGCAGGATCCGAACCTGGGTGTCCCTAACCCCAAGGCATGTGCAGATAATCACCACATCCCTTGTGTGGAGGCGTGGTGGCCTCTTGGCACACACCGTGTCAGAGCACAACATGTGAACACACCTGCTTCTGGAATTCAAACAACAAATGTTACTGGGCTCCAGCTAAGTTCCAGGCACATTCCCAGGTGCCCTGTCAAAGACAAATTTTGAAAGAAAGACACATCAGGATATTCCCCTTAATAACAGGCAAAAATTATTGAGAGTTTTCTAACTCCTTTATATGTATTCTCATTGCATTCCACACAAAGACGTATGTTGTAGGTGGTTTGATTCTTATCCCCATTCTATAGATCAGGAAACTGAGTCATGTGTATATTGCTTCATGAATAGGTATCTTGGGCTGAATGGATGCGTGGAGGTTTGACAGCGGGCCATGTGCCAGGCATATTTGGTGGGCTACGTGAGAAGAATTGTGTCTTGGAACTAGCTGAACTTGGACTTGCGATTCCGCTGAATTGTGACGTATTTGTATGTCTAATTTCTTTACTTAGACTGCTAGCCCCATGTAAGCAGGAGCCCTGTCTTCTAGGTCCCATACTCTTCCTTTGGTTGGCACGAATTCCCTCCTCCAAATCTTTACTGACTGTGTGTGTCAAGAGCACAAGAGTGGGTCTGGTTGTGGGTATAAGGGCACAGAGCTCTCTGTGTTGAGCATGAAAATCTTGCTCACTTTGGAACCCCGGGCTCCTCTCTTCTCCCTTCCTGGGAGCATGAGAGTGTGTGACAAAATCAGAGTCATTTCCCTAAGGAAAGCATTAGTAAATAATTTCAGCTTCAGGTGAACCTCTTCTGTCTCTCCAAGGACTGGACATTGCCAGCCCTGCTGTAGCTGGTTGAAGGGGACCAAACCTCTCAGGAAGACGGACTTGGTTCCGTTTGACCAGCCAGAGCAGGGGGCAGCTCCCTTGGGAGGTGACCGTAGCCTCCAGTGTGAGGATCCCTTGGTACCTCCAAGCATTGGTTGTGCCAGCCTGCAACAGAGAGAATCAGCATTAGCATGAATCAAATCCTGGTGGCCTGCCACACCCAGGACACTCTTCCATGGGGCTTGTGAAAGCTACAACGTAATTTGTACTTTGCATCAAGTAACTTTGTTTCATTTTCTGCCTTTGATCCTTATACTTTTTCAAATATAAACACCATGAATAACTAAAATGGTATCGAATTATAGAATTTGGAAAATGAAAGCCTTCCATAATTCTCTCTCCTCCCATCTTCCAAAATAAATGTAACATTTTGGCCTATATTCTTCTGAATGTAAGATTACACTTTAATCTTTAAAATAAAATTTGAATTTTTAATTCAAATATGATGTATTTGTAAAATACATGTCATACATATGTAAGCTATGACACATAATGATAAATCAACCATTTACCCAAGAAACCACAAATAACTGTCTACCTTAGGAAAAGATCTTCCTTAATGCTATTGAGGCTTCCCGAATGCATTTTCCAGTTTATCTCTTTAGTTTCCCCTCAGAGGCAACTCTTATTCTGAATTCCTTTTTAAAAAAAATTTAAGTGTTTTTTAAATAGTTTTTATCATTTATGCATTTATTCCTAAACAATATATCGCTTATTTTTTGTAAAATGGTACCATACCACAGGCATTCCTCTATGACTTGGTATTTTCACTTAAAATGATATTTGTGACATTCATCCATATTGATGAGGCAGCTATAACTTATTAATTTTCATTGTTGATGGCTTTCTACTCCGTGAATATATTACAATGTATTTATTCGTTCTCCTAGTGATAGGCATTGTTTGGTGTGATAAATGGCTAGGAGTGACAAAAGAGTTTTTCAAGGGAGATGGGGAAATCCTTGATTCTTGACGTTTCTAAAGAAGAAGTCTGGATTCCAGGGCATGAGAACTTGTACGTTGGCCTTGTGGAGGAAGTGACGTTTACCCTGGGGGTGGGCACAGACATTGGTGGGACCTGCCCTCCAGGTGATTCTCTGAGGTTTGAAAACCCCTGGAGTCACAGAGGTGCCCACGGTTTCTGCCTCTTTCTGGGGAAGTGTGATCAAGCGGTCAGGGCACTGATTGAGAAGGAGACCTTCCCCAGACAGGCAACCTGTCAATTGTCATGAGGTACTTGAGCAGGAAAGGAAGATGCAGGCAGAGAGGGGAGTTTGAAGAATGCCAGAAGGCTGTCCTCTTCCCTTGGAGTAGTCTTGCCTTCTTTTAATTTCCTTTCCCTGATGAGAAGAGTAATAGAGAGGAAGGCATGTGGGCTGGGAGCCACACTTATCTGGGTTCAGATCCCACTGAGGCTTCCTGGGTCTTTTGCTTTGGGCAAGTTACAAAAATTCTTCAAACCTCAGTGTCTATACCTGTACTGTGGGGGAGCATACATACCTTGTCTCCTCATGTAAGACTTAATGGTAACCTGAGAAAGGTGCTCAACCTGTGAGGTGCCTGGCACAGTACACACTTCCAGGCATTGTGGGAAAGTCCTGGAGACAATTGTGCCTTTTTGTTGTTGTTAATTAACATGCAATGTAGTATTTGCCCCAGGGGTTCAGGTCTGTGATTCATCAGGCTTACACAATTCACAGCACTGACCATAGCACATGACCTCCCCAATGTCCATCCCCCAGCAACCCCATCCCTCCCATCCCCTCCCCCCAGCAACCCTCTGTTTGTTTCCTGAGATTAGGAGTCTCTTATGGTTTGTCTCCCTCTCTGGTTTCCTCTTGTTTCATTTTTTCCTTCCCTACTCCCCAACAACCCCTCTCAAATTCCTCATATCAGAGAGATCATATGATAATGGTCTTTCTCTGATTGGCTTTTTTTGCTCAGCATAATACCCTCTAGTTCTATCCATGTTGTTGCAGATGCGTGCCTGCTTTTGAGGCCAAAAGCTTCACTCTCAACTTCGGGCCATTCTTCCCCTAATTCCCTTCCCTCGGCTGCAAGTACTTTCATCTCAAACCTTAAGATATAAAAACCACCGATCAGGAACTGGTTTACCCTGCCAAGTGGACTTCTGCCAAATGGACGGCAGCTTGGGGGTTCTGTCTGAAATAAGTGAGAGATGGCAGAAGTCAGTGCAGTCAACAAGGCCCCGTAGATGCAGCAACTGAGGGAAAAAAGCACAATGTGGTGGGGGATGGGGGAGCAGTGCCGAGTCCCCTCTGCCTTCACGGGCATTCTGCTGGCTCTGTGCTCAGGCATCATACCTTCTGTCTCCACCTCCAGTCAATGACATGGAAGTCTTGGGGGCTACGCCCACCAGCTCCTCCTCTGGCTAACCTTGTCCTTGTTCCTCCTGGAGAGCAAGGGACTAGCAGCTGTGGGATGTGGGGGCGGGCAGACAGGCTGTACTTATATTCTGCTCATCAAATCGAAAGAGACCTCTTGCAGGGCGATTTCTGCAAGTTAGGACGATACTCCTCACGTCTCTCCTATCTTTACTCACATCCTGCTTCACCTGCACAACGGTCCCCAGTTTCTTTGTTTGCCCTTGAAGGCCATTAGGTTCCTGCCTGGTGTCTGGGAGAGGCAGTGGGGGGCATCAGCTGCACGGCAGCAGTCAGAGGAGATGGTGCCCTTTGCCTCTTGCCACTCTGTTCATCTTTCCGTGTCCTCCTCTGCCCGTGCCCTGTCTTGCTGCTTCTCAGTCCTATCTCACAGCCCCCTCCTCTGCATCCTGTTCATCTCTGCAGGCATCTGCCAGATCCCGTGCTTCTGCTTAAGAACTCATGGTAGAAATTCAGGGTGGCCCAGCCCTTGTCTCACACACACACACAAACGCACCCAAACAGCAGGAAGCAGAGCCATGGAAGGCACAAGGCTGTCCTGCGGCCGGGGTTAAGTGAGGGAGAGGATCTTTTCCGCCTCCGCTCTCATTCTGGAATGCTGGGGTATGTGATGGCCGGAGCCTTGGGTGACTGCTGTGTCACCCCAGCTTCACTCATGCCCCAGCTTCACTCTGCAAGTCCAGCTCCTTCTGTGGGTGGGTTCAGGACCTCTAGGGCCAGAACTAGAACACAGGAGTTCAGGGAAGAGGGGAGAGAGGAACTTAGCCATTCGATGAGTGGATCGCTCTCTGAGTACTCTGACCTTTTCAGCAAGCAGCTTCACCCAGCGCTGCTGGGATGTGAAGGGGAAAAGGTGGCAGAGCAGGGAACTTCCGGGGACCCAGGTGATTGTCCCCTGAGTCACCCAGCACCTGCTGGCCTCCAGGGAAAGGACTTAAGCTGCACCAAGTGCCAGAGACAATGGCAGTTCTAAAGGGAAGTAAGCAATACAGATGGATGTGAAGGCATCACAATTCAGTTTGGTTGGCAGAAAACTCTCGCTTCAGGAGCAAAATGACTGGAGGGAGGAACTTGGAGGGTGAGGGCTGCCTGTGTGAAAACCTCTAGGCGTTGTGGCCTCTTGCTGCCAACGGTCATTAGCAGTGGGGTCTGGAAGGTCTGCACAACCATGAGCAGACCTGCAGCTGGGCCAAGCCATGAAGCCTTGGGAGGGACTGTGGGACAGGAGCCCGATAGAACGCATGGGGGAATGCCTTTGGGGGCAAAGCCCGGTGAGGAAGGAAGTCAAACCTGCGCCGGCTGCTGGGGTGGGCCTGCGGAAGAGGCACTCACGAAACCACACACTTCCTTACATTCCATAGCAACGTAATCCATATGGGGATATAAAGAAGCATGTGGCCTCGGGAAGCAGTGCTGGCCCCCGCCTGGCTTCTCCAGTCCTCTGTCCAGATGCAGCCCCGTCCACCTCACCTCCCCTGCGAAACGGACACGCACAGAGGTGGGACCACCTGTACGGTTGGTATCGTGGTCCCCAGACCATCTTCGAACAGTGTGGTGGGGGGAATGGCAGTGCTTTGGGGGCCCAGTTTCTTCCCTCACTGTCTGGAACTAAATAGCACCTGAGTGGTGTCCCTGGCTTATTTTGGTGCCGTTAAGTTCTTGTGATTGTTACTACTATTCACTATTTGAATCACTGCTGCTTTATATAGGTCAATAGGATTCTTTTTTTCATGTTTGGAATCCCACGAAGGAAAAACTTTTTTTTTTTTTTTTTTTTAAAGAGGGTGAGAATCCAGCAGAGAACTGTTCTCCACGTGCACGGAGAGTGTCTCCCGCGTGGAAACGCAGTGGGCTGTCCTGTGTCAACCTACTCTACAGTTGTCGTGGGCACGCGAGGATGGGCCGCAGCTGCCAGGAGCAGCATTCCAAGCACGATTGTTCATTGTGGGAAGGATCTTTCTGCGGGGCGTCTGCTCCCCCTAGCCTGTCACCTGCCCTGCCGCCTGGGAGGCCTGAGCCGCGGAAGGGTGAGGGACGCCTGCAGCTGTCTTGCTGCTCTGGTCGACAGGCCACCCTGGCTGGAAGGAGATGGGGTTTTTAGCTTCGTGGCATTTTCTGCTGGCAAAGGGGGAGGATGTCCTAAGTAGAATTGTACCCCAAAGAAGTTTAGAGGCTCTCAGCACTGACAAAGGCAGTTAATGAACTCTACTATACAAGTACTAAACATAAGAACATTCCCTGCCCCCCCTGCCCCTCCCCCACCCGCCCAAGTATACTCTGTGACAGAGATAATTTTCTGTGCTTTGCAAATACAATCTCCTGAAACCCTCGCTGCTAATCTATGAAGAAGCTAGTATTATCTGGCTTCACAGGTAAGGGTCAGGGAGACAAATTGGTTTACATATATGTACATGGTAATCCTTAAAAAAGAAAAAAAAAACTAATCTGCTTGGAGCGACAGTCTTGATTAACCCATGAAGAAAGGCCAGGGAGGTACAGGTTGAGAAAGAAGAAAGGGAAAGAAGCACTATGGGCCTTGCACTCTGCACACACTTATCCCTCTGCAACGGTGTACTTGGGCTGCTGCTGCCGCCGCTGACAGTGACGGCTTAGAAACCATCATTTTTCTCAGGAAAATAGGAAAATGTCCTTAGCACCCCATTCAAAAATCTTTCCTGGCTGGTCTTGGGAGGCATCCATTTAATCCAGTCCAATGGCTATACAAGTTCCTGCTTGGAAAACATGGTTGTCCCCCAGAGTGAAAGGCAAGCTTCATCTGAGCGAGAAGGTGGGGTCCCTCTTCCTCCCGCAGGTGTGGGGTGGTGGTCAATCAGAGAGCTTAGGGGAGGAGGGAGAGCAGCGCCAAGGAGAAGATGTGGCTGAGAGGAGGAAGTCCGGTCTCTTCCTGAGAACCAGGGAACTGACGAGCTGAGGAAGGTTTCATTGTAACTGGTAAAATCTGTCAGATCAAGATCCTCCAAAGTGTTCCGCACGTAGGTTTGCGGAGTGAGGGTTTGCACAGAAGAGAAGACCACTAGGGTTTTCAGTCCGGAGAACTTAAGAGAGCCCGTTTTAAAAGACTTGCCATTCGTGAGTAAGCTGAGATCCAGAAGGTGATTAATTCATGTAAGATTGTGAAAGAAACAGATTTCTAGAGAAACAACGGGAGATAACCAAGATAGTGCTCACCCAGTGCTAAATTCACGGGGGTGTGAATTTCTTTGTCTTTATCATACCCGACCTTATACGGTCAAACGGTTACTTAAAAGTTCTCTTTGAAATCTACAGGAAAAAAATAATAACAAAAAGCTTTGGATAACCAGTTACTCGGTTGTTCTTGAGTCCAGGAAACTACATTCTTTCAACTTAGAACGCACAAAGAAATTTGAACCTGAAGGGAAGGTTTGAAACTGGAATGTGCTGTCTAAACCCTCAGGACACTTTCCCTGATCATCTAACTTATCATGCAAGGAAAGAAATGAATGCATGGAATGGATTGGAAGTTGGAGCACAGGGTAGGCTGGAAAGACAAAGTAAAAGAAATAACTGCAACAGAATTAAAATGTTTCGGAATGGGGTGCCTGGGTGGCTCAGTGGGTTAAGCCTCTGCCTTCGGCTCAGGTCATGATCTCAGGGTCCTGGGATTGAGCTCTGCTCAGCAGGGAGCCCGCTTCTCTGCCTGCCTCTCTGCCCACTTGTGATCTCTCTCTCCGTCAAATAAATAAAATAAAATCTTAAAAAAAAAATGTTTCAGGCCCAGCAGGATTAGAAGTAAAAAAAATCTAGGATGGGGAATATAAACACACGTGTCTCTGAATTTTGCACAGGGCAAAGGGTACTGATACGGCAATTGGATGTAGGTTTTTTTTCACATTATTTACTGAGTGTTCTACCTGTCCAAATCTTCTGACTTTGGAAGTCAGGGGAAGGAAGAATGGGGAGGGAGGATATGTCATCTAGCCACTTGTGTGCTGGATGATATTGGTGACCTTTCTGTCCCTCGTCCCTGTATCAGATCCCATGCCAGTTATCTGCAAACAGCTGTGTAACCCCATCTGCCCACCACAGGGTGGGTTGAAGATTAATGAGATAACACATGGGAGTCTTGAGTTTCTTAGGAGAACAGACTGATGACAATAGAAAATGTCACTCAACATGTTATTAAAAAAAAGATTTATTTCTCCCTCACTCTGTCCTGTAATCAAATAATTGTTCAAAGCCTTAAATTAGTAAATTGTCCTTTCCCTAGTTCCTGGGAAGCCAAGCATCCTTTTAAAGCTTTTAGAACTTAAGTAACAGTAAAAACAACATCAAAAGCATAAGCCGCAATCACAGTTTTTTCCCCCTTATTTCTTTCACTGAGCAGGGCAGCATTTGAACACAAATGACTCAGACACAGCTTTACGGAGAAGTGAGGATGGGGATTTCCCATTAATGATCAGCAGAAAGACTTTCGGATTTGGGACAAATCTGGGAAGGGTTAGGAGAGGGAGAATACAGTGTAACTAACTAATATAAGTAACATGATGTCATCTTTCTGGGAGGCAGAGGGTTGTAGGGAGGAAGACCACGGTGTGGGCATCTGTGCATCTGTGTCTTCTGGCTCTGTGACCTTGAGCAACTCCTTATCTGTAAAGTCAGAATAATAATGCTTCCTCAACAGGAGTCTTCAATAAAAGAGATTGATGTACAGGGCTGTGAATGCAGTATTGAAAGTCTAATAAATGATTAGTCCCTTATATGATTACCAGTATTTGATATATGCTTACTATGAAGACAGCAACCCAAACGACCCACTGCATGGGAATCCCTATATTTGTTTGACTTTCCAGAGTTTCATTAGCCTAATAATTGTTATTAGGAAAGTTCTAAGATACTTGAGAAGGCTTAAATATTATCAAAAATATTTCTCCCTGCAATTTTGGCTCACCTGTTTTTTTAAAAACAATTTTTGACATTCTCAAATGTCTGAAAAGGATTTGCAAAGGAGGAGGATTCATCAGTGTCATTTCTGCTAACAATCATAGGTTCTGAACATCCGGGGCCCCAGTCTCATTTTTAGGATTTTTATGGAAAAAGGAATATAGTGAAATGCTCAGACTGTTCCCTTTTTGGCCACAAGGCCTTGGCCCTCTGTCAACAGATCCTTAGTCATTCGGCCCTTTGCTGGAAGGAAAACAGGACTTTCTGCAGAAAAACTGCCTGTGTCTCATGCTCTGAATATCTGATATAGGAACTTAGATTTCCCTATATCTTCTCTGCCCCACCATCAAGCTTGTAAGTTGTAAATCATCAGTAACTGTTTCTTTTCTTTCTTTTTCCTTAAAGTATAACCAGCAGTGCTTGCTTTTATGGGGATTAGGATCCTGCTAGTGTCTGTAGGAGGGCTGGTGTACACAGATACGTCCGCTCTCCAGACTGAGCACTTGTGACCTTAGGCACGGGTATCACTAACACTGTCCTCAGTAGCAGTCCATGAAACAGAAGCGAGTTCATCAAGGTACAAGCCAAGTTATTTGGGGCTTACCATCATCTGGCTGAGGCAGTAGGAAATAAAGCAGAGACCCCTCCTTTTAAGGCAAGCATGGGGCAGTATGTCGGGATAGGACCTTATTTTTCCTAAGGCTCAGCCAGAACGGCTAGCTATTTTTAGAGGACCGGCCAGTTTTGGATGTTGATTCAGTCATGGGCACGAGTCCCATTTGAACTTCCCAGGGCAGCCAAGAGCAAGGCTAGCTCCAAGAGCCCATCTCCTCTCCCTGCAGGCATCCTGCCACCTTTTTCTCTGCAGAGGTTAGTCCTAGTGGCCTTTCACCATCACTGTTGCCCTTGCCTGGCTTCTCAGCGGAACTCGAGAGCCAGAGCTGGGACTATAAGTGAGATGAACAAGGGGTAGAGAGGGAGCCAATGTTATACTAAAAGCAGTTACAATCAGTAATTTCGTGAAGCACATTTTATTACACAAGATAAGACTCTCTCCAGCAGGTTAAGTATTTTGGAAGCACAGAGTGGTTAAGAAGCTCACCCAAATCACACAGCTGGTAAATGGCTGACCTACGACTTGGAGTTCCTCTCTCACCCAAAGCACACATTCATTCTAACACACGCTGTTTTCCAACCTTGCCTGGTCTTTAGTGTCACAGAGGCACTTATTAAAACCCTTTTCCCTCCACCTCACTCCCATGGACTTGGGATCTCCATGGGGAGAGGCCAGGTGTACATATTTTTAACAAGCACTCCCAGGTGATGCTTAGCAAATTTGGCAAAGAAGAGCTCCAGAAACATCTCTTTCAAACTTGAGTGGACGTTGGGATCACAGGGGAGCTTGTTAAAATGCAGATTCTTCTGTCTTACTCTCAAAGATACGAAATAAGGGGCACCTGGGTGGCTCAGTGGGTTAAAGCCTCTGCCTTCGGCCCAGGTCATGGTCCCAGGGTCAAATAAGCCACCTGGGCCAGGGTCCAGGAATCTGCATTTTTGCAACCACTTCCAATTTATTCTGTTGTCAGTGGGCAGAGGAGTTTGAGAAACATTGACCTAATACTGCTCGAGAGAGAGAGAGAGATGCTTAAGTAATAAAATTGTTAATTCTGGAAAGACTCATTTTGTAACAGTCTAAGGAAAATTGTATCATTTGGATTAAAGGAAGAATTTTCACAAACACGGTGACAAATGGTTAGACCCAGATACAACGTGATGCCTCTCTACAACAGGAAAGGCTCACCCATTAATAACTCTTTCCTATACCAGCCCACTAAGATCTTATCTTTCCAGGGTTCCTTGTGCTCAGCTCCCACCTGGAATGTTCTTTTCTCTTTGCCCATCTTTACTAGTTAAAATTTTTCTCTCTTTAAGCCCCGGTTCAAAAGATACATCCTCTGCAAAGTTTCCTCCTAGCTCTCTCTTGTTCTCTTCTTGTTCTCGTTCTTACCATTTGGATCTGTGCTTAGGCACCTATCCCATCTTACTTTGCTGTTCCCATTGCATGTACCTCAGATTCACGCACCTCCTCTCCTTGGGCCAGGCGCCTGACTACTTCCTTTTTGATTCCCTACACTACCCAGGGAAGGCCTTTTGAACGGGAAGGCAAGAACAGAGAAAACCATGGCCACCACCCCCTCACTTAACACTCTGCAGGTACTGTTCTCAGGGCTGTCACAAGTCACTTATATTAGAAATACTCCTATTTTGCAGACAAAGGACACAGAGCACTGGCTGAGAGGTGGTTATTTGTGGAAGGGTCTCCCCAGAAGCGATATCTCTATAGGGGAGTGGAGTCACACCTGTAGGAGATCTGAGCTCTGTGTGTTAAGGGAAACAGCACTTAAAAACACTGTAATGTCCTGGGGGTGGCTCAGTGGGTTAAGCCTCTGCCTTCGGTTCGGGTCATGGTCTCAGGGTCCTGGGATCAAGTCCCACATTGGGATCTCTGCTCAGCGGAGAGCCTGCTTCCCTGCTCTCTCTGCCTGCCTCTCTGCCTACTTGTGATTTCTCTCTCTGTGTGTCAAATAAATAAACAAAATCTTTAAAAAAAATTAAAAAAAAAAAACCCAAAACATTGTAATGTCCTGATTGAGCGGATCAGAGTCATCTGGCAGGCTTGCCCAAGCACAGAAAGCCCAGCCCCAACCCCCAAGTTTCTAATTCAGGAGATCTGGAGGAGGATCTGAGAATCTGAATTCCTAATGGATTCCCAGGTGATACTACTTGTCTGGGGACACTACTTTGAGAACCAGTCATCTTGTTTAATGTTTCTGATGCTGAACAGTTCAAGCACAAGGCACTGGCCATTTTGTGCTGAGCTTCCTCAAAATTCGGAGGTAAGGAAAAGGAGTAAAGCCACACAAAGGCCAGGAAAATGTAAGTCCTCTTTAAGGGTAGGATTGTAAGAAGTTTCACCCATGAGGGTATAGACTGATGGTCAACACTCCGAAGGAAGGGAAGCCCCCGTGTGCAAAGTTACAAAGTAGCCAAATTACTAAATTACTAAGAGTTTTCAGCTGGAGGGCTTGTACACTACTGGGAATTGCCTTTTTGGCTCCCAGATCTTACCAACAAACCAACAAACCTTAAGTGGAGTATGGTGAAGAACGGATATAAAATGAAATGAATGTTTTTCTTGGGAAAGACAGCCCAGCAGGAGGTTCACTGAGTCACAGGTCCCCATAGTACATTTGCAGAGGGATCATAATGATTATATAACATAACATAACATAACATAACATAATGTAATAATACCGAATAATGATAAAGCTCTTTAGATCCAAAAACTCTTGAAAAAGTGCACATATTACATTGAGTGAGAGTAGTAAGAATTACTTAAGGTCCAGGGGACATGTCAGAAAATCTGGTTCTTGTCCTAGTTTTCCAAAGAAATACATTGCTCAGGGACTTAGTTTCTCGGTTTTTAAAAAAGATTTAACACTTCACATTGTTTTAATGGGGGATGTCTTTGGGGTCATCTGAAGAAACCGCTCTCATTCAGTGACGGAATATTTGAGATAAATTACGTATTAAGAATAAAGTCCTTTGAGTTGCTTTGAAGGAAATTTCAACACACATTCCAAGGCACTGTTTTAATGGGGGTATTACCAAGGCACTGAAAAGACAAGCTGAAAGTTCAAGGTCATGTGCTGTCAGATTTTCATACATCACTCTGAAAACCCAAGCTCTTCCTTAGGTAATTGCCCAGCTCCTAGGGCGATTATGCCAGATCTCTCCCCTCGAGCTGAGCTGTGTTTCCTGCCTCCACGCCCACCCTCTGCCTTTGCTTCGAGCCCCCACCCCCCCGAAACACAGCAGAGCCCACACATCATTCCTACGTACGCACTGAAAATGTGGGTAGGGGTGATACCTCCCGTTTATTTCCCCTCACCTAGCTCTGCCTGATGGGCTTGGATTCCAGCGGTCCTCCCCCCCCCCCCCGCCCCCCATGTGATAAGCAAAATGTGGAGCTTCACCTGCTTGCATAGACCCTGCCATGCTGGCTTCAGATGACAGAAGCAGATCGCCTGCAGCGCTTCCCAAAAATTCACAAAGAAAGCAAGACAGATGGGCAAGGCAGGAACGGCCAGAGGACAATTAGAGGAGAAAGCAGCACTGGGAACAGCTCAGTACATACCTGGGGAAAAGTTGCAGGCGGGTCCCTCCTCCTCTGTGTGCCTTCTTCCCTGGCAGGCTTCAGTCCCATTGAGGTGTTTAGAGCATGGGTTGTTATTATTATTTTTTTTCAGAGCTGGCAGTGTTGGCTTGCATTTCTATGCCTTCCTGTCAGAATTCTCTCAAGGAAACAGCAGCTGGTGAGCTCAGAAATGTCAGTCAGAATCTTGGCCTAGTTTGGGGCCTTGAAGATTCTTCAGAAAGTTAAAAAGGTTTCTGGGCCAGTGTCTCCTTTGGGTTTTCCTTCTCTTGCTTCTCACCTTTTCCATCTTCTATTTCTTTTTCTTTTTTTTCATTTTTACCTCAGTAGCTAGCTACTTAAATTGCCTGCCTCTGTCTTACTGATGGTCCCCTCCTGGGTATGGCTGTGAGGCTTCTTCCAGCTCAGCCTAACAGCCTGGTGATTTTCGAAGCATTTAACTAGTACCTGTGTGCTTCTTCCTTATTTTGTCTCCTCACTTACTCCGAGTTTTCTTTCCTTTTACTCTTCTCTTTTTAATCGCTATCCTTCTAGTCACACACAGAGGAACCATCTTTGTCTTCCTGTACATATACCCCCAACCCCAGCAATCTGTCATCTCACGCCTGTGCTTTGTCCACTCGTCTGTCTGTCTTTCTCTCAGGTCTGTCGTCTATTGTTGCCTTACGTCCTCTCGTGTCCTGTTTAGCTGAGACCTGCGTCGTTTCCCCCTTCCTCTCCCCCGACTCCTTGCCAGCCGCACCCTCTGCCTGCTCCTGTCCCTGCTCTCGAAGCGAGCCTCCTCCTTTTGTACTCCCCAGCCCTCTGCCCACCCCCAGCACCCTCTCCACCTGTTTGTGTCTTTTAAGGGCCTTGGTCATGTCCATGCCTTTTGTCCACCTCAATCACCACAGTGACGGGCGTCTGAAGGCTGTTAAATTACACCTCTTCAGCTGTCCCACGGCAAGGAGAAATAAATGTCTTTTGCTAAATCCCTTTTCAGATAGGCAAATCTATGTTAATGCTTCTGTTAATGGAATATACTGAAATGAGGCATGGATTATTTTAAAGAGTGAGAATGTCAATTTTTTTTCTCTTCCCCAAGTGAATGAATCCCCATCTTTTATACTGGGTTTCTTTTAGGCTGTGTCAATACATCCCATTTCAGACACAGTCATTTCAGTCTGCCTGTAACTTATCTTGGCCATTTTTCAAATGGGAGGGTGGCTGCAGTGAAGTTCTAGAAACTACAGCTCGTTTGGGGCTCGACTAGATTCAGTAGCATCTATTTAGTGAGCGCCTGCCAATCCTGATGTCCCATGCTGAGCACTGGAAACGCAAGGACCTGTCCATGTTCCCCTCCTTGAGAGACGTAATCGGGTTTTTTCGGAACTAGAACTTCTATCTAGGAAAAAAAAAGAATATGACAATCGCAAAATGATAGTGCGGAAAATAAGCACGATTAACATTCAGAAGCAGAGATGGTTGAGCGGTGACCCAGGGAGTGACAGCTTAATGAGTGACATTGGGTTTCAGCTGTCACCTAAAGATAGAGAGGCCTTGCATACCTCGAAGGGTGAGGGAGGGCCTTTCCTAGATGGGGGAAGAGCTAGAGCAAAGGCATGGAAGCTGGAATGTCCATAGTGTTCCAGAAATACTGATTATTAACCTGTGGCTGGATCCAGTGCTTTGTAGAGGGGTCACCCTGGGGAATGCCATGGGCACAAAGCAGTCATTTTGAGAGAACACACTCGTAGTAGGAAATATCAGGGATTTTTGTTTGTTCATTTGTTTTGGGTTTTTTTTTTAAAGGGTCCTTTAGAGCACACATTTATAGGTAACCTAATTTAAAAAGAGTAATGCTAAAAAAAAAAGAGTACTTTTATGTTGGTATGATTTCTACAAGTTAAATAAATGTAAATTTGGGTTTCTTGATAATCATCAACTGGAAAACCATGGTCTGAAATCTGTTGCTATAGAATATAGAAAGAAATAAACATTTTTCTCCAACCCCAATATTAAAATGTTTCTTATTTAATTCTGGCATTTGTTGTGAAGGTCTGTTGTTAAAACTGCTCATCCTACTCATTCACAGTCTGTCTCCAATTCTGCCTTATTCATATAGCTTGTCCCAAACATTAGTCAACATCATCTTTACTCTTGTGGAAGACTCAGTCCCAACATACCTGGGTTAAGTATTTGTTTTAGGTCTATATACACTTTAGCATTATACTCTTCCTCCCTTCTTCCCTCCCTCCCTCCCTCTCTTCCTTTTAAAGATCTTATTTATTTATTGGACACACACACACACACACAGAGTATAAGCAGGAGGAGCAGCAGGCGGAGGAAGAAGCAGTTTCCTGCTGAGCAGAGACCCCGATGCAGGGCTCGATCCCAGAACCCTGGGATCATGACCTGAGCCAAAGGCAGATGCTTAACCAACTGAGCCACCCAGGCACCCCTTATTTATTTTTCTAAAGATTTTATTTATTTATTTGAGAGAGAGAGAGAGCACAGGCAGTGGGGAGGGGCAGAGGGAGAGGGCAAAGCAGACTCCTCACTGAGCAGAGAGCCCAACTCGGGGCTCAATCCAAGGACCCTGGGATCACTACCTGAGCTGAAGGTGGACACCTCACTGACTATGCCACCATTATACCATTTTAAAATTTGTTTCACAATATTTTGTGTGTATGTATAAGTCTTGAATTCACAAGACTATAAACTCTTGGAAGTCAGGTTTATACTCATTTTGATTTCTTCCCTTGTCTTTAGTATAAGGCACACAGTGGGCGCCTAATAAATATTTGTTAAGTAAATCACATAAAGAGGTTTGCTAAAGCTCTACAACAAAATATAAACCTACCAGCCACCCCACTCATAGGAAGAAAAACATCTTTTTAATGTTGTATCAATCTTTTAGATCTTCTGAGATTTATCTAGGATCAAGGAGGGAAGTGGTCTTAATTTAATGGCTTATCTCCATGTGAAATTATACTTTACATTTTCTTCTTCTTTTTTTTTTTTAAAGGTTTTACTTATTTATTTGAGAGAGAGAGAGATCAGAAAGAGAGAGCATGGGCAGGGTGAGGGGCAGAGGAAGAAGCAGACTCCCTGCTGAACATGGAGCCTGATGTGCGGCTTGATTCCAGGACTCTGGGATCATGACCTGAGCCGAAGGCAGATGCCTAACTGACTGAGCCACCCAGGCACCGCTATACTTTACATTTTCAAGTTACATTTTTGCGAGCCTCAAAGACTATTTGAGGTTGGGCAGAGACTATTGATACTTGATTGTGGGAGGTGAGCCATCAGAGAGTCAGAGAAGTTAGCGGATTTGCTGAGGGCTAAGTGGCTAATTATTGAAAAAACTGGGATGAAACCCAAGTCCTCAAACTCCTAGTCAATCCACACCCTCTTTTTAAATCTTAGCCCATTTTAGGTGAGGAATTCTGATTTCTCTGATAAGGAGCTACTTTTGTTTCCTTAAAGTCTCCAGTAAACACGTCGGTTTTTAACCAGGCAAACTGATGAGTGAGTAGAGGCTGCATGAGTGAGTGATGAGTGAGTAGAGGGTTGGAGAAGGTCTTTTCCTGGGATCTGTCCTAATGGGATGCTCTTCCCTGTGCAGATCTTCAGAAGCCAGGAAAAGGGTAAAATTAGAGCTGATCTGAGCAAGACTGTATCCAAGATCAATCTTCAGGATCTTTGCACTTAGCTACCTCATTTAATACATGAGGAAACCAAGGCTCAGTTAGTAGAGACTTGCCCTCTGTCACGGAAGGAGCACCTCCTGACCCCAGGTCTGTGCTCTTTCTATCACATTCTTATTGCCTCCTGTTTGGTAAAGAGCCCTTGGAGAGTTGTCCCCCACCCCCCAATCCCCCAGGTGACACTGGGACAAGGAAGTGGTGGTGGAGGCAATACTCAGAATGACCTTTTTATGACCGCAGGTTACCTCTTAGAGACTTCCACCACTGAGAAACGAGGGGAAACCCCACAAGCATGGGGAAAAGGCAGAAAAGAGTGTTCCATATTAAACATGGATCTAATGCTTTGTAGTGGGCTTAGCTACCGAATTTCATAAGGATGATGATAATAATAATAATGAAATCATGGGATGATAATAATAAATCCTTTGAGATGTTGCCAGAACTCCATATCACAAGCTTTAGATGCCAACAGGCAGCTGCTTGGCTAAATGTGGCCCCCAGTTGTCAAGGAGAGACCCACCCTGATTACGGGAGAAACAAATCAACAAGGATGTACAGGGCACACACAGGGCAAAGCCACTTGGAGGTGAAGGTTTCAGTTGAGACACCATTCCTTAAGGAATTAGCAATTTGAAAATGTGCTCAAAATGTCGAGTTCGATAGAGAGGCATTTACGGCCCTGTGAGCTGGCTTGCGAGGATCAGTGATCACATAAAATACCAGGTGTCCCTGTTGATTACCCTGTTTTCACCCAAGCAGTTGACAGTGGTCATCATGGAGGAGTCTGGATAACCATGAAGGTGGTAATTAGCAGTAATGTTCTGTTAACTTTTTCATTCTCAAGATGGTTTGATTTCCTCAAAACTAGAAGGTAGGACTTTGCTACTTTCTGTGTGATTGGTAGAAACCCCCCGATTCTCACCTCAATTTCTTCATCTAAAAGTTAGATTTTATAATGCCCGAACTACTTCTACCTCGTTAGCGTTGTAGAGAGGCTTAAATGAAGTAGCTTATTTGCTGTGCACTATCCCAAAGTGGCTCTTGGTTGGTTGGCTTTAGTCATATCGGGATGGGTAAACAGTTTATGGTGTGATAAAAGTAAGTAGTCAGTTTGAATTTCAGTCAGTGGTGGATGGAATCAATAAGGCTGGGGTGCGGGGTGAGGGGGTGGGGAATATGCTTTGAGGCATGTGTCTGTAAATGTTTATTTTAAGAGGAGATCATCTAGGATAGTCTTCTCCTCTTGTATTAAAGAAATAAAGTCCTGAGTCTTAGAGCGATTTTTTTTTCCCCCTCCATGTTGTTCACGGAGTAAGCATCCAGAGCTAGGGTCAGAACCAAGGCACAGAACTTGGTCTCCTGATTCATAATGTTACAGTCTGCCAGGTTTGTTCAAGAGAGACCAATAAATGCCTACAAGAGTTATCTGTCCATGAAATACTACTACATCAACGTGAAGTGTTATTTTAATGGAATGTGTCCCCCATGTCCCTATATGGAAGACAATGACCCTTCATCCTGGATAATGGCAGAAATGCGGGGCCTTGGACACCAGCTGTTCCCCAGAAGGTTTTCCCAGCTGCTGCGAGGGCCAGCTCTGTGGTGTAGAAGCTCAGAGTGGGGGATTCCAAGAGTGTGGATTCCATATAGGATGGAGCCAAAGCAGGTCAAAGGCAGAACAGTTGAAGCTGTTTGGGAAACAGGTGGGAACAATGGGACATTCATTTGGCTAGATGAATAACCAACACAAAGGTTATCCCGATTGCTTGGTTTGGGAAGACCGTGCAAGCAGTGTTTGAAAGGTTTCTCTTTGTTTCTTCGCTCTTTTCCTTCCTTCATTCCTCCTTTCCTTCCTACCTCTCTTCCTTCTTTGCCTTTTTTCTTTCCTTCCCTCCCTTCCTCCCTCCTCTCTCTCTCCTTTTCTTTATAAATTTAACATCAGAGGCTTGTCCAGAACTTAAAAGAAACTAGAAAAGCGATTTAACTTTCTTTAGGTTACAGAGAGTTGTTAAAAAGTTGATTACCAGTCACGTGATCCCCCCACTCCCGTTTTATAGCGTGTGATTTCAGTGCAGAAAAAAACCTTTTCTTTTAGTTACATGTGAAGGAAACATGTCCCTGGCCTGGGACAACTTCATGTCCTTTTCATACTTTTTCTCATTTAATCCTCACAAAACTGTTTATCCCAAAGACATGCTAAATTCCCTTTGTCATTCACATTCTGTCCTGGCTTTCTGCATTTAGATTATTATTTTTAAAAATAACCTATTTTTTTTTTTTGTCCATACACTAGCTAAAACAATTTTGAAAAAGGTTATATTCTCAAATACATTTTAAAATTTATATTTGGAATGTTAAATTATAGTTATATAAAAGACTCATGTTCTGGTCCATCATAAATATTTATATTTTAAGTTCAAATATTATATCATTATTTTAAAGATTTTATTTATTTATTTGAGAGAGAGACAGTGAGAGAGAGCATGAGAGGCGAGAAGGTCAGAGGGAGAAGCAGACTCCCCATGGAGCCGGGAGTCTGATGTGGGACTCGATCCCGGGACTCCGGGACCATGACCTGAGCTGAAGGCAGTTGCTTAACCAACTGAGCCACCCAGGCGCCCATATCATTATTTTAAATGTATCCAGTGAAATCTAATCCATGGCAATTTGACACTCATCATCTTTCATTAAAGGACTACAAATGCAAGCTCTTTTAAGCAGTTGAAATTCTGTAATAT
This sequence comes from Mustela nigripes, assembly GCF_022355385.1. Classification (NCBI taxonomy): domain Eukaryota; kingdom Metazoa; phylum Chordata; class Mammalia; order Carnivora; family Mustelidae; genus Mustela; species Mustela nigripes. The sequence goes on from NC_081561.1 coordinate 51,904,432, forward strand.
TCATTCTGTTTCCCTGATACCTATGTTACTCAATTTTTTTCTTACAATACATTTTATCCTAAAAGTGTATTACGTTTGAAAGTATTTTATATTACTCTATCAGATTTTGCTACAAATATATGTACAAAGCTTGAAATTAAAGTTTAATAAGATGAAAACCTTTCATTTAAAGAATTTATTTATTTATTTATTTGGGAGAGAGAGAAGGAGAGTGAAAGAGAGCATGAGGGGGGAGGAGGTCAGCGGGGGAAGCAGACTCCCCATGGAGCTGGGAGCCTGACGTGGGACTTGATCCTGGGACTCTGGGATCATGACCTGAGCTGAAGGCAGTGTTTAACCCACTGAGCCACTCAGGTGGCCCAAGTTAAAACCTTTTAATTAAAAATTAAAATGAGGGGCGCCTGGGTGGGTCAGTGGGCTAAAGCCTCTGCCTTCAGCTCAGGTCATGATCCCAGGCTCCTGGGATCCAGCCCCGCCTTGGGCTGTCTGCTCCGCAGAGAGCCTGCTTCCTCCCCTCTCTCTCTCTCTGCCTGCCTCTCTGCCTACTTGTGATCTCTGTCTGTCAAATAAATAAATAAAATCTTTAAAAAAAATTAAAAAAATGAAAATGAAAATGTTTTTTTTCCTGTCACTGCTGAATATTTAATGTTTTTATCTGGATTATCATTACAATGATTACTAGTACATACTTCCTCAAATAGCATAAATGTGTTTCAAATAGTAATCACTAAACATAAAAATTAATATTTATTGGAAATATACCTCGTGAAATTGATGAGGCTTTAAAAACTTTCCAAACTTTTCCACGGGTTCATACATCCATGATGGATATTACCAATTGTTAGGCCGAGGTTTGGCATCAACTCTTCTATTTTTCCACTTATAGATATGCATACTGAGAGTGCTTGTTTGCATAACTAAGAAAATGGGAGGGGAAGGAATTTTACGATGGCAATTTCTCAAAATTCTTTGACCTACACTTGAGTTTTAGGCCAGATACTATGTAGTGTTCTGTTATAAAAATTCTCATTTATGACGCATCACTCACAACTTGCTGAGGTTCTCCTTCAATTTTGTTGAAAGCAGAGAAATGTGACCTACCCAGTTTGCAATAGAACCTGTTATCCAGTTATGAAAGTATTCTGTTGGGAGAGGCAGTCCACATGGACTCAGTGTCCCTGCACATTCTTGCTGAGTCTGCCAAGAATGCAAGGCTCTGGCTGCTTTTATCCTGGCCATTTCTCAGGGCAGTGAGCAACCTTGAGAAGAAGTAACATCTCTCCCCAGATAGAGAGCAGGCTTGCTTCTGCTTGCTATAAAAGTGTTGAATCTCCCAGGCGTAGCGTGATACAAACCCACATGCTTGTATACACAGCATGTCCCTAAGCCCATCCATTGGCTTACATTCCCTCCAGGAGACTTGGAGGACACAGGAAATAGCCTCTGACCCACAAGTTTCATGTCTTTTGTCTGCCACCATGAAACCCTCACAGACTAGTTCGTTAACTTTGAAGTAGGATAAGATCCCAGATCCTTCACAGACCGTGACATATTTATGTTTTTAATTTCTGGGAACACTACCAAGAAGGCATTATCCTGGCTCACTGAATGACTGTTAATTATAGCAGTTACTGTTTCACATGGGGGTACCCTGATTATTATAATAGAAATGAAGTGTTGGAAAAAAAAATCTAAATATTGTTAACTTTGATATACACTTGTCAATACAATATTTTTGAAAAACTCTCTGAAAATCTTATCATGTACTTTGAATACACATTCATGAAAAATTTGGAACCATAAAAAAAAAAATTGGAGCCACAGATGTGATTTGTTCAAGTTTTGGGAGTCTCTGCTATCATAACCTAATTGGCAAATCCAGTCTCCCCAGTCAAACCAATCAGCTAAGATAAACTTACTCAAAGTTACTTATCTGTCTTTATTTTTTCCAGTACAAATGAGCATGTTAATATGCCTTTCCAGGACTCCCATTTTATTTCCGAACACAGCAATAAATCATCTCAAATGGCTCAAGCTGGTATTATCTCAAACATCTCAAAATGATGGAAGTTAGTACCCCTAACTTTGTAACATTTGCTATCTTAAAGGCAACACCCAGTGTTCCAGGAGAACTCAGATTCAACCATTTGGCGAGTCAAGCTCATTCATGAATAAAACAGTGTTTCATTAAGGTTTAAAGCACAGATCTGAGCACTGAAGTCCCTGTGCCTGGACATTGCAGCAGCTCCATCGATACATATTCTTGTTCATTCTCTCCAAAGAAAATCCAAATCAACACAAATCAAAGTAGGGAAATTTGAAAATCACATCTTCATTTATGAACTTAGAAAAGCCTTTGAGTGCTGCAACATTGAAGAATATTGTTAAATACAATATTGTTTCTTTTGTTATAACAGTGGGTATATATTACTAATTGGAAGTGGCTGGAACTGTCCCTGGGTTTACCAACCTGTAAGGTAAATATTTTATCTACTGCAGTTTGCACCACGATCTGCTGGATGGTTTTTCAGTGAAGTACCAGAATATCGGAATAGACGCTCTGTAGGAATGCTATTTCTTGAATTCCTGAACCATGGGTTCACCTGCCTGCTGAATATCTCCCTCCCCATTTCCAACAGACACTGCAAACTAATTTTCAATTCTAAGATAAGTTTCCATCCTCAGGCTTCCTGATCTCGTTGACAGCAACTCCAGTTTGCAAGCAACTCTAGTTGCTTGAGCCAAAATCCATCCTAGGAGTCAGTCTAGAATCTTGTTTCATTTTCACCCCAAAACCAAATTAATGGAAATCCTATAGGATGGTTTTCAAAATACATCCAGAGTCTGGTCACTTCTCCCAACTTCCACAGTCTCTGTCTTATTTGGAGACACTATCCTTTTTTGGTCTATACTATTGCAAGCAGGTTCCTATCTATTCTTCCTGCTCTACCTATGACGCTCTACAGTTTATTCTCAACATGGCAGCCCAAGGGATCATTTAAAAACCTACATGCTATTATGTCCATCTTCCACCTAATGTCCTGCAATGGTGCCCTTTCATCCAGAATAAAGTCATTATCTTTATAATGGTCCCTCCCCATACCCTATCCCTAATATCCCCTCACCTTATCCCCTACTACTCTTCTTTTTTGCCCTCTCCATACCCCGCACTGAGTGGGCTCCTTGATGTTTATTCTGCACCCCAAGAATAGTCCCATTTGGAGGGGGTTTCATTCTCACTACTTCCTCTGCCTGAGCTGGTTTCGACACATATTCATATGGGTGACCCACTCACCTCCTTCAAGCCCTTGTTCACTTGTCGCTTCAGTGAGGCCTACTCTGAGAGTGCGATTAAAAATTGCCACTCATATTCCTTGGCTTAGTTTGTCCAATTACCCTTTCTACCCTGTGGCAGGCAGCCTCTAAGATGGCCCCTGTGGTCCTCACCTCCAGGTATTCAGGACCTCTGGTAATCCCTTTCCTTCATGTAACTTGTTTTTAACTAATAGACTTTCGCAAAGTTGAGGAAATGTCACTTGCATGATAGGATTATAAACAGTTTTGACTTCTGTCTTGCAAGCAGATTTTCTTGATTGTCTTCTTGAATTGCCCTTTGATGACAGAAGCTGCCCTGTAGGAGAGGTGTGTGTGGCAATCAACTGAGGCAATGGAGGGCACTCTGTCAGCAGCCAGATAGGAACTGAGGATCACAGTCCAACAGCCTGCCAGGAACTGAGTTTTGCTAGCAACTGCTGAGGGAACTCAAAATTGGATCCTTCCCTGGTCAAGCCTTCAGATGAGACCACAGACCCTGTATTGAATTTGATTGCAGCCTTATGGCCAACTGTGAAGCAGAGGGTCCAACTAAGTCGTGCCTAGATTTCTGACCCACAGAAACTGTGAGATTAAAAAATGTGTTCTTTTAAGCCACTAAATTTTGGGAGTAATTTATTACTTAGATAACTAATTTATCTTCTGTACTTTTCCCTGCTAGCATATAAACTCCAGGGCAGAAATCTTTGTTTTATTACTAATGTATCCTAACTACCCTAAGTAGTGCTTGGAACATAGTAGGTTCTTTTTTTTTTGGATGAATAAATGAGTGGATGAATCATTGAACTAATGAATCATAAATGAGTGGATGAATTCATTGAACTAATGAATGATGCTCTTGGCAACTAGCTACCTACAGTTCCATAAACTTTGGGGGCACCTGGGTAGCTCAGTTGGTTAATGTCTGCCTTCAGCTCAGATCATAATCTGAGGGTGCTGGGATCAAGCCCCACACCAGGCTTCCTGCTCAGGGGGAACCTGCTTCTCTCTCTCTCCCTTTTCCACTCTCCCCTGGTTGTATTCTTTCTCTCTCTCCCCCCCCCTCAGATAAATAAATAAAATCTTAAGAAAAAAAAAAAACCCAGTTCTTGTAACTTTGTAGCTAGCACCAGTGTACCAAGAAATTATGACTTTTTTAACACTCATGTAACACTTTCCATATTTTTCAATGAACAGTGCTAATTTGTAATAGTTAGCCAAAGTTGACTTTGATGACTACTTGAAAATATTAAAGTCATTTACATTTTTGCCAGTACCCTCAATTTTCATCAACAAAAACTTTGTAGTTTTATTTTTCAAATCTGGATGTTTGAAAAGAAGAAATTGCAAGATTGTTTCATACTACTGTTAGTCTTTAGTGTCACAAACTCTCCATCAGGAGCAATGTATTTTTTGATAATAGGGGATCAGAGAGGACATTAAGATAAAATTGGCATCATCAGGCTGCTCTGTATCTAAATTCAACACATCTGCATACTGGTCCAAGTGCTCATTTCTAATAAAGTAACAGAAATAAATTAAGAAGAGAAAGAGAGGCAGCTCTATGGCAGTTCCATGGGGCCTTGATAGAAGCAGGTTTTGTAGTCTTCTAACATTTCAAATGCCCCCTTATTTGGTCACCCTGTGGTGGTTTTGTTGTTGTTGTTTGTTTGTTTGTTTGTTTTTGCACCTCAGAAAAATTTGCCCTAGGAAGAATCAGATGGGATTAAAGGCAGAATGTCTTTTTGTTGAATACAAGAAATAGGGTTCTGAAAGTAATAGAAGAGGAGAACTGGGTTGAGGTAGTAAGAAGAGTTGAGATTTAGCAAAGAGTATATGTGGAAGCCAAGGATCTGGAAGTGGTTCCCTAGAACTTTCTATGTCCATATCCCTATCAGAAGATCTTTGGTTACTTCCATTTTCAGACCTCTGTTCTAGCCAGCTGAAGAGGGTTTGCTTAGGGTTGAGGTGGGGACAAGAAGGGTTGAGGAATCAAGTGGCTGTATTCATAGTACCATAGTCTGACTTCTTCCAAGTGAAAAGCTTATGCTATTATGGCATGGGGCTCAGTGAAGAAAGTGTCAATCATCCTTATAGCCCATAAAATTTGAGAGTCACAGATCTTACAGAATTAAATGTACTTGCATATAAAAATGGAGAAAGAAGTTCACTCCCGTAGGAAAACTGTTTAAGGGTACAAAAGCAGGCAGAAATATAAACAGGAGAGAAAGCCCAAGTGACTACATTTTTCTTTTTTCTTGTTTTAAAAACTTTATTTATTTATCTATTTGAGAGAAAGAGAGAGAGAGAGTGAGAGTGTGTGTGTGGTGGGGAGGGGCAGTGGGAGAGAGAGAATCCCAAGCAGACTCCACACTGAGTGTGGAACCCAGTGCAGGGCTTGATCTCACAACCCTGAGATTATGACCTGAGCTGAAATCAAGAGGTGGGTGCTTAACCAGCTGAGCCATCCAGGTACCCCTGCATTTTCCAATTACAATGAAAAGTCTGCTTTATTCATAAAGGATTGGCTTGCACTGTTTTGAATTATACTTTTTCTTTCAGGAACAGAATTATAGTTTCACATATCACTGACTCCATCTGGGAGACTTGTCAGCCATGTATAAATAAACCATATTTCTATCTTTCTAAGTTTTATTAATATTTATGTATGATGAACAAAAAAAAAGTTTGGAGAATGGTTCAGTTGGGGGGGTATTAAATTATATTGTACACAAGGCAGTCTGGCACCCATTTCTTACTCTGTAGTTTTCAAGGAAAACTTATTTGTGAATAAACAAATAAATAAATAAAAACCTCCCTGAGGTGTCTCAGAAATGTTGATAAACTTGTGGGAAAATCCAGAAGCTAAAGTCCCAATAAGCACAAAGCTAAGGGCCAGGCCCATGACGTTTAAGTTCATGACACCCCCTTTGCTCCATGTATGTGGCTGTCCAGGGGAAAGTCAAGTTACAGATAACAACCTGAGTTCTTGTTGAGTGATAGCTGTTGAAACCCCTTCCTTCGTCCTTATCAGCTGCCTCTGAGTTACCACATCCCATGTGCCTCCCCCACCAGTTCCGCAAGAGGCTACGGCCTGAAAAGTACCATCATGGTAATGATTTGAGGTGAAGTAAGTCTTTTTCTTGTTGACTATTTTTCCAACAGAAAACCCGGAATTTCCTGTCTCAGCCTTCCGATAGACCAAGTCAAGATGGATCCCCAGACCTCTTGGGAATCATTTCAAGGAGAAATGAGGGGGTGGTCCTTACAATAGCAACAGCAAAATGACTAGTACAGAGTGCCTGGCCTTGCTCCACCGACAGAAACCAGCACTCCCACCTGTTCCCTTGGCTTAGCCCTGTCCTTAATTTAAAGCCCAAGACCAGCAAGTTGCCTAGTTAATGTTTAAAACAAAAACCTGTTGAACAGAAAGAAATTCTTTCAAAGGACAAAAGGTCTTTATGCTGAAATCCCTTCCAAAACTTTCCTAGGCAGAGAACACTAGATGTGTAATCCTAAATAACTTCTGATGAGATGGCATTTTAATTTCTCAGGGAAGGATATTATTAGAGCTTAGGTCAGGAAAAAAAATAAGGTTCTGAGTAAGAGCATAGAATTTTAGGGTAAGGGGAGGGGGCACTGGGTAGATTAGCGGAACCCAGACACCAGTCTGTTCAGAAGAGAGGTTTGGGCCCTTTGAACACAGACCACCAGATTAGCTGTGAGCTGGGTCTACCGAGCAGCTGCATGTTCAATGGAGAAGTCAGTCCAAGTGGTTTCTGAGAAAGGGCATCCTCTCAGCTCTTTTGTGATACAGAAATCACTACCTAGCTCCAACTACCCTGGAAGAATGTTTGGAAATTTTTATCAAATGTGGTTAATGTGGGCAGCAAGAGAAAAAAACCCAAGTAAATGTTTGACATTCAGCCTATGATCTGAGAGAGGAAGCAATGGAGGGTTCTACCAAAATAAATTTGGAATGGCTTGGTAAAAATGAAAGAGCATGTGTCTGTACCCTTTCCTCTCCAGCTTGGAGTGCCTTAGCAGACCCCTCATCCTTCCTTTCCTACTCTGCTAGGAGTTAGACATAGTCCCCTTCAGGATTATAAATGTTTGGGGTGTATCCAGGGTTGGCCCCACAGCTGGACAAATAAATAGTTCTTTGAGGACTTTTTCCTGTAGATCTCACAGAGGCCTTATCTAGAGAGTGAATAGCTAGGGCTTATGTGCACAGAACAGACGAGAGCTAAAATGTAAATTCCTTATTTTGTTCATGGATATGCCCTGAATGATTAGAACATTTGTACGTTAAATGAATGGCTCTATTCATATGATGGGATGGACAGCCCAGCTATGGCTGAAGCCAGCACAGCATCTTATGTCTGGGCCTTCCGGTCACGGCTCCCTTATTCCTCATCTTAGCTTTCTCCCACTTAAAAATTCAATGAAAAGTTGATTCTTTTCTAACTGATAACATTCCTGTTTTCTGTCTTAAGGTAGCAGTCCCAATCCCTAAATATACCCAACCCAAAGGGGAGCTGTCTTTACTGTTTCACCATGAAGAAAGAGGGAAAAACCCCACAACTCTATCAGGATACTTGTCCTGGGGCAAATAAATTACAGGCGTGTGAAGTCCGAATACTCCTGTCTGTGTGCTCTTAGCCTGAATTGCATTGCTAAAGGTTTTTAGGGAACATAGATGCTCTTCAAGGGGTGTTTTAATGGGTAGAAGAAGTGAAAAAGCTTTATTCCTAAGGAAGAACACTTGGCTCAGTATTAGTCACGTTGACGTGTCATGGATATATCATATCACACGGTGGTACAGAATTCAGGAGCAGGAAAGCAGAGAGAAAATGCTATTCCTTCTCCTTTTTCATTCATTCATTCATTCATTCATCCAACAAATACTTATTGTGGTAAACACTGTTCTTTAGAAGCTGGGGATGCAGTGGTAAAACCGAGACAAAATTCCTGCCTTTCTGGAATTTACAGTCTTTCAGGGAAGTTATATCTTTCCTATGTATACCAGTGGACAACTAAAGAGAGAGGAGTTATAGATGACTAGAAGGCCTAGTAGGTAGTCTGTGAACTCTTTCTAAGGAATCTATGTATAGAAGACTGGGAGAATTTTGGTGCTAAATTAGCCTTATGTAATGAAGGTTATATTAGCTCCAGGAGAGATCTAACCTGGTCACAGGAGAATAGTTAAGAATGATATATAAAGAAAGAGTCAAGTCAACTCTGGGTGTGAATGTGTCTTTTTTTTTTTTTTTTTAACTCAAGCTTAGTGTTGCAACTACTAGGCTAAATCTAGGGGAGAAAAAGAAAAAAAAAATCTTATGCGTGGTGGTGAAATACAAAAACAACCTTAAAAGACAAATTATAGATTGGGAGAAAATATTTGTAACATCTATATTGTCCAAGAAATAAAATACCCATAATATATAAAGAGCTTCTATAAATCAATGATTACAATATAAAAACAGGCGAAGGTTATTTTCTTGGTCACTTCCTAGCAGAAAACAATGGCTTGTTGAAAAACATTCAAAGACTTCAATGAAGTTTAAAGAAGGGACTATTTACAGAGATGAGGCCAGAATTGAGGACAACAGCAATGGTACTACCGAAATTAGGAAGCCATTACCACTCCTAGGTCTGGGGCATAAAGAGAAGGAAAGGCTTCTTGAAGCTTGGAAAGAGCTGGGGGTCCCTATAGGTCCTGGATCCTGGATCCGAGGCTGAGCAGACAAGTGGAGCAGGGCATAGTAGGGTAAAGAATGGGTCTGTGGTAGGCTGGAGGAATAGAGAATAACCTGGATAGTCATAAATAGAAACTCACAGTTTAAACATTAATATCTAATAAATATTTAATTTATTTAAAACACAACCTCATTAATGAGCAGTGAAATGTAATTTTAACAACAGTATACTATTTTCTCATATCAGACTGGGAAAACTAAAATAAAATATGCTATTTAGTATTGGTGAGGAAGGAAAGAGTGAGAATTGTCATACATTATTAATAGCATAAATTGATAGTTTTTTGGAAAGTAATTTGGCAGTAACTATCTGTTTAAAAAATACTCCTTGACCCAGCAACCCAGCTTCTAGAAGCAGCTTATTCCACTGAGAGATAGTGAATTAATTGGGTTCAGAAGGAGACACCCAACCCTACCCCACTCCATCCCTGGAGATTATAATGTCTAAGGGAGGATAGTCATTTCACTCATTGTTCATTGTTTCTGTCTCCAAGATGTAGTTCAGCAAGTATTTATGGAGTTCCTACTATGTGCCAAGGTGTTTCCCAGGCACTCAGGAGCCCCTCCTCTCTTGAGGGGTTTATAATCAAGTGGGTAAGAAGTTTATATGAACATATAATTTGAATAGAAAGTTCTAGAAGAGGAGGCAGCCACATTCCCAGAATAATATCAAAGCAAAAGAAGAGGAAGAGTGTCACTCACATGGAAGATGTCCTTAGAGAAGTTACACATTTTGACTGAGTTTTGAGAGCTAAGCAAGATTTTCTCAGGTGAATCAGGGGACAGAGGCACTCCAGAAAGAGGGGACAATGTGAGCAAGGCATGAAAGCAGGAAACAGAAGAGTATGCTGGGGAGACAGGAAATCAGCTTTGTAGAAAATATTGCTTCTGTTAAGATAGGGTAACAGGGGACAGACTTACCCTCCTGCCTGGAAAAACAAAACAAAACACCCAGACAAATACATAAAGCACGGTTTTCAGGAAACCAGATATCATGTGCAGTGATCTCTGAGAGATGGAAACAAAGGAAATTTATTTTGAGATTTCTTCAGCTTACTGCTTGGAGACAGTCTCAAGGCTGTGATGCAGGAAGTGGGAGACCAAGTGGAGCCCAGCAGACTCTGAGTTGAGGACACAGCACTAAGAATCCTAGGAGACCAAGGTCAATTTCACTGGAAATTACAAAACACTGCTGAGAGAAATTAAATGAGATTGGACAAAGTATATATGGGCAGATATACTTTGTTCATGTGTTGGAAGACTTTGTGTTGTTAAGATATTAATTCTCTCCAAATTGATCTACAGATTCAGTGCAACCCCAAGCCAGATATCTGCAAACAGGGATCCCAGTGGAAAGCAACAGGTTGATTCTTAAATTTACAAGAGCCAAGTCATAATGACTCTGAAAAAGAAGAACAAAGTTGGAGACCTGACATTGCCTGACATACTTTTAATATACCTATATTACTTCCTACAATAAAGACTTACTATAAAGCCATAATAATCAAGGCAGTGTGGTATTTGGCATTAAGATAGACAATGGAACAGAACAGAGAGTCCAGAAACAAACAGACATGTATACAGAACTGATTTTTGACAAGGATGAAAAGGCAATGGAGTGGAGAGGGGATAGTCTTTCAATAAGCGGTGTTGGGACAGAATGGATCGTAGGCCTCGGTGTAATACTTAAAACTACACGACTTGCAGAAGGAACATGCAAGACAATTTCTGTGACCTTGGGTTATAAAAATATTTATTAGGTATGGTACCAGAAGAAAAATATTTGAAAAATTTTGTATCTCCTAAAGAACTTATATTCAAAATGTGTAAAGAATTCTCAAAATTCAACAATATAAAAACAAACAATGTCTCCTACCCTCCTTTCTAAAAGGAAAAAAGCATAGGAACAAGGAAGAGTTTTGCCTCACTAGAGATGAGATATGAGCATGGCTCTAAGCGGAATGGAATCAGTCTGCAGATACTGGAAAGGGAAGCCAAATTCAAGGCTCATATTCCCAATGGCACATTACTCCCAGAGATTCTGACTTAATGCATCTGGTGTGGGTTCTGGGAATTGTTTTTTTTTTTTTTTTTTTTTTTTTAAAGAAACCAAAACTCCACAGTTAATTATAGCACACAGTTTGGTAATTGTTAGAACACGGTTAATGGAGAAAGTAGGGGCCTGTAGGATTAAGAGCACAGGTCCAGAATATCATGACACTTGGGTTTTAGGAAGGTGTTTTGGGGTGTTATATTTCTGAAACTCTTTACTCTTTTTTGTTCTTGCCAGTTTTGACCAGGAGGTGGTAGACATCTGAGATGAGTGTGCCTTTCTGACTCTTTCTGGTTTGGGGGACTGTGGAGAATAGGTAGAATAGTTAATACATGCATTCATTTAAGAAATACTGTGTGTCCATTTTGCTGTCCACTGGTTGGGGATATAGACAGGTAAACAGGAAATTCAGACAGTCTGACAAGTGCAGAGACTGTGGGAGTGGAGAGCACCAAGAGTGACAGAGCAGGGCTGTTAGACCTCAGTGGGACAGGGAAGGAACGATGACACAGAGAACTAACATTCAGGTAGAAATTAGCCAGTGACAGAGAAGAGGATAGACAGTTAAAGCCCTAATGGGGAAGGCACAAGTGCCATTTTGGGGAAATTGGGCTTCAACCTGAGGGCCCTGGGGAGCAGCTGAAAGGTTGGAAGTGGGAGACCCCAATATCTTATGTGTGCTGAGAGAGAACACACCACCCTCCGTGTGACAGAGTCGAAAGGAGACAAGGCTTGAGGAAATGAGTCTAGTTAAGAGGCAGTGAGGGTAATTGAAGCAGAAGGTAATGGTGCCTGAGTGAGGAAATGGCCGAGGAAAGGTGAGAGGTGGCTGGGCTTGAGAGACAGGGAAGAGGACTTCACAGACTTGGCTGCTGTCGGGGGGTTGGGGAAGAGGGAGAAATTCAGCAAGATTCACCACGTGGTGAGTGTGTGTGGGGATTTGAGGATAGACTATGGGTTTAGTTCTGGCATGGAGTGATGATGAATAATGATAAATAGTTTGATTCATAAGAGAAAGAGAACTTTGTTGAAGATGAATGTTTAGGAATCAGTAACATCTTCACTTTACCATAAGGCGAGGAATTTGACTGGTTCTTTCTTCTGCTTCCATGCATTTGTGTCAAAATAAACCAACATGTGACCACTAGTATCCATGCCACTGAGTGGTGTATAAGTCCATCATCTCAGCTTCTTCCTGGCCTTGGCTGCAGAAAGCCAAGTTCATACTTCATGTTAGTTGGATGCAAGGGTGGAGAGGGAGAGACCCATTAATCTCACCCTTCCCCACATGCAGAACATCTGCTGTCCTTGTGATGGGGGTGGCCAAGAGCACACCTCCTAAGCTCCCGTAGACATAGGAGGGCTGCACGGGGTTGAGCTGATGGCTGAAACCAAAGAAGGCCCAAACCTGTTGTCAAAGCAGCTGCATGAGCCATAAATTGCTTGTAGAAGCAGACTCAGGGGAGGGAGTGAAACAGGAGCAGCTATGGTTGTGATAGGGTTCCCTTTGGTTTTCTTATTTGGTTCAGAGCTACAGGATTCCAGTTTTTTTCTTGGAGACAAAAAAAAAAAAAAAAAAAAAAAAAATCCATGGGGAGTATTTTTCTTTAGATTCCCTCTGTCAGGCTTGTCTTCCCCACCATCCTGGTGAGTAGTTCTAACACCGGGCTGAGTCCCATTTCCAAGAGAGCATGGAAGAGCCTCCCCATTGTAAGGTCAATAACAAAGCATCCCTTCTCTGGACCTTGCAGGGGCTCATGATGGTGTCGTACATGTCTTTTTAGACAGGGGTAAGAACAATCCTGTAAATTTATCTGCACTTTGTATGTTACAAAGTATTACTTTGTATGCACTTTGTATGGCCATTCAAAAGGGGTCCTGTGTCTGACTCTATGATAGGGCCATACGCCATATATAAATTGTGCATTTTTATCTAAAGTGTGTGTGTGTGTTGAGAAGAGATGGCTTATTCATACATTTGAATTTTAATACGTTTTAGTTTAATTCCTGTTTTAAAGAAAGGAGACGTACAGAAACGTACACGGGTCCTTGGAACTAGAAGGGCAGCCATCTTGCGTCTTACATAATTATGGCCTCCCTTCCTTCCATCCTTCCTTTTTTCCTACCTTCCTCCAACAAATGTTACTGTGTAGTTCCTATGTGCTAGGTGCTGTGGATGTTGAAATGAATTAAGAGCCCTTCCTATCCTCGAGGAGTTGTCTATACTTGCTATGTATTGAAAGCATCCCCTAAATCCAGAAGGAGACTTGTTTGGTGTGCCGGTGAGCAATACCCAGCCCCCCATGACGTTGGTGCTGCTGCTGACCCACGCTCTTCATGCCTGCATTTGGAATTCTCTCCCAGTCGAGCTAATGGGTTTGAGTTGATCCCTCCATACTCTGGCACCCAGTTCCCCGGTGGCTAAGGACAGTCTTCTCCCAGGTGGTTGGCCATAGCTGGAGGCACAGACTGTGGTTCTGAGGGTAGGAAAACTAACTGGAATACAATTTTGGGAATTGTCTGAAATTAATTCAGACAAGGCCTGAACACAGAGGGATGACCCTTGTTGAGAATCAATTTCTTTCTCTCCTGAATCATTTCCATTGTTGCCATACAGGTGTGCTCCAGGATCACCATTAGTAACAACAAAAACCCGCCTTAGCAAAACATCTTGAGAAAGATGTCTCTTGTCGCCTTCCCATGTTTTCACCTCTTACTCTCTTCTCTTCTTGGCAGGTGGACATTTTTCCTCTCTGCAGCGAAACTCTTGCAAGATCACTAATGACTTTTACATTGCCAAGTTCAGTGATGGCTTTCTAGATCCCATGTGGCATTTCTGGAGCCATGATTCACTTGCTTCCTTGCTGCGTTTTCTCAGTTACTATGTCACCTCTTTCTCTTTCATTTGGTGGGTAAACACTAGAGTACTCTGCTGGCCCCCAACTCTTCTCTGGCTGCAATCTCTCTTGAGGTGATCCTATACAGCCCTCTAGCTTGACCTCGTATCCATCTATGCGGATGACCCCAGATTTACCCCTCCCTAACCTTTTACCTCATATACCCTACTTCCCATTCGACTTGTCCATTTGGGTATCTAAGAAGTACCTTAAATTGAACATGGCTGAATTGTAACTCTTAATGCTCCCCTCCATTTTATATTCTTCCCTTTCTCTTCTCCACCTCGGAAGATGACATTCAGGCCCCAATTCCAGGTTGGTGTCATCTTTGATTTCTCTTTTTCTTCATTCTTCACTTACAGTGAGCCTTTCCAAATACATTCCATATCTGTCTCCTCTATTGCATCACCACCATATTCCAAGCCATCAGTATGTCTTGCCTGGGTTATGACCACTCCTGCTTCCCTTTGATCAATTTGTATGTAATTAATCATGAGATTTTTAAAAACATGAATCAGAATGTTTTATTTTATGGTTTAAACTCCCCTGATAGAGTTCCATTTTATTTAAAATAAAATCTAAAGGCCTTGCCATGACCTTTTCTATAGCTTATGTGAACCCCCAGCTTGTCTCATGCCAATCGCTGTTAGTTCTTCCAATGATCTATTCTGACCTCTCTTCCATTCTTTCAACATTCCTCTTTGTGCCCACTTTAGACCCTCTGTTTTTGTTGTTCCTTTATGGGGAATCTTCTGCACTCGCAGCCATCTCCTTCTGGATGTTTTGGTCTCTGCTGATATATCATTGCCTCAGAATATTCCCTGGATACCTAAAGCTTCTAGGCAACCTTTTCACCCCCATTACATTGTCTTGTTTTCAAATTTTTTTTTTTTTTTTTTTAAGTAGGCTCTATGCCCAGCATGGAGACTGAAGTGGGGCTCGAACTCATGACCTCGAGATCAAGACCAGCACTGATATCAGAAGTCAGATGCTTAACTGACTGAGCCACCCAGACACTCCATCTTGTTCAAATTTTTATTACTTAGGTTTCTCACTATATGAAGTCATCTTGTTCACTTATTATTTTTTTGTACTTCGCCTGTCTTCCTCCAAAAGTATGTAAACTTCATGAGAACACGGACATTATCTCATTTCATTCTCAATCCCAGGTGTCTATGATGGATCCTGGTACATAATGGGTGTTCATAAATCATTCTTCTGCTCATGACCTTTTATTTCTTCCCATCTTAGGGAAGTCAAGGTCTTGTGCTTTTGACTGACCTATAAGGTCCTATGGCATTTGCCACACCTCCCTGTCCCCAAACCACCACTTTCATGAGCTCATCTTTCTTACTCTACTCTAGTCTCACTGGACTACTCACTAAGCGTTGGACAGGGGGTGTCTGGGTGGTGTAGTTGGTTGAGCATTCAAATCTTTGTTTTGGCTGAAGTCATGATCTGAGGGTTTTGAGATCGAGTCCTGTACCAGTCTCCATGTTCAGTGCAGAGCCTGCTTGAGAGTCTTTCTCCCTTTTCCTCTGTCCCTTCCATTTATGCTCTTTCTCTCTCAATAAATAAATCTTAAACATTGAAGAGACCAAGTAGATGCCTCTCTCAGGGACTTTATACTCGCTGTTCCTCTAATGGGAGCAAATCTTTCAACTAAACCATCTGTGGGCTTGTTAGTCATTCTTTGTGTCTTCATCTGGAGACTTCCTTCTCTTTCCTATCACAAATTTTAGTTCCTGACCTGACATTTCCTTTCTTCCTTCCTTATTTTCTTCCTTGGCACTAAACGCAATCTAACCTATTGTATATTCTACTCACAGTCCTTGTTTATTTTCCCTCTCTTCACTAGACTGTAGTTTCTAAGGGGGTAAGGGTTTTGCCTGTTTTGTTCACTATTCTATCACATCCTTGGGTAGATCTTGGCACACAGTCATTCTCAGTAAACATTTGTTGAGAGAATGAAAAAAAGGAAGAGTAGGTAGTTTCCATTACAAATTCTGGACTTTACTAGGAAAATATTGAATGATTTGAAGAAGCTGAATGTCAGATTTCCACTGAGAAAAGATTGCTTTGGAGATTTGTGAAAGATGAGGAAAGTGAATGTGACATTTGGGTGACCGGGTGGGAGGAACTTGTGGTAGTAGTTTGGGGGACAGAGAGTGGTAGCCTGGATTAGGGCTGTGGCAGTGGGGATGGAGAAACAGGTGCCTTTGAGACAGTTAGGAGGCTGAATGTATAACCACCAGTGATTGACTGAAAATGGGAAGCTGACCTGTGTCGAGAACGAATCTAAGGTTTCTAGTGTAAGTACCTGTGTGAATGGTTGTTCTATTCCTGGAAACAGAAAATCCTGGAGAAGGAAGAGATTTCAGGCAGAAGATCAAGGGCTCAAAGTATCTGGACTTGCTGAGTTTCACATGTCTGGGAGATAGAGGAGTGGAAATACTGTGTTGGCAGTTGGATATTCAGGTCAGGATCTCAGAATAGTTGAGTCATCGGCACACAGATAGTACATGAAGCCATGGCAGTAGATTATAAACAAAAACCAGTATCAAGTTGCACCTGTGAGACCAAAAGTTCATCGAACATGTTTATGATTTTTATGGTTTTAGCAAGTATGGTTGTTTCTCGCTGGGAAGGCTTGTTTGCTAAGTTACTTCTATACTAAGTGTCAGAGTACTCTCAATCTCCAGCCGGAGCCTTAAAATTTCTGTTGAGTCCTACCTGTGACCTTTCCACCAGGGTTAATCTGGACCCGACTGTAGGGGCTCCTGGGTGGCTCAGTTGTAAAGTGTCTGTCTTTGGCTCAGGTCATGATCCCAGGGTCCTAGGATTGAGTCCTGCATTGGGTTTCCTGCCCTGTGGGAAGTCTGCTTCTCCCTCTCTCACCCCCCCTGCTTGTGTTC
The DNA here is from genome assembly GCF_022355385.1 of Mustela nigripes. Lineage (NCBI taxonomy): Eukaryota > Metazoa > Chordata > Mammalia > Carnivora > Mustelidae > Mustela > Mustela nigripes. The sequence goes on from NC_081561.1 coordinate 51,921,368, forward strand.
ACTCTCTTGCTATCTTTCTGCCAAATAAATAAACAAAATCTTAAAAAAAACCAACAACCCCAAAACTGAACACTGCAGCTCTGTCTTGACTGAGCTCTGTTTCAGGTTTCCCCGCTGCATCACCTCTGAGCCTTCCCCCAACAGACCTGGCCATGAAGAAGATGTGAGGGGATGGTGACAGTCACCTAACTCAGCTGCAAGTGGAAACATTTTTTCTTGAAGCTTCTGGATCTGTGCTCCGACCACAGTCATTCATTGTTACGTGGGGGCAGAGGGACACATAGCGCAAGAAATGAAGTGCACAGGGCAAATGGAAATACCTTAAATTGAACCCAGATAAATCTTGTTACAGTTCCGTGAACATTTAAAAAAAAATTTTTATTTATTTGACAGAGAGATAGACAACCAGAGAGGGAACACAAGCAGGGGGAGTGGGAGAGGGAGAAGCAGGCTTCCCACCGAGCAGAGAGCCTGATGTGGGGCTTGACCCTGGGACCCTGGGATCATGACCTGAGCTGAAGGCAGACGCTCAATGACTAAGCTACCCAGGCACCCCTTGCATGATGAACATTTTGATATCACTGTGTCTTTGTTCCATTCTGGATGAACAGTTGTAGGAAACTATGCATTTGTTTTTGGCTTGTTTTTATTTTCCTCCTTCTTCTATTTAAAGTATTTTTTAAAAGGTGATGTATTTATTGTAAAAAGTTCAGTGTAGAAGTGAGAAATGCAAGTCTTGTTTCATCCTCTTAGCACCCCCCCCCCTTTTTCTTTTTCAACTGGTTCAATGGATTGTCTTGTTCAATTTTGTTTTAAATTCAAATTTGGTTGCGTTCAACAGCTTGGCCTGATTCACTCTGGTTCCACTCTGGTTTCCTTGTAGCAGCTGTTTGCCATGAATGATATCATGCTTGTGCTGGGGTCTTCTCTGTGGCTTCTCTAGGCAGCTTTTGACTGAAAAGCACCTGGGAGTACAATCAGATCTTAATTCTTGGGCAGGAGATGGTGTGCCCGGAGAACAGACAGCTGCCCTCCTTTGGGAGGAGTGGGAGCAGGTGGGGGCCAAGAGGGCCACATGCCACCAAATCCCTTGCAAATTTCCCCCCTTCCTCAGCAGAGGCTGCCAATCGGACTGAATACCACAGGGAGATTTTTTCCACTGTGAACAACTGTCCCAGGACAGCGAGCTGGGGTCACGTTTCAGGAATCTTGTGTCGCCCTTGAGAAGCCACGCTAATGGCTGTCAAGTGTGTGTAGGGGATGAGAAGGCTCCAAAGAGAAGTGATGAGTCACAAGGCACTGGGGTGAAAGGGGGTGTTCTGGGGGCGTTGCGGTTGGAGTGCGGTCAGATAACTCCAGCTTCCACTTCAACTTTCCATGGAGGTGAATTATCAAAATGATAACAACTCACACTTGAAAAAAATTATTTGTTCCATCTAATCTTATTTTTCCTTTTCCTTGAGACATTTTAATTTCACTTCAATTTAGTTTCCAATCCAATTTGAAATATATGAGATTTATTTAAATTTGAATTAGGAACTAGATCAATGAATACTATTTCACAAATATGAAATATGAAAGAATAGGAAATATTTCCTAATTTCAATTATAAACCTTTTTACACTTAATAGCTTATTAAAATTAACTAAACACATAATAATATCACTGTAGTCATTTTCTTTCTAATTGTCCTTTTGCTTTGAAACATATCATTAATATCTTCATTCCTAGGACCATCAATCTCTTTTTTAAAATCACACACACAAGGGCGAATTCATCTTAGTAAAACACGCCAGTAACAGCAATTCTTTGTATTTGAGGGCACTTTACAGTTTGCAAAATGTATCACAATTATTTTCGAACCCGATCTTCTGAAGAAAAAACATCACTTTCATCTGGCAGAGGAAGAAGCTGGAAGGGAGAGAGATCGAGAGATTTTCCTATGTTCACGCTGAAGCAGGAGTCCAAGTAGGATCTTCTGTCTTCTCTTCAGTAGCTTCCCTGCCTCCAAATGTGCAGAGTGGATCAGACCCCAAGAGGGTCCTGCGGAGAGTGGGATAGAGTGAAAAAAAAATACGTCATTTTCTAGAAGGTGTTCTCTTTTTAAAGATGCATATCTTTTAAAAGACCCTGGGGGAAAGCCTCTAGCTGGCAGACTATTTTAGGGCAAGTGTGGGGCCGAGGAGATAGGAAGAAGAGGAAGATAGGGGTGGGAGGTCAGAATGTGAACCTTGTCTAGTTCCTAAATTAGGTCAGTGACCTTCAATCACTGCCCAGGAGACTTTGGGTTAGCTCTTTACTTGGCCCAGCCCCAACCCCTTTGTTATAGTCACCTTCCTCAAATCAGGTGACTCTTTTAGATCTCATACCTGAACAGAGGAGTGTGTCCTCAAGGAGGCAGCTCTAGCTGGCTGGAGATAAACATCAAAACACACAGATAGTGACCCCTGGGGAATGCTAACAATACTCTAGGCCCACTTCCTTCCTCACGCGGCCTGTACAGCCCACAATCATCAAGATAAACCAGCCACGCATTCCCCTTGACCGCTGTTTCATGTGTCCTTGGGTACTTTAGCTTGGGAGTTGGAGCTCGTTTGATGATATTTCACCTGCAGAAACATATTGTTGGGGGTGGGGGTTTGGAGCAATGAGGGGGAAACTGAGAGAATGATTTGTTCTGGGCCTTACACTCCACTATAGGGAACCAGCCTTGCCTGGGCTCCCTTCTTTGGGGTTCAGCTGGGCTTGAGATGAGGGGCCTTGGTTTCAGTATGGTCTGCTCCCTCTCCTGATATCTCAGCTATTAGAATGAAGTCTCATTGCCTCTGAGATGGAGAATTGGGGAAAACAGCTCCCCTTAAAGCGTGGTGGCAAACTGAGGCTCAGGCTTATAAAAGAAGCCTAAGAAAAATCACTACCAGTGTGCCTCAGAGTTTCCATTTGCCAAGTGCCTCCGATAGGGAAGGGGCCTCGTTCAAGATAAAGTAAAGTACTATGGGAAGTCCTTGGGCTGGGCCTGGCTCTGCTGCTTGTCAGCTGTGTGATCTTGGGTGAGTCATTTGTTTATCTCCAGGCCTCATTTCCCTCATCATTAAAATGAGAGGATTGGACTAGGTGATTGATATTAATAATACTCATATTGATTACTGATAGACTGACAATTCAAATATCTTCTGGCCTTCCAGCCTAGGAGATCAGGCTGGGATCTATTAATCTATAATCTATAATCTATTAATCTATATGGATGTCACTTCTCTGATTTTGAATAACCTTGACTATATTTTTGTTTAATATTTATTTACTTAATTTTTGAGAAAGGGACGGTGGGCGCGTGAGAGTGTCAGAGCGTGTGGAGGGGCAGAGGGAGAGGGATGGAGAGAATCTCAAGCAGACTGCACAACCAGCATGGAGCTCAACACGGAGCTCAGTCTCACAACCTTGAGAGCAGGACCTGAGCTGAAATCAAGAGTCGGATGCTTAACTGACTGAGCCTACCAGGTGCCCTGACCCTTGACTACTTTTTGCTTCACAACCTCCCTGATTCCTTCCTCGCCTCCATACCCCTGGCTCCTTTCCCTCCATTTGCTAAGCTGGCCTTACTTTCCCTCAGTGATGGAGAAGGACCATCTGAAGAGACACACAGGAGCCAGCATACCTTTATTTGATCACCTCTTTGCAGACATATACTTAAAACACATGGGGTCCCCTCGGCTTAGAGTTCCATGAGTAGAGTCCAATTTGTAGAAAACAATGGTGCCATTACCTACTTCCCAGAATGTCTGTAGCTCTTGTGGTCTTGCAAGCCAGGACTTTGAAGATTAAATCTCTCTACTCCTAACACACCTCATAAGTTCTTTGGTAAATAAAGGACACACGAGCAGTCAGAAGGGTAGGCGTGGACCGGGTACCTCACCCTAGAAATAATGAAGCTCTACCAACTAGGGAAAATCAATGTCTGAAATCTCAGCTGGTGTTTGTGGAATACATTGCTTCTCTCAAGGAACATACCGGGGCTTTTGACATTTACCTCTCTACACCAGATGGATGGGAAAACGTTCTCCTGGGTGCTTACCCTCAACACTTCACTATGACACTACTCCTTTTTGACACCAGATGTGTGGTTTTTCCCACATCAAGCAATTCTGTTGTACCTGCTGGGTGGTCCTACAATTGAACTCAATTCTGATACTACTTATCTGGAGATAGTGTCAAATCCCACATGTTAAGGACTCAGTCCCACAAGACCACTCCCACATTAGATGTCAATTGCAAGTCCTGGTTATTCTCCGTAGTTCTGATTGGCTGGCTATAAGTCTGAGATTCCTATGATCCCCTTCTCGGGTTCAATTAATTTGCTAGAGTGGCTTACAGAACTCAAGAGAAATATTTCACTTACTAAATTACCAATTCATCATAAAAGGACATAACTCAGAAGCAGCCAGATGGAAGAGATGCATAGGGCAAGTCTGTGAGAAGAGTCAGGGAGCTTCCATGTTCTGTCTGAGGGCACCCCTCTCCCCCATATCTCCACCAACCCAGAAGCTATCTGAACTCTGTTCTTTTGGGGTTTTATGGAGGCTTCATTATTTAGGCATAACTGATTAAATCATTGGTCATGGTGATTGAACTCCAGCCCAGCCTCCTCCCCTTCCTGGATGTGAGGAGAATGGAGCCGGCAGTTTCAACTTTCTAATCAGAATTTGGTTCCCTTGGCAAACCCGCCCCCATCCCTAGGTGCTTTCCAAAAGTTATCTTGGAAAGGTCAAGTCAGATGCAGTTGAAACAGGTTTGTTATGAGTATCAAATGACCTTTATTGCTTTTCTTACTGAGATAATTCCAAGGATTTTAGGAGCTCTGTGCCAGAAGAGGGAAGAAGACCAAATATATATTCTTTTTTAAAAAAGTTTTTTTTTTAAAAATTTTATTTGAAAGAGAGAGAGAGAGAGAGGGAGAAAGGGGGTTTGTGAGTGGGGGGAAGGGCAGAGGGAGGGAGAGAATCCCAAGCAGACTCTACACTGAATGCAGAGCCTGATGTGGGGCTCGATCTCACCACCCTGAGATTATGACTGAGCCAAAACCAAGAGTTGGGTGCTTGACTGACTGAGCCATCCAGGCGCCCCCCCCAAATATGTATTTCTTGTTATAAATCACAATATTACACCAGAAATTCCCAAGGATGTTCAGAAATCCTGCTTTCAAGCAAAATAATAGATCTATGATGAAATATTTGTGAGAAACTTGAATGTCTTAAAATGGATTCCTTTCGAAACAGTTAACAAAACCAAAAGACAACTGACGGAATGGGAGAAGATATTTGCAAATGACATATCAGATAAAGGACTAGTATCCAAAATCTATAAAGAGCTTAGTAAACTCAACACCCAAAGAACAAATAATCCATTTGAGAAATGGGCAGAGGACATGAACAGACATTTCTGCAAAGAAGACATCCAGATGGCCAACAGACACATGAAAAAATGCTCCACATCACTCGGCATCAGGGAAATACAAATCAAAACCACAACGATATACCACCTCACACCAGTCAGAATGGCTAAAATTAACAAGTCAAGAAATGACAGATGCTGGTGAGGATGCAGAGAGAGGGGAACCCTCCTATACTGTTGGTGGGAATGCAAGTTCCACTCTGGAAAACAGCATGGAGGTTCCTCAAAAAGTTGAAAATAGAGCTATCCTATGACCCAGCGATTACACTACTGGGTATTCACCCTAAAGATACCAACGTGGTGCTCCAAAGGGGCACGTGCACCCGAATGTTTATAGCAGCAATGTCCACAATAGCCAAACTATGGAGAGAACCTATTTGTCCATCAACAGATGAATGGATAAAGAAGATGTGGTATATATACACAATGGAATACTATGCAGCCATCAAAAAATTGAAATCTTGCCATTTGCGACAATGTGGATGGAACTAGAGGGTATTATGCTTAGCGAAATAAGTCAATCGGATAAAGACAACTATCATATGATCTCCCTGATATGAGGAAGTGGAGATGCAATGTAGGGGTGTTGGGGGTAGGAAAAGAAAAAACGAAAGAAGATGGCAATGGGAGGGAGACAAACCATAAAAGACTTAATCTCAAAAAACAGACTGAGTGTTGCTGGTGGAAGGGGGGACGGGAGAGGGTGGTGGGGATATGGACATTGGGGAGGGTATGTGCTTTGGTGAGTGCTGGAAATGTGTAGACCTGGCGATTCACAGACCTGTACCCCTGGGGATAAAATATGTTATATGTTTATTAAAAATAAATAAATAAAGGATTCCTTTCTGCAGGACTTCTCAGAGCCTTTAATAACTCAATCTACTTTGTACGTTTTAAAGGAAGGGAATAGCTCTTAGCATTTTCAAAACTCATTTGTTCACTGACTTTTTTTTTTTTTTAAATGAATTGTCTTTCTAAATTATTCAGGTGCACAGAATATCCTTTTTAAGTCTTTTTCAAATTAAAGAAGTTGCTCTAATGCTGCCCTGTGAGGTTGATTGGTGGGAAGATATTTTGGGCCAGGTTGGGCACTGAGGTGCCTGAAATTTTACATTTTGAAAGCCTATCTTTTCCTAATTGGTATTTGCTCCCAGCAGTCTGGTTCTGTGTTAATTTTCAAGGGCTCAATATTGCCCCCCAGTGGGTCCAGTTAGATCCTGGATTTTCTGTGCAAAACTTGGGATATGATGTTGGCAGTTTCCACAAAACAAAATCTTTTCAAGTCACACACAAAAAATACTGTTCTCATCTGGGATATCACCTAAAAACCTTGATGGCACAACAATATGTGTTTGTTTTGGATTAAGGATATTTAGGTAAACAAAATGAAGAAAATAAGAATAACCCATAATCTTAATGCTCAAAAGTTAACTATTAGTCTTTAGCATGCATATCCTTCTAGTCCTTTTTATTTATATGTTACATAAAAATTCATACCTCCTCTGTTCCTAACAGACAAAACTTTTTCTAGCCCGTGTGTGTGTGTGTGTGTGTGTGTATGTGTGTGTGTTTCATTTAAATGTCATTTGAGAAGCTGCTCCTTGAATATTTTTTGGTTTTTTTAAAGGAGGCAGGAGCTGGGGCTCCTGGGTGGCTCAGTCGCTGGGCATCTGCCTTCAGCTCAGATCATGATCCCAGGGTCCTGGGATCAAGCCCCACAGCAGGTTCCGTGCCATGTGGGTGGCCTGCTTCTCCCTTTCCTCTGCCTGCCTCTTCCCCTCCTTGTGCTCTCTCCCTGTGTCAAATAAATAAAGCCTTAAAAAATACAAAGGAGGCAGGAGGAGAGAGAGGGTAAAGTACTGAAGGGGTAATTCAGGAGTTAAATAATCTCACTACCGTTTTGTGGATAATTGCATCAACGTCTCCCAAGAAGAACACTCTTTAACAGCACCCAGAGACTCCCTTCCCCACTGTGTGAGTTTCCTGTGGCTGCTGTAGCAGTCACATCTAGGAGTCACTCCTGGTCAAACCTAGGAGTTTAAAACAACATGGATTTATTGGCCACAGCTTGGTGGGTATGAAGTCCAAAATCAGTCTCATGGACAAATGTCAAGGTGTTCGCAGCGCCTGTCCCTTTTGGAGGTTCTGAGGGGAAAGTCTGTGTCCTTGCTGTTTTCAGCTTCTAAAGGCCACCTGCATGCCTTGGCTCAGGGGCCCTTTCTGCTGTCATATCCACTTGCCTTCCACTGTCACTTCTACTACTGACTCCTTTGGGTCCCCCTGCCCTCCTCTTAGGAGGACCCTGGTGAACATCTGGTCCACACGGATAGTCCAAGGGAGCCTCCCCATCTCAGTATTCTCAACGACATTTGCTAAGTCCCTTTTGCTCTGTAGGGAAGCGTAGCCCCAGGTTCTGGGGGTGGGAGTGTGGATATCCTTGGGGGAGGATGTTATTCAATCAATTCTGTCTACCACCCTGGCTTTTTCTTTCTTCTGCTGCTTTTTATTTTACTTTTTTAGAACTTAAAGTAAGAATTAGGTATTTTGTATTTTCTGGAATCACGATCTCTGAAGACCATGGACTAATCTGATAAATATGAGAGTTTGTCAGAGGGTGGCAGAAAGTCAAAGAAAGCTCTCTTGCATCACCTGCCTTGGCTGAAAGGTGCCCCTCTGGGACTGACCTACAGGGTTTGGCCATCTCTATACAGGGTTAGGAGGGGCGGACAATTGGACATTCTTGGCATGGTTCAGAGCTGGATCCCAGAAGTCGCTGTGTACAGTCCCCTCCATACCGCATCTGAGAGCTTTGCATTTCAGAGTATGCCCTCCACATCTCTGGCTTGGCTGGGTGCCCCCTTTGAAGTTCAGTAGCAGTTGCTGTCCATAAATAAGGCATGCCCAGTGCCATCAGAGTTCTGAGATGAAGGGCGTGAGAACACTGGAGGTGCAGGGCAACGTTAGGGAGAGATCCTGGTTTCATTCGTCTTCCCCCACCTTTCCTCTATCTTTCCACCTCCAACTGTGTGTAAAAAATACATGAAGGCCCCAGAGAGAATAATCAAAGCTCTGTCACACTTGGCAGACTCTCTCTTGCCTCTTTTTAACAAGAAGGAAGAGGAAAGAAATGAGCATTTGGATAAGAGCCCAGTAGCCAACAACCATTCAGATGCTCCCTGAGCAGCCATGCCTCCTGGACGACCCTCTGGGGGGTCTAACACTAATGATAACTGTATTTATTGGGGCTTATTCTTGACTTGAATATTCTAGGTTTTCCCATCACGTTCTCATGACTACCCCCTTGGAATTGGGAGTGTAAGAATTTCCATTTCACAAATGGAGAGCCAGGGCTGCAGGGAGGTTATACAGTGCTTTCTCCAATTTTTCACTCCTAAGCACACATAGAAAGTGGTAACATTTGGACTTCCCCCTGAGGTAAAACAATAGAGCTGCTCAAGGTGATGGTGACGGGCTTTGGTCTGCAGCTGCTGAGGTATGACCCAGGTATGAGCCAGCAGTGTCCTGAAGCAGACGAGACCTCAGCACACCTCAACTTTTCCAAAGCTACAAGACTAGGAAGTCATAGACTGGAGCCACGTTTGTCTGATTCTTGTTACCAGATTCCTTTTTTCTTGTAGATACTAGGCTCTCTGGAAACATCTCAGAAATAACCACTTTGCTTATAACTTATCTTCTCCTTCCAGTTATCTGGCTGCCTGTCTCAGGTCAGGTTCCCAAGAAGCAGAGCCTGTGACACCCTTGGGCAAGGTGCTTATTGAAGGGTGACCTCAGGAGATACGTGTAAAGGAATGGTGTTGAGGATCCTGGAAAACAGGCAAAGATGTAGGGGAGCCTGATCCCTCCAAAGCTGCCCTTTTTAACTCTACCTCCATCAGTCAATGACTTTGGGCTGCTTCAGGGGGATGGCGTGATCTCCCAGGCATTCCAGGCAAGGTGGCTGCCAGCGCTGAGGGTGATTTTCTGGAGATGGGCAGCTACAAGGGAACCTACACTCAGCACCAGAGGGCCAGGGGCACCAACCTGATGAAGAGAATCTGAGCTGGGCATCAACAGCCTCCAGGCTACATCTCAATCATCAGATGGCCTTTTGTCAAACAACCCAAACTAGAAACTCCACACTCCTCTTTGGTATCTCTTTCCGATATATTATGTCATTGGTCAAGTTCTCCTGGGTCTGTGGCAGAAATTCTGCTTGTTCTCCTCTGTCTGCTGCTGGGGTTGCGGCAACCACTCCTTTCCTTTTAGTGCATTTTCCTCAGATCATTCCCAAGACCTCGTCACAACTCTTCTGACATCCATTTCTCCCCTTGGCCAGTCTACACAGCTGCCAGTTATCCTTTGTGTCAGTTGATGTCGTTTGACGCCCAAAAAACTTCAGCTGCTTTCAAAGCCTATAGAAGGAAATGATTGTTTCTGTAGAATGGCCAAAAAGGCTGCTCCCAAGGTGGACCATCTCACCCATCTGTCTGTGCCTCTTTCAACCTTCTGGGGTACCCCTGAGTCGCACTGAAGTGCTCATCTCCCCCAGACACCCACCAAGTTTTTGTTGGATGAATTGATGAATGAGGAGTGATGGTTTTGCACAGAGGTTCACTTTTCAGGTTGATATGGATAATTTGTCCATTTCTGAGGGACTGCCTGAAAACCAGGATACCAGGATTGGAAGCTGTGGTTTTAATTCCAAGTTCTAAATGTGTTACCATGGCATGGACTCCACTTTCTCATCTGTTCCATCTGTTTTAACTGAAAGTAATCAATGAGTGCCTTATCTGATTACAGTTTATTTTCTTGCAGGGTACCTGGGAAGGGGGTCAGTTGATTAAGCATCCTACTCTTTAAAAAACAACAATAACAGATAATGTATTATTTGTTTCAGGGGTACAGGTCTGTGAATCATCAGTCTTACACAATTCACAGCACCCACCATAGCACATACCATTTCCAGTGTCCATCACCCAGCCACCCTATTCCTCCCTCCACAACCCTCAGCAGCCCTCAGTTTGTTTCCTGAGATTAAGAGTCTCTTATGGTTTGTCTCCCTCCTCTGTCCCATCTTACTTCATTTTTTCCCTCCCTACCCACCACAACCCCTGGGCCCTGCCCCTCAAACTACTCATATCAGAGAGCTCATATGATAATTGTCTTTCTCTGATTGACTTATTTCACTTAGCATAATACCCTCTAGTTCCCTCCATGTCATTGGAAATGGCAAGATTTTTTCTTTTTGATAGCTGTGTAGTATTCCATTATATATCTATATATCTATGTATAGGTATAGCTATATCACATCTTCTTTATCATTTCATCTGTTGATGGACATTTAGGTTCTTTCCATAGTTTGGCTATTGCGAACGTTGCTGCTATAAACATTCAGGTGCATGTGCCCCTTAGGATTACTAAGGGTAATACCCTTAGGGTATTTTTAGGGTAAATACCCATAGTTAACCATCCCACTCTTCATTTCCCCTCAGATCAAGCCCTGCATCAGGCTCTAGGCTGGGGGTGGAGCCTGCTTGAGTTTCTCTCTCTCCTTCTCCCTCTGCCCCTCCCCACTCTCCCTCTGTTGGGGGGGGAGTTTTATTTGCATACTTCTTTTTTAAATATGAAAAAGTTGGAGATTACTCTAGAATGATCAGAATTTTGTCTATTTTGAATCTTCCCAGGCTCTGCTTCTACTCCCACAATGAACCCATTTTATTCAGCTTATTTTGGGGCTCCAAATGGGGTTATCCAGGTCTAAATTGAAAAGATAATGGAGGAAATAATTTATTTCTCAAGTCGATGCCATGGCTACTTATAGGTAATAACAAAATAAAGAGCCATATATAACTAATTCCCTGCAACTTTGGTTAGGAGCGGGTGGGCCTGCCTGAGGGACACAGGGTATGATACTGAGGATAAGGTGGGAGACGCTGCCCAATGTGAGTGCAGGCCCAGTGCCCCAGGAGCTGCCCGAATGCAGCCTTACCCGGGAGTGGGCTGAGTTACTAAGTCTGCCAGCACAGACAGCTGGACAAAGGGAACAGGTTTGTGGAGACCGAGGGGACAGTCTTTCGCCCAGGTTTAGGGAGCCAGCCAAAGCTGCATCTGGTTAAACTGCACCTTTCTCTTTTTTTTCAGTCATTGTTTCTCCATACATCAACCTACTATTTAGAAATGTAATACAAGTTGCTTTTTTTTCCCCCATAGACAAAGATGTTTCATTCCTCTTTGCTGCACATGTCGCTGTCATTTTCATGGCAGTGTAGCTGTTGGATGTGACCACAGAAATCATTGACAGAGCACAGGACTGTGGTGTGGATGTCCACCCCACACCAGTGAGCTTCCACGGCAATAGGTTCAACCTTGCCCTGCAGCCTCTCCCGAGACCAGCCGGCCCCGCCCCAGCCCCGCAGCTCTGTTTTGCTTTGCTTATCATTATGTAGCTTTCAATTGTATGTTTGGGTTTCCAGGTCTTTTCAAAGAAACAGTCTTTCTCCTCTCTCTATCTGTAGAAATCGGACCGTCCTTCTGTATCCCACGTAGATGTCAGAGGCTCCAAAGGCCTCCCTGAAGTGATAATTCTGGATTTATCACTCATTCCTCTTCTAGGGTGCTTCCAACATCCTGCCTATGTCACTTTGTTCTATTTTTTTAAAGTAGATTGAAAGCTTCTGGAGGGCAGAGGCTAGCTACACTGTGACTTTCCAGCATTTACCATAACAACACAGGTACTCAATCAATGTTTGCTTTTTTTAGCTTAGTGGGATCGAATTACAGCAAGTTCTGATTTCTGGGATGCCTGGGTGGCTCAGTCATTAAGCATCTGCCTTCAGTTTGGTCTTGATCCCAGAGTCCTGGGATCAAGCCTCGCATTGGTCTCAAGCAGGGACCCTGCATCTCTCTCCTCTCTCTCTCTCTCTCTGTCAACAAAATAAATAAAATCTAAAAAAAAAAAAAAAAAAAGTATTTCTGATGTTCCATCTCCCAGTTTAGTTTCTTTGTTAAGTGAGAAATCAACAGCTGCAATTAATGACAGCACATTTTTCCCAGTTCTTCAGGACTGCTGCTGAGTGTCCATCTGCCTTGGGGATATTCAAGGAGGCCAGGGAAGAAATTTCTCCCTAAGTGCATCTCACTCCACCATGTCTGGCCTAGGTCTACCTCATGGCCTAAGTCATTGGTGCCTACCAGTTCTCACAGGGGAAGGTGCATACCAGTTTCAATTGGGGGAACACATTGGAGTCTGTGATTCAGGGATTTGGGTTTCCAGTCCTTATTCCACATTAATTAACTGTGACTTTAGAAGAACTTGCGTCCTATTTCTGGGAGTCACAATCAATGGGTACAATAACCCATAGGACTGTAGTAAGGATTATATGAGTTAATGTATGAGGAAAAAAAAAATGAAAATCTTGAAAAAGTAAAACAAACAAACAAAAAAAACCCCAGCATTATTTTTCGGATGGGAATGTTCCCAGCATGACACCTCAGTACCTCAGACATAGTCTGCATAGCGAATGTGTTGCTGTAAAACTTGCTCATGGTTTGTGACTTCATTGATTTATCTATTCATCTATCCTTCCATCCATTCAGTCATCCATTATTTTCTTTGTTGAATGCCTACGGTGTATCAGATACAGTGTACCAAAATAAAAAGGCTCCCTCAGCATGTGGTGAGACTGGGTGTCCCACCTGTGCAAGACTGGCTGGCATTCAGACAAGTGTTCATGGGCAGCAATAGTCTCCCAGGCAGGTTACCCAAGTTCTGGATGAAGCGTGGTTCAGAAACCTGATTGGCTGGCATAGGGAGGACTCTCCATTTTTCAGGTGAGTTTTCCTTCATCAAACCTAAGGGACTGCTCTGTAAACCCCCGGTGCTCATTGATTTGCTTGTGGTATGGCAGATCCTGGCTGGTGTAGCTCTGCCTTTACATCTGTACCTGAGAGCCCAAATGTTTGCTTGGTGTCATGGAGTCAGATTTGGGGACTGGAAATAGGATTTGAATGTTTAGTGGAACACATGAAGATGGACTGGATTTTTTTTTAAGATTTTATTTATTTATTTGACACAGAGAGAGATCACAAGTAGGCAGAGTGGCAGGCAGAGACAGAGAGTGGGGAACTGTCTCCCTGCTGTGCAGAGAGAGGGCCGGATGCAGGGCTCACTCCCAGGACCTCAGGATCATGACAGGAGCCGAAGGCAGAGACTTAACCCACTGAGCCACCCAGGCACCCCTGGATTTATATATATATATATATATATATATATATATATATATATATATAAATATATATATTTTTATCTTGAAATAGTTTAGAAGGAAATTATACAGTAATTTAGACAATTACAGAATAGATTAGACAAGAAATTCCACAAGTCAGAGTGTACCCTTCATCCAGCTTTCCCTAATGGTAACATTGTACACAACTATAGAACCTTTATAAAACTAGGAAATTGGCATTAATATAATACTATTAACTCAATTGCACACTTTATTCACATTTAACCTGGACTGGATTTGTTTTAATAAATAGATATAAGCTGCAAGCTATGAGATATGCCTTTGTTAAAAAGCAATAAAAAGAGATGCTGTGTGACTGGAGAAAAAGAAATCTGTTTCACCTACACCAATAACAATGCATACAGAGTTTAATACAACCACAAGAATTATTCAAGTATAATCGGATTAAATGCTATAATGAAGAATGAAGATTTAACAAGTATATAGAGTGGGGGAACCTCATCTAATCTAGGAGGAAAACTGTCTGTGGGACAGTCATCTGGAGATCTGAGGATGACTAGGAATTAACAATGAGGTAACAGGAGTGGGGGGCGGTTCTTAGTTCAGAGCTTCGAGGATCAAGTAAGTGTTTATCCCTGGGCTCACCTATTTCAAAGCTGATTCTGGTTACTATTGCTGCATAGACAGCAGGCACTTTCTTATACTCACAGGTTGTGTGAATCAAGACTGTGGAAGGGGCGTAGCAGGGATGGCTTCTCTCTATTACGTGATATGTGTGAGGCTGTAGATAGGAAGACACAAATGTTGGCAGCGACTGGATGCTTGGGGTCTGAAATGGTGAGAAGAGCCATTTACTCATGGGTGTGGTGTCTGGGACTGCTGGCTGGAGTACCTACAGAAGTTTCTCTATGTGGCTTGGCTTCCTCACAACATGGCGGCCCCAGAGTAGTTGGATTTTTCATGGGGGTGACTCAGAGCTCCAAGCACCAGTGTTCCAATGCACAAGGCAAAACTTCATTGTGTTTTCTGACTGAGACTTGTAAGTCAGGCAGCATCATCTCTGACGCCTTCTATTAGTTTTAAGTGAGCAACAAGCCCCTCTGGCTTCAGGAGGAGGGAGACATGGGGTCTTCTTCCAGTGAGATAGCTGACAAAGAATTTGTGACCATTTTTGTAGAACTTCCACATCACATGCCTTCACAAATAGGCCATCTGAAAGGTTTTCTTCAGATACATGAGCAGCCTTAAATCTTACTGAGTAATTTGATCCATTAACTTGCTATTTTTATTGTTGAATTCTGAAGGCACTCTTCTTGTGTGTCTTGATCTTCTTGTGATTCCCTCCTGTTTATCACCTCTACGTCCCTCGTATTAGGAATTGCTCTCTGTGCTGTTTTATCATCTGTGCAACATATGCCAGAGAAGGGGCAAATGCTTCTTCCATTTTAAAAACAATTTCCTCTAAGATATAGAACTTGACAGTATCCTAAACATTCTGTTGCTAAAGCAAGCATTCTACTGGGCTGCAGAAATGTTTGACTTCAGTGTCACTCACAATTTCACAACTAAGTGTGAGATATACTTGGGAAATCTCAGCTGGGCTTCTGGACTCAGAGAGTAACAGGGTATCAAACTAGAAAAAAATTAATTGCTTTTGTGTTGTTGCTCCCTGCTGGTATGATTTATTTTAAATTCCGCTGAACCCAGGGAGAAGGAGCTTTACTGTAATTTAGAAACTGACATACGCTGTTTCACCCCCATCTCTCACAGATGCTCCAAATTCAGAGCAAAGGATGTTTCTGCAGTCTGCAAGACATCAGATATTGCAACATCTATTTTATCCAACATGGCAAGAATAGAGTTACTCCACATAAGTGAATTTTATGAGCAACTGAAGTCTACCCCCTTTGAGTGCCAATGTATTTTATAAAATATTTAATTCTTCTAGAATAAGATTGAACATGTATTTACTCATTTCCCTGTTTTCTTAGATGTAGGATGAGCAACCATCTTGGTTCGTCTGGGACTTGCCCTGTTTTAGCACTGGAAGTCCCACATCCTGGGAATGGTCCTAGGCAGGGTACACTGGGAGAGATGGCCACGCTACACTTAGATATGGACTTGATTTCAGTGCTTTCTGATTGCTCTGGTTTGTTGGTAGGAACACAGCTGTGTTGAATGTTATAATCCAATGATGCCCTCAGGATGACTAAGCATAGAGCACCATGTGCCTTCAGACCCTGTGATGGGAGAGTTGCTCGTCAGCTCTGCTCATTCGTGTGTGGAACTACCTACTGTTCAATGTTTCTCCCAAGTGTGCAGGGTGTGTAAGTTGTTTTCGTCTGAGCCCTTCAGGGGCCTTGTTGATTTTTAGGACTCTCATCAAGGTGATAGATGTCACTACAGTTTGGCTTCTGGATAAGTGGGGTCATTTTTGTCAAAATAATTTAACGAGCAAAACTGACGCAGGATAGAGGCAATCATGACAAATTAATTTTGAATAATTTTACTTAGTGGGAAAGATAACTTTTCTGAAGAAATTATGAAGCAGGTGTGTTACTCATACTTTAGACCCTGTGGTGAAACAGATTTGTTTCTCCCCAAATTGGAGTGCCTGTATTCATTTATCTTCAGGCTTTCAATTTAATTAGGAATATGATATTAAATAACATTGATTTAGTTTTGTTTCTCCATGGAAAAGAGATACTAGGAAGACTTGGGGAAAAGGAAAGAGGATGAGTTGGGTCTACTTTAGACAGGTGAAAGGGGAATTGCTTGGGGAGGATTCTGCCAACCACAGGAGTAGCATACCCGGGCCATAGTTCCATGGCTGGTCACAGAGGACATGTCCCTGGAGAAAGAGAGCAAAGCTTGCTTCAGAGCTCCTTTTCCCCGTCTTATTCCTGTAAGTAAGATGAAGTTCTTACTTAGACAAAGGGGCCATGTGAATATCCTGCTCTGTGGTCTGTCCCTGCCATCTATCAGAAACATGCATATAATTTGAAGAGCATATAAAAAACAAGTTTGCTGAAGAGAAAGCGAAAAAGCAAAATGCATTGAGCATTCTTGGTTTCTATTTAAAATCTAGTTTTGGCTTCTGTGGCCTTCATCCATTCAGTGATTTTTTCTGAGATGGATTTACAAGGCATTCCTGTGCATTTTATCAGGCCACGCTACCTACAAGGTACAATGTAAAATGTTCTGGAGCTACAGAGAAATAAAGATAATTCTTTTCAAAGAAATGTAGCATCTGGTTTGGGAATGACCTGTACAGGTCAAATGTTGCCAGGCTTTGCCGGCTGGTGCATATTCATGAGGTCACATTTATAGTAGCATCCAATTTTTAATGACTCAGAACTCTACATTTTCCCACTTGGGAACTTAGAGCTTAGACTCTGAGAGCTTATATATTAGTTAGGGTTCCAGTAGGAAGCAGATGGAACATTCAGGCTGAAAAATTAATAGAGGGGCTATAGTAAGAACTGTGGCCAAGGTTAAGGAGAAGCAATAAGGGGTGGTGTGGTACATGCAAGCTAGTAATGATAGAAGCTATTAGTCTTGAGCCTGAAGGGACAAAGAGAAGGGCTCCCAAAACTTGCACAGAGAGAGAGAGAGAGAGAGAGAGAGAGCGCTCTATTTGGAAAGGGTGCCTTGTCGGTAGCCGAGATTAATAGGAAAGTAACTGGGGGGGGAAACCCCCTTATCATGTCTTGCCCCTCTGCACCTCCCCCTGAGCTCTGGTTGTGTCCTCCATTTGTGAAACCATCCAGAAGCCAATGGGCAAGGAAACACACTGGTGCAGTCCTCATGGATCCCTCTTCCTGGGCATAGAGAAGAGCAGAGAAGGCAGAGAGTAGATCTGGAGGGTCAGATGGAAGATGTCAAGCTCACTGATTTCAGAGAGTTTCTAAGGTGATACCCTTTTGTCCTTCCTCTTTAGCTCTGGCTTCCTTTGTTTAAGATCCACATCCTGCAAAATGATCTAAAGGATTTTCCCTGTTGACACTGTTCCTGGGGCGACTAATAAAATGTCTAAAGTTCTTGCCAATGTGTTCTCTTCCAGTGTATCTGTGTTAGTCTGAGTTCTCTGTGAAATAGATGCTAAGGCAGAATTAAATGTAAGGACTTTGACTAGGGGAAATGCTGAATAGAGAAAAGGGGGATGAGCTGGCAAGGCTGGGAGAGCTGTCAGACTGACCCCAAGTGAGGGAGAGGTGGGTAGAAGCATCCTAGGCAACTGTATAGTCTAAGGAAGGTTCTGCAAGGTTGAGGGGGGGGCCTTCGAGGCACGGTCTTCAGGAGAGCAGTCCTGTGCCTTGCTAGCCCTGTCCCATTCACTCCTTGGGAGCAGCCCGTAGAGTGTAGTCTTGGCCAAATGTGGTGATGAACTTCAGAGTACAACGGCTAGACCCTTATTTGATTATGCTTTCCGTAATTGGGGATCTGTGAGGTGCATTCTCATGTGCCCCTCTCCCTCCATTTCCCAAAGCTTCTAGTCCCCAAGAATTCAGAGTGGTGTTAGAATCCTAGAGAAGGGGGTCAGAGAATGTTTTTCTTGACCAAGTTTGCTTCATAGCCCTGAGCA
Organism: Mustela nigripes; assembly: GCF_022355385.1. Classification (NCBI taxonomy): domain Eukaryota; kingdom Metazoa; phylum Chordata; class Mammalia; order Carnivora; family Mustelidae; genus Mustela; species Mustela nigripes. The sequence continues at coordinate 51,939,647 of NC_081561.1, forward strand.
AAAATTTTTGTGCCAAGTTTTCATAAACTCTCATAGAAACAGTTTCCTATGGACCGGTGTCAACGTTGGGGGTGGGCATGGCTGCCTCTGTTGTGTGGCAGGGGAACCATGGTCAGGCTACCTTCTGAGGAATGTTTGTCCTTATCATTGGGTCAGAGACCTGAACTCAAGGCTTTATTTAGATTTCCTATATGAGAGGGTATTTGGAGTATGATTAGATGTCTATATGCTGTGTTTGCTTGGCAAACTTAGATCTGTACCTAGATTTGGGGGTCTTGAGGTGCACGAGGGTACTCACAGAGGGGAGTATTTGAAGCTCACCAAGGCTTCAGGTGGCATATCACTCCCTATAGAGTTCCAACTTCTTTTAGGCTCTGGAACATTAAATGGCTTGTTTCTCCTCATTTCTTCAACAGCAGAGCTTGATTGCACCCTAGGAAGTTCCTAGAACACAGAAGCCAAAGTCATTAGGATTCTTGTGGTTAAGAATGGAGAAGTAAATCTACCCATAAGAAATTTGGGGGTGCTTTTGGTTAAAATCTTGACAGCTAGGCTGGCAAAGAGAATTGTGAATATCTCTTATAGGCTATTTGCCCAAGAATACATGATATGAATTTCTGGAAACCGTTTGCTAAAGCAGCAAGAAATGAAACAGGGGTTAAGTTTTTACCAGGAGACTTGCTATACTATAGTAATCTAATCTGATCATGTTTCTGACCCCCCTGTCAGAGAGCAAGCCCTTTGAGGGCAGAAACTGTGTCATATTCTTTAAAAAATAATTTTGCATTGGGGCGCCTGGGTGGCTCAGTGGGTTAAGCTGCTGCCTTCGGCTCAGGTCATGATCTCAGGGTCCTGGGATCGAGTCCCGCATCGGGCTCTCTGCTCAGCAGGGAGCCTGCTTCCCTCTCTCTCTCTCTGCCTGCCTCTCCATCTACTTGTGATTTCTCTCTGTCAAATAAAAAAAATAAGAAAAAAAAATAATTTTGCATCAGCTAAGTGATCCATGAATATGGTTTCCTCTACAAAAATCAAAAATTACCAATAATTCTGAATTCCCCTTTGATTATCTCCTCCCACCTGGCCTGTCCTCTCCTTCCCACTCCTCATGCACCAAGCACACAAGGGTGGCTCAAAGGGTGCTTGTTGACCAAACTGAGGGATCCAGAGTGGAAATTGATATTCAGCAGGCAGGTGGGGTGGTAGGGCAGTTGATTCTCTACTTGGCCAACCTGGCCAGGCACCCTGTTTCCAAACTGCTGGCTGCAGCACTAGGAAAAGCATCCTGCTCGTCGCTGGCTACAGGCTGTGCTACACAGCAGATTTGCTGTAATCTCTGATACTGTGCAGATGGTAGGTTCACTATTATCTTCAGAGTTATGCTATAGTCCCATAGATTAAAACTAGTCTTATGGGGGATGCTTGCTTCCCAGGTCTCCTGATGGTCCTTTGAGAGGGAGACCCAGGACTATCAAATTCTACTGGAAAGTTTCCCTTCCCAGAGGAAAGGTCAGGAAAAGATGAGAATTTCTTCTGGTCAGGAACCAATGGGCATAGGCTGACATGATTGGGAAGCTGGTGCTATAAATTGGATTGGGTGGTGGGACAGAGATAGAAAAGTCAGACAAGAACCAATGAGAAAGGTGGCTGCTGTTGACTTCCTGGGCCTGCGATTCTTTATCAAGAGGGTCAAACCAATGACTGAGACCCATAGTCTGGGTCCTGCTAGAAGGTGATGAGGACAAGTCAAGGGCCTCATCTTGGTCAAAAAAGCGAGGTCAGAAGTGAGGGAGAAAAGTAAAATGACAAAGAGGGCTTAGTGGGTCCTTTCTTAACAAGATTTTGAAGAAGTCACTTCTTTTCTCTGCTTCTTTAGACACACAAGCCTGTAGGGAGAGTGTCAGCCCACAGCAGGGAACTCAGGAGTCCTTCCTCTTGATGAAAAGGCTGAATGGGGACCAACCCTTCGCTGGCCCTTTGTCCTGGGCCCTGTGTTTGGTCACTGACTTATTGGAAAATTCTTTCAATCATTAAATGCCTGTTTGTCTCACTGTGTGGACTTTTAAAATTCTTGTCTGGGGCACATGCAGTAAGTGGTGAAAAATGTAAGAACTCTTTCCTTGCTCATTAATGAAAGTCCCCGAGAAAAAAGCCTAAGTAGCTTGTGTTAATCATTAAACTTGCCCTATGGTCAGTTCTGAACTCTTACTTCGGTGAGTGTTTGGCCAGGACACAAACGAGTTAGGTGAGTTACAGTCCAACATGAGTGGGTTACATACACCGTAGCTACGGGCTGGGCTCTAACCAGGTGACACAGCCATCGGTTCCACCATCGGAGAGAAACGAGATCACATAGAAAGGAAAGACAAGCTCTCCCTTGAGTCACAATGAGACAGAAACAGATAAGGTACTGTATGATTCAGAAAAGTCTCTGTTCTCTATTCTGTAGGTATTGCATTTCTTGCCGAAGTCCAGGTCAACAAAAGGAAATGGAGGATCCGTATTAACAACCTTGCCACTCTGTCTCTGAATTCCAGAGGACCCGGGGGTGGGGTGAGGTGGGGTGGTGGGGAGGGGTGGGGGAGTGTGTGTGGGGGGGTGACACGCGAGGGAGGAGAAGAGGAAGGGGAGGAATGGGAGCATAGAGAGGTGCTGAGAGGACATTTGACTAAATGTACACAGCTCTTGTTTGGTTGGAAATTATCTGGCTGGCAGAATTACTAGGAGGCTGAGTTTATTCCTAGGAAGAATTCGTGGATTAATCATGTTAAGAAAAATTACACTTATTAAAGATTTGATTGCTCTATTCTAGAGGAGGAAGATGCAGGTCTGAGCATAGAACTTGAAGAAAACCAAACCCAACCCTTTAAGGAAGGGATCATTTAAAATTACTGATTTCTGTTGTTCCAAGCTGGGAAGCAGGAATTGAGATGAAGATTGAAATCATGCAGCCAGACTGAAAATAGACTCTCCTGTGCTGAGTATATTCTGTTGGGTATAATAGACAAGTCAGATCCTGGTCCTTGGTCTGAGTAGCAAACACTCCTGGGTACTTTTCTTTATGCAGTAGATGTAATTCTGAAAATTAAATGTTTTAAAATTGAATTCTATTCCAAATGTAAAATATAGAGAGTTTTGCAACTTAAAGGAACATTTGTTGAATCCACTTGGGTATTATAGATTTCCCTTCATAAATGTAAGGAGCCTCCATCCCTACCCCATCTACCAGTACATGAAGGCATATACTCAGATTGTCTCTGTTTTCCCAGCTCCTAGCACAGTGCCCAGCATATACTAGGAATATAATAAAAGTTTGTGGAGTTTAATTAAATATAGATTATTTCATTTATTGGGTTGTCTTAATCAGGATATTCCTATAAGTTTATTCTAAATTTCGTGCAGATATTCTTTTTTTTTTCTGGAGTTTATTGTGGCTTTTATATTTTCTGAAAGGGTATAACTGTTTTTGTTAGTTTCAGTGTTTTCTTAAAAATACAAATTAAATGTATACTTAGTAATACATATACGTATTCAGTTCTGTCAACTTGTTTAACTTTTATTTTTTTATTATTATTTTGTAATTTTAATTTTTATTTTAATTCCAGTATAGTTAACACACAGTGTTCTATTAGTTTCAGGTGTACCATATTGATCCAGCAAATCTGTTGAACAATAGAGTAATATGCAGAATTGTTGAATCACAATTCATTTGCTGATCAAGAGCTCATCAAGGGAATCTCTTAAACCCCTTCAGCTACTTCTACCATCCCCCCACTCACCTCCCCTCTGGTAACCCTCTGTTCTCTGTAGTTAAAAGTCTGTTTGGTGGTTTGTCTTTTTTTTAAACCCTTTGGGTTTTGTTGTTGTTGTTGTTGTTGTTGTTTCTTAAATTCCACACATGAGTGAAATCATATGTTATTTGTCTTTTCTTGACTGGCTTATTTCACTTAGCATTATACTCTCTAGGTCTATCTGTGTTGAAAATGGCGAGAATTCATATTTTTTATGGCTGAGTAACATTCCATTGCATATATATATACTACCTCTTTATCCATTCCTCTATCAGGGGACACATGTGGGCTGCTTCCATAATTTGGCTATTGTTGGTAATGCTGCAATAAACATAGGGGTGCATATAGCCTTCCCAAATAGTGTTTTTATATCCTTCTGAATTAGTGTTTTTGTATTCTTTAGGTAAATATCCAGTAGAATTTTTTTTTAACTTTTAGAAAATTTCACAGCCAGTATTTTTCAGAGGATTTTTTCTGTGTTCTGTGATTTGGGGTGCCCCGGGGGCCTCTCCAGAGCAGTCATCAGGACATTACTCAAGGCATATGGCTTTTTTTTTCAGCTAGGCTTCCATAGATTCTTCTCATCTCACATGTGTGAAAACCATTTCTTTCAGGTTAGGTAAACCAGGCAGAGAGTCTAAAAATATATATTCACCAGTTAGAATTCTTTTACTGAATACCACGTGGGGCCTTTGCACAGAGATGTTTGTGGACATAGAAGACTGGGCCCTGGATCTCTTTGAGGAAGGGAATATTTATTTATTTATTTATTTAATAAAAAGATTTAATTAATTAATTTATTTGACAGACAGAGATCACAAATAGGTGGAAAGGCAGGCAGAGAGAGAGAGAGAGAGGAGGCAGCAGAGCAGAGAGCAGAGCAGAGAGCCCAACACAGGGCTTGATCTCAAGACCCTGAGATCATGACTGGAGATGAAGGCAGAGGCTTTAGCCTACTGAGCCACCCAGGTGCCCCGAGAAAGGGATAATTTAAAAGAAGAGGCATATATGCAGTATGTGGCCCAGGCTTCCCAAGATGTAAGAGGGAGGTTCAGAGAGCAGAGGGCAACCAGAATCGGAATGGCTGGGTGTTAGACGAGGTCACTGAGATGATGTGACTGTTGGTTGATCTGAGTTGGACATGGACCCCTGGAGGCTCCTCAGCCCCTCCCTTGTCCTCCTGTTCCCACAGAGCGAGATTTATTCTAAGAGACAGCCCTGAGCTAGTGATGTGTTGTTGAGGCTCTGTGGATGTCCTACATGTCTAACTTCGGTTAAGACCTCTATACAGATGTTTACGATTCTGGCAGGCAGATACGGAGATGTACTCTTATTGGGGATGTCCAAGATGAGCCTTGTGTGTAAACTCCCTTCCTTATTATCCCTGGTACCTACCAATCTGGAGCAGCCTGCCTCTTTCTTTGGTCTCTCCCTGCTGTCTGTGTACAGGAGTCCATTTGCAAGCCAACGGTTGATCATCTAACCAGGAGACCAAAGGAAAAGTCCTTAGGAAAGAGGTATCTGCAGGGGAAATCCTGTGCTGGCCGGTGGCCTCCATGTGGGGAGGGAGGGGTGGCCTGGAGGTGAGATGCTCGTGGACTGCCATATGAGCACCGGGTCCCAAGAAAATGCCGGCTGGCCCCATGTGCTTGTTGGAGGAACTACTCAGAGCGCCTGGTGGCCAAGAGGGAAAATGAAGATTTTCTCTGCTCTGGGCCATTTGGCTAGACCCCGATGCCCCACTTGAGGTTGAAGCTCAAAGCTAGAAAGTTGGAAGAAGAGCTAACGTTAGAGAAAGATGTGCAGGTGTCCACTACTCTACTGGCTCTGGGGCTGGCAGACCAGGTGGAAAGAGCAGGATAATCAGGTGGAGAAGTTCATGTGCTGGTTTGCAAAGCGAGGAGGACATAAAATGTTGCGGCTCAAGACCCCAACACTTACGCCAAAGCCTGATTGGGATGTTAAGAAGTGGAAGCCCCAAGGAAGTGAGGAGAGCAAGGAGGATGAGGAAAGGGGGGTGTTGTGAAACAGACAAAGCGCCCTGTGCCATCCCATCCCTAATACAAAGGAAAGAAAAAGGCGCAGCATCAGCAACCCCAGCCAACTGGGGCAGCTGCCAGTTCAGGAAACATTCTGGAAGAGAGAACACACTCCCGCTGAATTTATTGATACAGATGTCAATTTCCATCCAAAGGTAAGTATCCAGGCACAGTTAGTTGGCTATGGGATGGATACAAGGGGCGTGTCATTTCTCTGAAATGCAGGAGACTGAGAAGACGAGCAATGTTCCCACATACTCTGCCCCCATCCCCCAGCAGTGCCTGCGTGATGTTCAGGCATTCAAGGGACCCACTTCCTTGTATACTGGATTATTTTAGCCTGTAGGGAGGCTTGACACAGCAAGGGGGTTCTCCCTAGGTACAAGGGGTCATGGAAATCTATACAGAGGGTACCACAGACTCTTAGGGATTTGGAAATGAGACAGGGAATTGATGCCCCTGTCCCTGAAGGCCCTGCTCAGGCTACATTCACCACAAGAATGAAAGCCAAGATACTGCAGTGTGCCCTCAGCTCCTGGTATGGGACGCTGAGATCCATGCTGAGTCCAGCTGTGGGACAAGACATTTATGATGCTGGACAATCCATCACTGATCTATGCGAAACTGACAAATCCTGGCAGTGGGTATGGGCCGTGATAAAGACCTGGTACAGAGAGGGAGCTCAAAAAAGCTGAAAATCTCTTTCAATTGGGTGGAAAGGGTCTGATAAAAGTAATGAGGATGTCACTGTGGTCTGACGCCCTTGCTGCCAGGGCTCCACCTGAAGAAATAGACTGGAAATCCATGCTCTGTTGGTCGCCCTATGGAAAACCTTAAGTCCAAACAACAGTTCAGATCAGTTCCATTGGCCCCTGTCATCCTTCCTTCCCCATATGCTCCAGCAGAGGCCATGGAGACATGGTCCTATTTGGGTGGGTGCCCTCCACACTTCCCATATAGGATGCAGCCCAGGATCGCCTCCAGGTTAGGGCCAATAAAGAAGGTTGGAAGCCTCATGTTCAGCTCACTGTTCACTGGTCTCCCAGAGACTATCAAAAGGTGAGGGCTCTGGTGGCTTTTGGAGCTGAATGCACCCTGATACAGGTAACCCTCAGAAGTTTCCTGGCGCCCTCAGCACCATTGGCGGTTATAGAGGACAAACAGTTACAGTCAGGAAGCTCACTTTGACACTACAAATTGGGCATTCAACTCCACCAGAATACAAGTTTTTTTTTTTTTTTTTAAGGTTTATTTATTTTATATAGAGTGCATGTGGGCAGTGATGGGAAGTCACATCTCAAAGGTCGTGATATACAAGACGGGGCGAAAGAACATGACATCGAGTGGAGGTTACATCTCCCCCAGAACCTGCAAGCAGCAGGGTTCGTAGAAAGGACAAAAGGGGTATTAAAGCAGCAGATGAAATTATTAACAAGCAAAATTATTTGGCTGGGTGGGCTAAAATACTATCCCAGGCTTTAATACATTTGAATGATATATCAGTAGGGCCCCTAACCCCATGCACCACACTGGGGACATCTACCGAGACAACCAAATTGGCAAAGATATGGAAGTCTGGAAAACAGCCATTGCCCCATGTCTCATGTGGATCAGGGTGTGATGCTGCTGAGAACACCGAGCCCCATCATACCTGGGAAAGGCAATATCTACAGCATTTACAACGGGGTGTCCTACTGGAAAGGGTGAATTACTTCCTGTCCCCGGTAAATGGGAGGTACTGTCTCTTCTGGATCCAGTTGATCCATGGCAAGCTGGACCTGCTGAAACACACTGTGTTTGAAATGGAACATGCACCACTGAAAGAGGGAGAAGGTGAGGGTTCTGGTCTGGCATATCCCCCACCCCGCCTTAGTTCATCTCCTCTCATCTACCTCTGCTGGCCAGTATGTATGGTGTGCACAGCCAGGTCAAGTTCCTAAAGCTGCCCACTTCCCTCTCCTCAAGGCTGGGAGCATGTTCTGTTTTCCTACTGGTACAATAATTTGGCCACCATCTTTGTCCCTCCAATGGCCTGAAGGACATCATAAACACAGAGAAACCCTGATCACATTCACCCAGCAAGCTTTAAACGATAGCCGGGAAAGTCTGTCCTTACCAAACACCGAAATGTCTTCAGTGAGAAAAACTATCCTCCCAAACAGGATGGCTTTGGACACTATTATTGCCTCAAAAAGGCACCTGTGCCTTTTTCCAAACAGAATGTTCTATGTTCACACACGTGAGAGTCTGCTAATTAAATCACCGAGACACAAGTGAATGCCCTGAGCCATTCGACCCCTATCCTAGGGGACTTAGTCAATGAATGGTTGGGGTCATGGGGCTCTTGATGGAAAAATTATTACTTATTTTGGGGATCCTGGTCTTAGTCTATGCTTTTCCTTGCACGTGCTATGGTGTTGCTGTGCTATCTGCCTCTGAGTGCAGCCGGATAGCGTCCAAATGAGCCACATTGATGCCGACGGAAGTCCTTGCTGACTGTTCAGGGCACATTGCAGAAGAGGGGCTCATGAGATTATAAGCACTGGTTAGGAGGGGTGGAGTATTGGGAGGAGGGGTCATGGAGAGGACGTGACCTCCAGTTGACCAGAGAGCTGACCTGGACAACTGGGCAATTGGAGGCTCCTCACTCCCCACTGCCACTCCGTCCTTGAAATGTACACTCCGCCCACCTTTCCCACAGTGGCAACCATTTTCAAGGGCATGGCCTTGAGAGAGCAATGTGGTGCTGAGACTACTCGCTTGGTATAGTTTGAACCCAGCTGAGGCCTCTCTGTAAACGTTTAAGATTGAGGCAGGCAGGTGTGGAGATCTACTCTCCCGATGGTGCCCAGGACAAGCTTGTAGATACGTTTCCTTGCTCGTTGAACCTGCCGCCTTCCAGTCCAGAGAGGCCTGTCTACCGCTTTCCTCTGTCTCTCCTTGCTCTCTGGGTAAGGGGGCAGCAGACAAACCAAAACAGAGGGTGGGGAGCAGGTTCAAGGGAGGAGGTAGCTGGAGGTAGCAGGGCTGGGAAGGAAAGCCGGGATTTCATTAGATCATGAGAGAGTTTGGGGAGTGCAGAAGGCACCCACAGGAGACAAGGAAGGGGCTGACCGGATGAAGGCTTCTCTGAGAGGTGACGGGGAGAACCGTCCCGTGCAGTGCAAGGTTCGCTTTGGAGAGCCACGGCAGGGAAAAGTTGGAAAGAGAGGGGCTCAGATCCTGGCCCACGGAGTAATCAGAGACGGGGCTTTGCTCTGGAAATAGCCCCTGAAAGGAAAACTAACAGCCCCACAGTGTCTCCTTTGTTCCAGGCCCTGTGTTAATTTCTTTGCATATATCCCCTCAGTTACTGTTGATAAAGATTCTGAGAAGTAATCTTTTTTTTTTTTTAGGAAAATATTTTATTGATTTATTTTAGAGAGAGAGAAAGAGAAGCAAGTGCGAACTGCGGGGAGAGCAGAGGGAAGAGAGAATCTCAAACGGACTCCGCTCTAGTTTTGGGCGTAGATCCCAGCAGGGGCCTCAGTCCCACGACCCTGAGATCGCGACCTGAGCCAAAACCAGGAGTGGGTGGCTTAATGGGTGGAGCTGCCCAGGACCCCACTGAGAGGTATTCTTATCATTTTATGAATGATGGAGGTTTGGCATTGAATTAAAAACACTAAGCAGAACAATAGCACAAAAAAGCCAGTATTTAGGGAAGAGAGACCTGAGGACTGGGCCACCATTCCAAGGAAAAGGGATAGAGAGACCCTGAAATCATGGTGTCCAGTTTGAAGGGTGCAGCTTTTTCTTCCTGTTTCTTTCCTTCCTTCCTCCTCTGCTGTGAGGACAAGACAGTTCTCTGCCCTTGCCCCAAATTCCCATTAGTACCATTTTTTTTTAAACCCAGTACCATACTTAACACTTGCTTTGTTAAACTTTTAATTTTATTTATTTATTTTTTGTGTTGATTGATTTCCTGGAGGACTGAGACTCTTCTAGAAATGAAACAAAACAAAATAACCTCCCCCTCCCCCCACCCCACAACTACTATTAACTTGTGTCTTAATATCTAGAATTTATTGTTTTTTAGATTAAACTTTTGCTCAATAATGAATTAATCAAAGAGGCTGTTCTTATTTACCCAGCTTAAACATGCATAAACTAAGTTGGTGGGAGAGTCGGGGGGTAGAATAGTGATGATTTTATAGAAGATTCTTAGATTATCCTTTTCTCCTGAGCTTGGGAGGATGGCAGGTCCCTTAGAAGGCTCAAGAGCCATGTTGGTATCACTGCCTTAATTTCCCAAATTTTAGCACAGTCAAGTAATAATATGTGAGCAAAAAATGATGGTAATTTTTCTTTTTTTTTTTAAATGCAAAAGCTACACTGCTCCTGCAAAATTGAAAATGCCTGTAATGTCTGAGCAATTTTGAGAGGATTGATTTAAGTGGACAGGATGACTGTCTGGCTGATCTCTCTGATGAGTATGGAAATACTACTTCTGGCAGGTGAGTGGGATGTGCTCTGAAGGGATTATAGCTAGAACACAACAAGGTACCTTGAGAATTAGTTTATAGATACTTAAAATATTCTTCGGGAAGATAGTCTTGAAGCATCTGTTCTGGGTTTAAATTTTCTCTACTTTCTCTACTTAAAGGTTATTTTTTCCTGTTTAGTTGTTGAGGCTATATATAAGTTATGAATATATAATTCTATTTTTTAATGGCCAATGGAGGGTGCTGTTATGGTCTAAAGCTTCTAATCATAATTTATAGCCTTCTTTTTATAATTCATTTTTGAGCCATATGATGTAATTCTTTTTAGATTTTATTGCTTTCTCTTCCCAAAGGGAATAGCTTATCTTGTCTTAGTGGTTAATAAGTGCTTGTATCAAACTCTTCGTTTCCCAAATCATGTCTCTAATTTTCTCTGTAATTTTGGTTGTCCTTGGCATCTTTTTATGGCATTTGTTTGGGACCTACTTTAGGTTGAAGTATCTAATCCACTTTTGAAGGGTAAGCATGGGCTGCTCTGGCCGGGACTGCCATGAGTAATTGTGTTGGTACAAATGACTCCCCACCACCTTTGGCAATGCATCATGCCCCCTGTGTAAATGCACATGGAAGGCCTGGGCTAACCAGAGTTAGCACGGCCTGGATTATATTTTATCTTTTCTGATATTGGAAATGTAAAGTGTTCTGTAGATCACGCTTTTGCTATCTATGATCTCGCTGAGGAGCTGACTGATTTTTGATGGCTCCTTGAGTTGGTTTTGTCTTGGCTAAGGCATGTCCAGGAGTGTCTTCAAAGATAAGGATTTTATTATTATGCTCAGCCAGTGGTCTCAATGCAAGAACCTAACTTGTGAGAGCCTGTATGTGTGTTGTCTTCAGTTTGTTGTTGTTGTTTTCAAGGAAATTCCAGCACAGATGCATGCTTCAGCCTTTCTCTGAGCAGGCAAGGCAAAACAATCTACAGAATTTTGTGTCCATCGGGGAGTCATTCTGGTCACGTAGTCAAAAGGAAGAAATCAGAGGATGGTACACTGAGCAGGATGATTGAGATAGGGACAGCTTCTACAAGTTTCTCCTCTTCTCTGGGAAGTGGAGTTACAAGAAATAAATAGTGGCTTTACAGCTAAAATAGGACTACCTAATTCAGGGGTGGGAAAGAGAGAACAGATCATATGTGTTTAATTAGGAACCAAATGTGTCTTGAGGCCCTTCCCAAATGACGTAGAACTGTAGGAATGTTCTGGTGAACTGTGGGTTTTTGGAGGTCCAAAATAAGAGGATTAGTCAGAACTCTCCTTAAAATGGAAGTTTGGAAGGTGTGATCCCCAGGCTCATAGCACCAACAGCACCAGCAGCTCCTGGTCAGAACTGTAAGTTCTTGGGCCTTCCCCTACACTGACTGTATCAAAAACTCCAGGGGTGGGGCCCAATAATCCGTGCTTTGTCAAGCCCTTCTGGTGATTCGGAGGAATGCTAGTTTTTGTTTTTATAACATTAGGGAAGCAGGTGTATTGACTCTGAACTTCAAACTCACTGTTTTTCTTACTCATTGACAGTGCCTTCCCGGAGTTTCCACATTGAACCTGAAGAAGGTAGTCTTGCAGGGGGAACGTGGATCACAGTCATTTTTGATGGTAGGTTTGGCTCTTACCAAAAGCAAGTTTCTTACTTACTGGTAGTAAGAATCCTAAATAATACATGAGGCTTTGGCTAAGGACAGGTGTAAAAGAAGGCCCGAAGGGCATTGGACCCACTCACACTGATTTCTGTGTTTCTAGACGCTCGCTTGCTGATGTCACAGAAGGAGAGTCCATCACACCATCATATGCCCGTGCCTGCTTTCTTATCCAAAGCTGTGGGATGGGACCCTAGGAGCCCCAAGTGACACAATATGGAAGCATGTAGCAGAGTCCTTGGCAATGTGTTCCCAGAATCTTGCAGATGGTTCTACATGTGGGAACTTCTAAACTACAGCTCAGCTTCCCCATCTGTACCAGGGTAGAGAGTAATTGTGATGGCTGAAAGTGGATTTCAGTGGATGGACTCAAAGAGAGAAAATTCTTCTTATAAACTCATAAATGAGACCATCCGTTTACACTGGAGTCATAAATGCATTTGGAAATGAGTAGTCATTTCATCCTCAGACAAGCTCAGCATGTCACACGGCCCTGTGCAGCCATGTTTTTATATTCTCCAGTGTGGATTGCAACTCTGCTCAGCCTGAGATTCCCCTTTCCCTTGTGTTTAGGTTTGGAGTCGGAGTTCCTTTATCCTGCCAATGGCGCTCAGCTGGAGATACACCTGGTGAATGTGGCTGAGCCCTCCCTGCCCAGCATCCCTTGTGATGTCTCTCCCGTCTTCTTGGATTTGCCGGTGGTCATGTGCAGGACCAGGTAACCTGTCTGGGTAGGAGAAGATCAGACAGGGCCAGTGCTTTGCCTATCGCTGTAATTTGGGGTGGCACATTAGAGCAACTCCCTCTAGGACTGTAGTTATCAGCTATAGCTTTAAAAATATTCCACACATGGGACGCCTGGGTGGCTCAGGTGGTTGAGCAGCTGCCTTCGGCTCAGGTCATGATCCCAGCGTCCTGGGATCGAGTCCCACATCGGGCTCCTTGCTCCGCAGGGAGCCTGGTGCTCCCTCTGACTCTTCCTTCCACTCTGTCTGCCTGTGCTTGCTCTCACTCACTCTCTCTCTGACAAATAAATAAATAAAATCTTTAAAAAAATATATTCCACATGAATACGCTTCTGCGAAGGGCACTAAGGCTTAAGGGAGGATGAAAAGATAGGAAAGAACTTTGAGACATTTATAAGGAGGGGTTGGATTGTGTTTCCAGCTGTGCTTTCTTGTTGTTTGCAAGGAGCTCTATCGCTATTAAGATTTCAATAAATGGTGCCATTTCCCCATCTAAAGAACTCAACTCTTGAAATAGGTATAATTATAGTGATTGTTCCTAAACCCAAGACCAATTAGAAAGGAAATTTGCTTTCGTCCTCAGCCCATTTCCTTTTTGGTATGATTGGTACAGGATTCCAGGTCACCTACCGTCCTATTCAAGTTCTTGATGGCTTATGAAGTTTCATACAAGTTCGTTCTCATGTCTTAGAGATCCCGTGTGAAAGTGGATCATTGCTTAAGAGGACAAGAAATTATCATTTCCTTTTGTTTTCTGTTCTCCCCTTCAGGAAGCCTCCCTTTCTTCCATCTCTGCCTCCTGAAATCTAACGTGCAAATGTCAGCTCTTCCCTGAACATACAACTGAGTGTAATCTTGCTCTTCTTTGAAAGGGGGGGGATAGAGGCTGACCTCTAGGTGATGCTTGCCACAGCTTTGAGGAAGGAGCCCGTTTTGTAATTTACAAGAGGCATGGCGCGTGTGGCTCAGTGGCCCCGTGTTCTCAATCCTGTGTCTCTCATGACGCTTAGGTTTATTGTTCACTTGTCACTTTCATCCTAGAAGGAAGTACTCTGAGGACAAGGGATATGTTAGTAGCACCCTTGTTGTCCTTATGGTACTTAGCACAACACCTTGTGAGTAGGCGTGGCTCTCTAGATGACTCTTGAACTGAACTTTCTTGCAGCCCTCCTGCTATTGGTTTTATTTATTTATTTATTTCATAAATTGATTGCTTTATTGATTAAACAAATGACAATAATTAAATAATTAAAGGAAAAAGTATTTTTATTACATATAGAAATAATCCTCCAAAAATTCTCTACTCAGTATCCTTCTTTTATCAGTAGAATATATTTGGATGAATTTCATTATTCTTTGATAACTGAAACCTTAAAATGCTGTAGATTTTTCATTAGCAAAATTTTTTTCATTGTGCTATCATAAACATAGAAAAAACAACTTAGATTTAGATTTACCATCGATGGGTGCTGTTTGGTAGTGTAATTGCCTTTAAAATCTACTATTTTTATCTCTCACATACATAAAAAAGGATTCTAGTTTTTGCAGTGCTAATAATTGGCTTCTAGATTCTAATAAAATTTTATTTGACAGGCATATTCTTAGCAATACCCGGAGATTTATCCCCTTCTCTTCTTCTACTCCTATTGTGTTATCTCACTTGTTTCCACATCTCAGTCATCAGAAATATACCAGTGATGTCCAAATCTGTATTCAGGCCAGATCTCTCTCCTGAATTCCAGACCCACATTTCTGATGGTCTGATAGCCATCCCCACTTTGATACCCCACAGGTTGTACTTTTTTTTTTTTTAATTTTTTTATTTCTTTTCAGCATAACAGTATTCATTGTTTTTATACCACACCCAGTGCTCCATGCAATCCGTGCCCTTTCTAATACCCACCACCTGGTTTCCCCAACCTCCCACCTGCTATTGGTTTTAAAACTCGGTTGTATGTCTTCCTCACATTTTATAGTGGATATGGGCATAGGGTTCCTGCAGGAACTTGCCATGAAATAGATCAAAACTCTGAAGTTTTGTATGTTCTATTTCCCTCAATGCCAACATATTAATTATTTTGAGATGTACCATATAATCTATTTTAGAGGAAAGAAACACTGTCCTCGTACATGTACTCATGGGTTGGAAGATGAATATCCAGTTCAATTAACCCTCAAATGTGAAAAAATGTACATTTTATCATCAGTGAAATACCATCATATTCATTAACATAAAGACATATCTGCTTTCACCAGGACAGGCACTATAGCCTCTAAATCAGCACTGTCTAATCCAGATACTACCTTAGCAACAAATGTAATTTAAAATTTTCCAGTAGCCATATTTAAAAAGTCAAAAGAACCAAGTGAAATTATTTTAATTATTTTTATTTAATGTAACATATCCAGAAAATTATTTCATGTATAATCAATATATAAATTACTAACACTATACTTTATATATTCTTTGCACACCAGGTCTTCAAAATCCACAGGGATTTTACACTTAGCATATTGTATTTGCGACTAGCTGCATCACAAGTGCTCAGTAACCACATATGGCTAATGGTGGCACATTGGATGGTGCAATTTAAGTAATTAAACTCATGCTGGAGAGTTTGGTGAGAAAATCTTGGAGGGGAGGCACTTCTTAATTCTAGCTCCTTTGTCATCCTATTCCCTCTCTTACAAAAGTCAACATGAAGGGAGCATCAAAAAGGCAAATAAATCATTGTGATATTTGTGAAAAGAGGAGAGGGGATCCAGGATTCTTTTGATGCATATATGAAGTGTTTATGGGCTGCTTGAATATGATGAAGGCAAGAAATTTTTTGGCAACATATGAATGAAATCAATGTCTTTTTTTCCTGAAAGAGCCTAGGATTTAAGCCCAAGTCACCCTTGACCCGTGATGTTTGCACATATAATTTTCTTAATCTCTTTGGAACTGTCAGCATTTTTTTTTTAATGGAAACTAGGATTAGATTATCTATCAATGTCTTGTCCAAGTCTTGAAGTCCCGTCAACCTACAATTCTGCAAGATAGACTTTTTTTTAATTTTAAGGGCTTTCTGTAAAACAATTATAACACGTTGGTGTAGGATCCAATCTTTAAAGTCTTGTGGGTAAGTGGATCTAGACTGTAGAAAATGAAACATAGGAATCCTTGCTTAGCTCTGATTCACAGGTGCTGGAAGAAATTCGGAGTGATCTCATGGGGCTGTTGGCTTTGGTAGTTCACAGTTTTTGGTTCACAAGGATTTCCACTTTCTGCCCTCAGATCTCTGCTCTCTGAAGCACACGAGGGTCTCTACTACCTGGAGGTGCATTCTGGGGGACAGGTGGTGGGCAGCCCCAGTCCAGGACCACGAGACAACTGTACGTTCAAGGTGGGTTCTGAGGATGGAGGAATGTGTATTTACCTTGTCGGAGGGTAGGCCTGTGCTATCAACCAGCAAGTTCTAAGTCAGCCAGAGTCTGCTTTGTCAGGGTAAGAAGAAAGGTGGATGGTAGTTGTGAGGTGTCTGAGATGATACCAATGAAAGTTAAGTGTGGCACACTTGTCAGACTCTGTGATTTATGTGCATTAATTTGATGCTCACATCAACTTTATGGGGTAGCTATTTATTATCCTGGTTTTACAGATGAGGGACTTATGGCTCAGGGAGATGAAATAATGTGCCCATCTCATCAATAATTTTGCCTATGTCCTCCAGGTACTAAATGGCAGAACTACAATTTTTTAAAAATTAGTTTAATTTTTAATTTTTGTATTGACTTATGATGTCCTCTAAGTTTCAGGTATATATCATAGTGATCTGATATTTTTATACATTACAAAGTGATCCCTGTGATAAGTCTAGGTGGCCATCTGTCATCATACAGAGTTATTACAATGTTATTAACTATATTCCCTCCGCTGGTGGGAATGTAAATTGTGTGAAGCCACTGTGGAAAACAGTAAGGAGGTTCCTCAAAGAATTAAAAACAGAAATATGATCTAGCAACTTCACTTCAGGATATTTATGTGATGACAATGAAAACACCAATTGGAAGAAGTAGATGCTACCTTATGTTTATTATTTATAATAGCCACATTACAGAAACAGCCTAAGTGTCCATCAACAGATGAATGGATAAAGAAGATGGGGTATATATACACGATGGAAAGTTACTCAGCCATAAAAAAGAATAAATCTTGCTATTTGTGACAACATGGACATAATGAGAGGGTCTTAAGCTAAATGAAATAAGTCAGACAGATACAGACCAATACTGTATGATTTCACTTACATGTGGAATCTAAAAGAACTGAGATTTGAACCTGAATTGAGGATTCTATTTTTTTTTTTTAATTTTGTTTATGTGTCACAGAGAGAGTCGGAGAGAGAGGGAGAGACAGAGAGAGCATAAGCAAGGGGAGCTGCAGAGGGAGGGGGAGAAGCAGACACCCTGCTGAGCAAGGAGCAGATACTGGACTCGATCCTAGGACCCTGGGATCATGACCTGAGCTGAAGGCAAACATTTAACTGACTGAGCCACCCAGGCGCCCCCGTGCATTGGATTCTAAGTCTTCATCTAAACTGAAGCCCATGTGAAGTCACAAAGATTATCTTTGGCCAATGTTTCATGTCAGAGCTGCAGTTCTCCTACATCTCAGTAGGGGGAAGGGACTCAGAGACCCAAGTTCTACCTTGCCCTCTGCTTCATGGTTGATTGCTGCTCCTCTTTCCAATCCTAGACTGAAAGGGCATTTGCTAGTGGTATTCTCCTTCAAGCGCAGATCTAAAGGGAAGCAGAGAGAGCGAGAGTTCATGAGTTAATGCCTAACTTATGCTGGAGAAGCAATACGCATACTTGGTTTTAATTCTGTGTTTGGTTCAGCCTCTTGTCCATTTCAGGTTAGTTTTCCACTAACCTCTGAAAGGATAGCTCCTAGATGTTTCATAAAAGCCTTGAGGTTTGATGGAGCTCATTGTCATGGTTGTCCTTACCACAGGATGACCCTACTGAAGGGCTGTTCATGAAAGTCTCGGTCATTAATTAATGCTTCTTTAGAACAAGACTTCATCCCCTAAATTCATCCCTGTTGCGATTTACATTTCATACAGGCAATTCATCGACAAATTTGGAATTTGCTGTCAGTTCACATTTAACAACTTGCTTCTCCCTCCCAGAGAATCTTGTAATTGTGCTTCTGTACATATGCAGCAGAAAGGAAAAAAAGATCATTCTTTCTTATTAAGCCCAACATGCCCACCTCTCCCCTGTCTCCGTGAATGTAGCAGAAGATGGATGGCCGGGCACCCTCCCTGGTCACCATGCTGTTTTTGGTTTTGATGTTCCTTTCACCCCAGATAGTAAGTATTCCTACTTATTAAAGATCGGAGAGGAGAGCATGGGGAGAGAGGAGAAGCACTTCCTAAAATTGCACATTAAAGGAAACAAGTCCTTGAGTGCTTCGCCTAGCTTGGCGAGTTGATGGAAAATCACCAGGGGACGCAGTTAATGAGAGGCATTCCAAGCTAAATAAAACACGGTGTGTCTCTTTGTTTTGGGACTGGGACTGGGGGGAACTGTGAGTATTAAAAATTAATTCCATCTCGCCAGTCCACTTCAAAGAGCCTGCTGCGGGCGCTGACAAGTTTGAACAACTCACAGAAGGTTTATCAAGCAGCTGGTGGCTGTGGCTTCACTCTCCTAATCTGATGCTTTCCCTCTCCCCCATCTTGCTGCCACTGACCTCGCCGGGGCTCAGGGATGGGCATGAGGGAAGCTTGATTTGGAAGCTCATTAATTTTTCACTTTGTCATGTCTCTAGCTTGCTGGGTGAGTGGGGCCTGTTCTCCTTAGAAATGTACTATTTTTCTGTCGTGTCAGCTCAGGGGGAATCACAAGGGAGAATCTTTCTGAGGTTTAACTCTGAGCACCCCAGCACGACGAGGAACAGCAGGGAGTGGTCGAGGAGTCACTCTCTTGCCCCCTCGTTTCTGATGGATGGCTCACAGGCTGAGTGAGTGGTAGGTCTTAACACTGCAAGCTGGAAATCCGGAGGCATGTCTCTGGGTTACAATACCATACAAACCATGTATTTGGTTTGGACTCGATTGTTCTTTTGCCTCAGTTTCTAACATCTGTGAGAAGGACTGGTAACCCCTGCTCTTCCTCATGAAGCTCCTAGGGTATACTTCCAATGGAAATGACAATGGTAAGGAGGGCGCGCCCCAGTGAGAGGTGAAGGCCAGGGTGCAGGAAGAAGCTGGGCGGCCAGGGTTGGATGTGCAATTTGGCAGGTGTGTGTGTGGAATTGCATTAATCCTTATCTTTTGGTGAGATCAGAAGCAGCTCCCAAATGGTGAGGTCACTACATTCTTACCTTGACCTTCTGACTGTACATACTTTCTGCGACCTATTCTCTAACCCTCTCTTTTACAAAGGAGGAAACTAGCCTTGATGGCAGGCTGTTCAGCCGTGTGGATCAATGCCTAAAACCCATGCTTGCCAAGCCACTGTCAGCTTTGTTGAAATGTCTTTGGCTCTCCCCTCTGCTTAGGGCTGTTGTTGAACAATGGAGTTATTCTTTGGTGATATTCTCCCTGGGAAGATGGACTTCTGGCTGGAAGCAGACCAAGCAAAACGATCTGCTGTCATTGGATTTGCAAGTGGGAAGCAGTGTAGTTTATAGGGACTAAAAGCAGTCTAAGCGTTTAGAGGAGGTTGGGAGTGAGGGTGTCAGAAGGCGGAGACCAGGTTTTTTTCCTGAGTGTTATCAGCTCATGGGTCAAACCTTGGCCTGGTCAGTGCATTCTTCTGCTTCTCTCTTCACATTGGCCCTGACCATGAAATGCACTAATCTTGGGCTAACCCAGATGCCTATAGGTGAGACGGGACTTCCAGAGTTGTCTTTTTCTCTCCTCTACTTCAAGGTACCATATCATGATTGATTGATATAATCATGTCATAGGAGGCCATTCTATCTTTTCACAGAGATTTGAATGTCTTCTCTATCCCAGGTTGTGCACAAGGATATGACCATGACTGAGTCTGGCATTGTCTCTGCCTTTCTGGAGCTTATAATTAACAGAGAATGTGCTTTGGGGGAGGGGCATAGAAAGATGATTTGGTGTGCCATGACCAGGCTTTCACCTCTCCCATCAGTGCTGTTTCCTCCTTCTCAAAGAGTAAGGTTGCTTCCCATTCCTTGAATAATTTGAATCATTTTTCTCTCAGTAGGCACCATCCATTTTCCCAACAAATACTCATTTGTGTTCCTACCCAACTTCCAATTTTTTTTTTTTTTTGTAGCTCACTAATTCCTGCCTAGCTGTTAGCTGATAATTTAAGTTGCAATCCTTTCAATTTAAGTAAACAAATTCTTGTCTAGGAAAATTAAAAAATCCTTCAAGATTCCAAGATAACAAGTTACAATAATGGAATTCTTAAGCCTGGCCTACCTACTTTCTTTCTGGTAAAATGTGTTCCCAGGTATGGCAGGTGGGCAGGGAGAAAGAGACTTGCCAAAGTTTGGACAGTGCAGTGCAGGGCAGAGAGAGCTATGTGACCTCGATGAAATTCCCTTTACCTCCTCTATGGAAAAACGATAATAACATCTGTCACCTTCACCTCACAGATAGATTACGGGGATAAAGAGAAACAGGTGAAAGTTGATTTGAGGAAATGTAACCATTTGCTACCTTAGACTAATATTTGATGGGGAATGACTTTTGCTTCTTGTTTGTGGTTGTGATACGCTAATGAATCACTTCCTTGTGATGACCTTTCCTGAACAGTTTTCCAGGGCACAGACACCCATTGTTTATCAAGTGACACCACCAAGTGGAGCTCCAGGTAAGAAATCCCCTATTAAAATAGGAGCAATTACGGATCCCTTTGCCAGAGCTATTGCAAACTCTTCTCTCCAGGTGGGTGCTCTCTATAAATGGGATCATTGAGCTTCTTCTCTGATGCTGTTTTAAAAATAAGTGTCAACCTCTGGTTTAATTTTAACCAGGTTTGGTTTCACCTTTGGGCACTTTTGCTCTGTTACTTCGCTGAAAACTAAAGAATTCAAACACAAAAAGAAAAAGAGGCTAGCAAAATCAGACCAGGTCCTGCTGGAGAATGGAGGAAATATAAATCCCTATCATTGCCCTTAACCTGCTAATCATCCACTTTGTAGCAAACCTTTATTGAATGTTATTGTGAGCCACACTCTGTTCTAAGCTTTTGGTGTGTATTGTCTTATTAGATCCTCACAAGAACTTGAGGACATAGGGACTATTATTATTCTTCTCAGCAGACAAGGAAACGAAATACTAAAAGGTTATGTAGCTTGCTTAAAGTCGGCTAGGGAGGGTACAGCCGGGATCTGAACCCAGGCAAGCAGAATCCAGAGTGGGTTGGTATAGCCAACATTTTGTTCTGTTTTGAGGGGTGGTGTCCTGTACCACACGGAAGGCCAACAACCCTGATACATACCCCATTGTTGTTTTTTTTTTTTTTTTTTAAATTAGAAGGCACACGCACACATGCAAGAGCTAGAGGCTAGAAGAGGAGAAGAGAGAGAAAGCTGAGATTTTCATAAAAGAAGGGATGGCAGCTAAGAATTAGATTCAAGAATGGCTAAGCCTGTCTTACAACTAAGTAATAAGCACAGCGAGGATTATATATAATTCACTGTCTGATTCTTGGCAAATTCCTATGTCTATTTCAGATTGTTCCTTTGTTCAGGCTTTCCAGATGGTGTAATTACGGGAATACAAGTTGCTAACTGTTTATATGTAGTTGTGTCTAAATGCATAAACTGATCTCGTTTTGAATGGCTTGACTGCTCAAGAATGTCAAAGTGGGTATCCGAGTTGCTGGAAAGTGTTTGCACTTCTGTGTATGTGTATAGACTCAGATTACATTGTGTGTATTTAAATGATATCCTGAAGACTATGAATCTGGCCTGATTTTATTCATGCAGGTTATTCAGAGATCTTCTCCTTTCCATGTGTCTGATTAATCAAGGCATGATCACGTTTTATTAAAAAGAGATGCGGTCTGAAAATCACAGGCCGATGTTTGGGTCCCTGCTGTTGGGGTGTTAGAGAGCTCTTGTTTCAATGGCAGAAGTCCACAGGGCGAGGGCTGAGGAGGGAGCCTGCCGTCAGAGGTGTGAAATGGGATGCTGGCTCACTCAGATCTGTCAGGCCCATTTCTCTCACCGAGCACGAGTGCAGCACCCTGTCTTCTCCACCTTCTGGGGGAATGATCGCTGACTGGCCTGGTTGGAGTGGAGGGGTCCCTCCAGGCAGGATCCATGCAGCAACATCTTTGAAGTCACTTTCCAGACAATTACTCTCACTAGGTTTGGGAAGCCTGCCCGGAGTGGCAGCCCCAGAGATGAGGGAGGTGGTGGGGACAGGAGAGATGACATTCCATTAGTAGTTGACTTTCTACCTGTGACGAACCATCCTCCACGGTGACGTAGAATTGTCCAGCACCATGGACAGGCTTAGCCACTTCTTAGCCTCTGTTGGGTTGCTTTGTTGAGGAACAAGTCAGAAAGTCACAGAATTCCCAATTTCTATAACTTGTTACCAGTTTTTAAAATTGTGCCCATCAGAGCTAGGGATCAATAATTTAGCTCTATTGAAACGAAGAGAAATTATTTTGCCAGTTGTTAACAGGAGCAGAGAACTGCAGACTCTTTCTTCTGCAGGCTTTCTTCATGTCTGTGACCTTTGTCTAAGGCATTAGGTTCCCTCCCTTTCTATCCACTCACTGTACAGTGACTCTCATACTACCTGGAAGGGTCCCATGGTTTCACTGCCAGTCATCCAATGACCACATCTGAAAGCATCTCATACAACTACTACACAGGCACAGTGTGAAGGGAATACCTTCTTGGTCATGTTCTTTTGGGACTTTGAATGTGGCCATGAAAAGATTCTAGTCCTCTGCATTCAGTGGCCTCATGAGCCCCACGGGTGCTCTTTTCTTTTCCATCTTTGCGGTTTTAGTTATTTCTTTTTAAAGATTTTATTTATTTATTTGACACAGAGAGAGAGAGCGCAAGCATGAGCAGGGAGAGCAGCAGGCAGAGGGATAGGGAGAAGCAGGCTCCCTGCTGAGCAGAGAGCCCGATGTGGGACTCGATCCCAGGACCCTGGATCATGACCTGAGCTGAAGGCAGAGGCTTTAGCCAACTGAGCCACCCAGGCACCCTGAGGTTTTATTTACTAACCAAAACCTCTCTCATCTCTTCACATCATTGTGAGACTACAGCACAGATGGGTAAATTCTTTAATTATCTGGAAGGCACGCATTTCCAGGTCATGGGGTTGTCTGGTGAGCCTGAACTACATCACCTTGCTGTGGTGTGTTTGTTTAAAACTTTGCCTTATGTAGTTGCACAGAGCTGAGTTTAGGTGTTTTCAACTATAGAAGAAATCAGCTCATGTAACATCCGGGAGGGGCCCCCAAACTCTTTTAGAGAAAGAGTTACATCAGATTCCTTTCTCACCTCTGGTGAGCAGAGCGGGTCGGGGTAGTACCGAGAGGGCACCTTGCTGAGAGGCGATTGCTGATGCCTGCACTTCCTCTTGAACTTGAACTCAAAAGAGGGGAATATTAAGGAAACGTTTGCTACCCAGTGGAAATCCCTGTGAGTCACACAGAGGAGTGCAGCAGTAGAAGTCATCCATTTGTCAGTGGACTAGGTGGACATGAACTGCTTGCAGATCCCCAATTTGCCCTGTCTTTGAAGACTAGCATATTGGTTGAATGAAGGAGATAGGTCATTGCCCATCCTTTAAGCCACGACACTGTTCTATTTCATCTCATCCCCTCCTTTCTTAGTTTCTATCCATTTGGGTCATCCTTGACACTTAATCTTTAGTACTCTGAGATATGGAAAAAAGTTTAACATCTGAAATACCCAGCCTCTCCTGGGTGGTTCATATTAGCAAGTGTCCAGAGGAAAGTCTCATGAAATGTGGAGCACCCCAAGGACACTGTTCTTAAATCCCATGATGGTCTACACACAGCCAAGAGCGTAGAACAAGGCAGCATGTGGAAACCAGCCCCTTGCTCCTGAAAGCCTCATACTTCATGGGATTGTGAGGAAGACCTGTTACTGCTTCTATGCCTCATATTTAGATGATTAAGCCTGTGATTACAATAATCGGTTATTTTAGACTTTCCAACGTGTAGTATTGATCACAGGATCATATTTGGGGCTCCTTTCTTGTATGGTTTGTAAAAAGGCATTAATATTCTGACTCATGACCAGTTTGACCATATTAAATAGATGTAGCCAAAAAGAAATAGTCTATGTTGTAATTTACAGTTGGAGCTAAGTCTGTTTAATTTTTTAAAAAATCCTCTTATAACAGGAAAACTAATACATGTGTATGGATGGATTATCACTGGAAGATCAGAAACCTTTGATTTTGAAGCTGAGTACATTGAGAGGTAAGACTGTTCATCTGGGTGTTCAACTAGTTACAAATATGCTGGATTGCTTCCTGAGCCCAGCTTCCCCAATAGCAATAAATTGTGAGCAGTTGGCACAGAACTGCTGTTTTCCTCTTTGTAGTTTATGGTCCCTGGTGAGCTGGGCTTCAGCAAACTTTGTTAATGTAATTGCAACTGGTCGATTAAGCTGGTCCATTTATATACTGACAACTAGTCACTCTGGGCTCAGCGTGAATCGCGCTGTAATTGCATCCGTGGGTTTTCTTTTTCGATTCTCACCCTTCTCCCCCTTGTTTCTGAGGCTGAAATAAATTTTTTATAAAATGACGCATGAACCCAGAAGACCATTATAACTTCCCTGTTTGGTTGGTATGCATTTGTGCATTTAGAAATTCCATTAGTGTGATGGGAGGAAGGGAGAAAGCACTGAGAGCTGTTGAGTTTTACTGTTTGCTGGGAATGATTGGGATTGCCAACATGACTTTCTTCACCAGAGGCTCATGAAATAGAAGGTGTTACTTTTAAATCAGGTGTGCCAGGGAAAGAGGAGGACCAGAGGGAAAATGTTGAAGTTGTAGTCTTTGGCGGAAGCTCTAAGCCACTGATTAGGCAACATCTGAAGTAGTTAGAGCGAGGACTGATGAGGTAGAAGGAACCTAGTCTTACTATAGTTGAGCAGATTCTATATACTGGGTCTAATTGTCCTTGTACTCCTCGAGAGGATGGCAGTATCTTCCTCTGTTCTGTTCCCTTTCTGTGATTTTGCCCTACTTGAAGAGGACATGATTTGGCTACACTCAGGATCTACATTTCTGGCATTAATTCATGGTCAGCTTGTTTTGAAAGGAAATCACTCTTTCTGTGGAGACTGGAAGCCCCAAGGTCATCCTTAATAATATGCCACATTCACTGCTTGGTTCCATGTCAGCCTGAGTCTGGGATACAGTATTTGAAAGGGGAAACAAAGGCATAAACTCTGGGTAGACCCAATAGAGCCAATGTGGACATGATGAAGATTTGGGGGGAAAAGGGAAAGGCTCCTTCTGCCGTGTGAAAATGCAGACCATGAAACAGTGCTGTGCACTCCTACCTGTAGGCTGAGAATTGATTCAATGTCTCCTCAGGGGACAGGCTTGGGCCACGTGCAGAATTTCTCATAAATCCAGAGGAGAATGCTCAGAACAATGTTTCCTGTGAGTTTTGCCAGGAATGTTTACTGGGACCCTAACGCTATTATCTCATGTCTTTTCCCCCATTTTTTATCCAGCCCATTGATCATGGAAGCTCAAGGAGACAAATGGGTCACAGCCTGCTCTCTTGTAAACAGGCAGACAGGAAGCCGGTGAGTGTCTTTCCTGCCTACATACATGCTTTTAGTTTCTTCCATGTGGGTTTCTCTCTCTCTCTCTCTCACACACACACACACACACACACACACATACACACACACACCTATTTTTTAATGTAGATCACCCATAACTGCTGACTACCTTATTTTTAGACTTACTGGAAAATACATGGTAATTGATTCAAAATGCAAATTGAAGTGGATTCTGAAACCAATCTTGAAAAAAAATAGCTAATACTAAGTGTTCATTCTAGGCCAGACCCTGTCTAACACTTTCACATTTAGGTTACCTGATATCCTTGTGAAGACATTATGGGTATTATTCCCGCTTTATGGCTGAGGAAACTGAGGCACAGAGGGGTCCAGTAACTTGCTTAAGGCCCTGCAAAGAGAAAGTGGCAGATCTGGAATGAATACCTGGGCTGACTAGCTAGCCTCCAAGTTCGTGCTCTTAGCCACTCTGCTGTAATGACCAGCCAAAGGAATAAAAAAACAACTAAAATTTGTCTATGTATTACAGTGAATTTTTAAAAAGAGTGTCTACATGCTTACAGTTTAGCTAACCAAATTTTGCTGGATTTCACTTCACTCAGGATTGAGTAAATTTAACCATCTTTTGAGGCCATCATAAGAATTATACTCTATCGCTTAGTGTTTTAGGACTGACATTTTATAGGGCCAAACTCTATAATGTATCTCCTCCTATTGTCTTCAATTTGCTTGCTCAGGAGCCTTCTTTTTTGGGTTGACAGTTTTCCCCCCAAAATCTTTACTTAAATTCTAGTTAGTTGACATAGAGTGTAATACTGGTTTTGGGAGGAGATTTCATGATTCATCACTTACAGATGACACCAGTTGTGCTCAATAAAGTGCCCTTCTTAACCCATCACCCATGTAGCCCATCCTCCACCCACCTCTCCTCCAGCAACCCTCAGTTTGTTGTGTAGTTAAGAGTCTCTATGGCTTGCTTCCTTCTTTTTTTCACCCTTCCACTATGTTCATTTGTTTTGTTTCTTAAATTCTACATATGAATCAGATCATATGGTATTTGTCTTTGTCTGGCAGACTTATTTCACTTAGCATAGTATCCTCTAGTTCCATCCACGTTGTTGCAAATGGCAAGATTTCCTTCTTTTTTATGGCTGAATAATATTCCACTGTAGATACATTCCACATCTTCTTTATCCATTCGTCCATCAATGGACATTTGGGCTTTTTCCACAGTTGGAAATTTCCATAGTTGGCTATTTTTTTTAAGATTTTATTTATTTATGACAAAGAGAGACACAGTGATAGCAGGCACATAAGAAGGCAGGAGTGGGAGAGGGAGAAGCAGGCTTCCCACTGAGCAGGGAGCTTGATGTGGGACTCAATCCCAATACCCTGGGATCATGCCCTGAGCCAAAGGCAGTCACCCATCAACTAAGCCACACAGGCACCCCCATAGTTGGCTATTGTTGATATTGGTTTTTTTTTTTTAAAGATTTTATTTATTTTATTTGACAGAGAGAGAGATCACAAGTAGGCAGAGAGGCAGGCAGAGACAGAGGGGGAAGCAGGCTCCCTGCTGAGCAGAGAGCCCGATGCGGGGCTGGATCCCAGGACACTGAGATCATGACCTGAGCCGAAGGCAGCGGCTTAATCCACTGAGCCACCCAGGGGCCCCTGATATTGTTTTTATAAACACTGGGCTCTCTGTGTTCCTTTGAATCAGTGTTTTTGTATCCTTTGGATAAATACCTGCTAGGGCAATTATTGGGTCATAGGGTAGTTCCATTTTTAACTTTGAGGAACCTCCATACTGTTTTCCAGAGTGGCTGCACCAGCTTTCATTCCCACCATCAGTGTAAGAGGGTTCCCCTTTTTCTGCTTCCTCACCATCTGTTGTTTCCTGTATTATTAATTTTAGCCATTCTGACAGGTGTGGGGTGGTATCTCATCATGGTTTTAATTTGTATTTCCCTGATGAAATGTGATGTCAAACAACTTTTCATGTGTCTGTTGGCCATCTGGATGTCTTTGGAAAAATGTCTATTCATGTCTTCTGCCCATTTCTTAACTGGGTTTTTTGTTTATTTTTTTGAGTGTTGAGTTTGACAAGTGCTTTATAGATTTTTGGTTATTAATCCTTGATCAAATATATCATTTGTAAATATCTTCTCTCATTCTGTAGGGGGTTCACACTTAATAATAGATTTTTTTAGTAAGAGTTTTGGTGTCCTTGTTGTAAAGGCTTTGGAAAGAATGGAGAGGTCTGAAGAGAGTGAAATTTTGTCTCTACACCATGTGTTTAACTGATAGCACATTTATTGATGAGAACTCTAGTTAGTACTATTCTACATATTTTCTCCAATGAGTTCATTATGCCTTCTGAATCTGCCATTTTCACTGACTAGCTGGCATTTTATTTTATTTTATTTTATTTCATTTTCCTGGCTAAAGAGTCAGAACTACTGAACTGAGTTGTCTGGTAATTCTCACCACTGGTTTTGGTTCTTTCTCTAGCTATCCTCTTCAGGAAGACCATGGTCTTGGGACTCTGCAGTGCCGTGTAGAAGGCAACTACATCGGTCTGTCCAAGAAGTAACATAAGTTGAAAGTTCTATGTTTCTTTTTCTGTATCAGAAAAATACTAGTTCAAGGATTGCTTCTCACAAGGATGATTATAGTCACTACCAGCTGTTGAGAACGGCTTTAAAATCTATATGAAAGAGCTTAAATAGAAATTAATTTAATCATCACAGTGAGTGGATTGGTGAGGCTGATGGAATTATTTTCACTTTAGAGGAGAGAAAATTGCAGCTAGTGACCAGGGCAGCTGGTTATGGATTTACCATGTTTAGTGTGACTTTCAGCCCGGACTCTGAGCTGCTATGTGCTACCACATCTATCCTTTTATTGTTGGAAGTCAACAGTGACTGTGCTGAGTCTCAGAGGTGTTTATTTTGGGCATTGTTAAAGAAATTACAGGTCTGGGTGGTAACCTGGTGATTATCTGGAGTCCTTGGGTTTATGGTAGCAAGGACCTGGTCCCTGTGACACAGGCAGACTCCTGTGTTAATGTCTGTTTCTTTTCGTTACAGGCTCCCAGAATGTTAGTTTCTCAGTATTTAACAAAGGAAAGTAAGTAACTGGAAGCAAGCAAATTTATCATCACCTTATATTATTGATCTTTTTCTGGTCTTGCTTATTTTTTTGGAATCTTTTATAGTGGAAAATTCTAAACATACAGGAATAAAATAGCATTAATGAAACCTTGTGTACCTACCTGATTTTTTTTACTTAGGTGAATATAATTGTATCTTACACACTCATCTTGAGGTAATGTAAATATTTCAATGTGATGACGGCACAAAGTGGTGGTAATTAGATCTTCAGTAATCTCATAAATTTAAAACAGGACATTGTTCCATAAAATGCACTGTACCATTCTAAGAAATGCCTTCCTCAAGATAGAAAGGGTCCAGATTTCATAGAGTTTTGGAGAGGAGATTATGATTTGGAATGGTTTCTGCATGCCTTAGCTAATGTTCTGACACCATATAACTTGTCAAGGGTTTTCCTGAAAAGCATACTCTCTAGCTGACATTCATCCCATTGTGGTGATAGTGGCATATCACCTACAGCTCCCAGTCCCAAGAATGGAGGTTCTCTCCCTCTTTTTCTCAAATTTAGGAAGGAATAACACTAGTATCTATTGGGTATCTACTATAGGCCATTTTTTTACTATGCCCTTTCACATTCATCTTTCCCTAACATTTGTGATGTTCTGTGAAATAGGTATTATTGGGACTCCCTGGAAGTAGGTATTATTATCAAAAACTTTCAAAATCACAAAACACAAGTTTCCCCATGGGTATCATTCTTTACTCATCAAAGGGAGCTGGTATCCAGACTGTTCAAAAGATCAGGGGAGGCTGGCCCTTGATCTTTGTTGTAGGCAGCTGATTTAAGAAATGCAATCTCGAATGCTTTTTTTTTTTTTTTTTTCTTCCCATCTAAAGCAAACCTTTGTCTTGGCAGGTCCATAGTACATAAGAATGCATGGATGATCAGTGCTAAGCTGGAACTTTTCCTGTACCAGACACACTCAGGTACTAATGCCTTTCTCCCTGAACTCCTCACTCCTTCCTTCACACCTCGCTCAATGTTGGATTCTTCTTCCCTTTCTCCTGGTGCCATTTCTCTAAAACCAGGAGCACCTGAAACTGTCCTCCTACCCCCCCATAATGATGGGTGACTCTTAGGTTTTGGGTGAGAAAAAATTGCTTGTGTGTGTTCTATATTAAAAGAGGCTTGATCATAGACTTCTATACAGAGTTTGTGGATAAAAAATGAATGAAAGAAAGGAAGTCATCCTTGTTCTGTGTTCTGAGAAATAACAGAAAAGCAGTGGCCCCCAAAAGTACAAAAGTGTATCTTTCCGGTTACTTTAATGCCCCCTCTGAACATTCAACCAACAATTTATGACTTGCTAATATTGATGTTCAACGATGGTGTGGCTCTCTGAAGGGTAAACTTCCATGCTGAAAAATGAATGCTGAAAATTGGAAACTTGGATGAAACTGTGAACCCAATTTGGCAGTAGGAAGTTCACCACTGAAGAAGAGCGCTTAGGTTTGAGTCTTGACAATGATCATAAAACCATCGTAGATGCGACTGTGAGGGAGGAACCCATTCCAGGGACAGCAGGATCTACCTTTGCCAAAAGTGCAAGAAATATAGTAGGTGGTGGGGCAAATGTCATTCACTCTGTAGAGGGGATCTAATTGTGTAAAAAGCTGAATTTTGACCCTTGCCTTTATTTTTTTTACACAGTGTAACTAGTCTCTTTGGGAGTCAGTTGGAAGAAACCTCTGAGGGGATGGTGGTAATGAGGGCCAAGAGAAGTGGGGCTGGAGCTTGCTGAGTGTTTTACATGTGAGCTCAATGTTTATTTAATTCAGATGAAGACACAGACCCAGAAAGGCAAAGAAACCAAAGTTCCTAGTGCTAGAAAATGCAAATCCAAATTCAAAATCTTACACACAAAAGTAATAAACAATGGGAAGTTCACTCTCCTGGGCACCTGACCACAAGCTTTGTTGACCAACGCTCTTGAACCCTGAACAATTATAGGCTGGTGGGTATCTCCAATCACATAGCTATTTCATATTTCTGGCACCTATGTCTTCTTGGGATGAGGACTCTCAGGCCAGAGAAGCTCAGAGCAGAGGAGGTTATGGGAGAGGGAATGTGGACAATGACATGTTGTGAATGGTGACAGAGAGTTCCCAGCAGAGCTCTCTGAGGGCTAACATTCAGTGATTTGTTGAGTTCTATTAAGTCATTTAGTCTTTCTGAGGTGTAATTAAAGACCTATATACTGGACAAAATGGTGTCCGTCCTACTCTAAAAACTGTCAAAAAAAGGAGTTGAGGAAGAATCTGGGGATTCATCTACAGTTTTCCTCCCATCTCTAGTCTCTAATTTATTCAGTTACTAGTTTCTGTTGGTTTTACCTACCATTGGCTTCAAGGTACAGTTTTAGTTTACTTACTGCAATTAGACCTCCCATCGATTTCTTAAAGATGATGTGTCTACTCTATCTCTACGACCACTGCCTCAATTCAGAACCCCATCATCTCTTGCGCAGCTTGCCACAATGGCTCCCAGGGGCCCCTATCTGCCATCTGTCCTCTGCTGCTTCCATGCTTAACATTGCCACTGCCATGCCCTACACCAAACACACACCTGATGCTTCTCTCCTGCTGGCTGCCCTCTACAGGAAACGGTACAGGTCTCAGACTCTGGTCTTCTCCTCATCAGCTTCTCCTGCTCCGTTGTTCCCTCTTACCTTCCAGCAACACTGAAATGGACTTGAAATGCAACTTCTCTCCATACTCAGCCTATCACTTTATTTTTTATTTTTTTAAAGATATTTTTCTTATATATTTATTAAAGAGAGAGCATGAGAGGAGAGAGGCCAGTGGGAGAAGCAGACTCCACGCCATGCAGGGAGCTCGATGTGGGATTCAATCCGGTGACTCCAGCTCTATGACCTGAGCTGAAGGCAGTCGCCTAACCAACTGAGCCACTCAGGCGCCCTATCACTTGTTTTATTTAAACACCCTTTCCCTTCTCTCTCTCCTTCACTTGGCCAGTTCTAACTAATGCTTTAAGATTCAGCTCCAGAGTCATTTCTAGAAATTTCTTTGTAGTCCACCAGGCCCTCACTCCTAAACCTCCCCTGTGTACTTTCATGTACTCTTTTTAATTTCACTAGCCCAGGATGTCACAATTATATTGTTTCATGGACAGGAGCGTTATGTAAGAAATGCCCCGATAAACTCCACAACCACTCATGATTAGCTCCTTTGTATCTTCGGTTTACTGGAGAACACAACTCGTCTTCCCCTGCAGGGAATGGAACTTAGAATGGTTAAAATTGGATCATAGAGAGGAAAGGACCAGAAAATCTTACATCTGGGGACTATGAGGCATCTGACAGTGGGGTTTTGAAGCAGTCAGGAGGCAGCACAGAAGGATTGAGGGGTGAGTGCACACCGGGAGAGGAGCATGCAAGATGGGGAAGAGGACAAGTCTCCTGAAGACGGTAGTGGGATTCATTCTTTTGCTTAGTGCAAACTGCAGACTCATATGGGTGAACAGGGCCTTGCTTGGTGCATCCAAAGTTGATTCCTTTATAACATACTACATTACGTTATAAGTAATATGTTACATATTCTGTAACATACATATACATTGTACATTACATGTTCTGTGACTTGTACATTGAGTATTTGAGGTCTGGTGACAGACTGCCTAAGAAAGCATCATGGTATGTAGGGATTTCTGCTGATAGCATGAGTGACTTTCAAATATTGATCCTATAGGTATTATACATACTGCTATAGATGAGTCCTTATATGCGTTTTGAATGACTATTACCAGAAAAAGTTCCAGCTGTTGCTCATCTTAGAAAAGTTGACATTGGGGCGCCTGGGTGGCTCAGGGGGTTAAAACCTCTGCCTTTGGCTCAGGTCATGATTCTGGGGTCCTGGGATCAAGCCCCACATTGGGCTCTCTGCTCGGCGGAGAGCCTGCTTCCTCCTCTCTCTCTGCCTGCCTCTCTGCTTACTTGTGATCTCTGCCTGTCAAATAAATAAACAAAATCTTTAAAAAAAAAAGGATACATTATTGAGGGGTGCCTGGGTGGCTCAATTGTTAAGCGTCTGCCTTCAACTCAGGTCATGATCCCAGGGTCCTGCGATCGAGCCCCACATCGGGATCCCTGCCTGGGAAGTCTGCTTCCCCCTCTTCCTGGCTGCTGCTCCTCCTGCTGTGCTCTCTCCCTCTCTCTATCAAATAAATAAATAAATAATATATTTAAAAAAAGAATACATTATTGGTAACCTTCTATTATTATATTATTATCTGGGTCACATTCTGGTCTATATTCGGAAGCTTACTTTTTTTTTTCTTTTGCAGAAATACTATCGGTGTTTCCAGACACTGGGAGCCTTGGGGGAAGAACAGACATCACAATTACAGGAGACTTCTTTGACAATCCTGTCCAGGTTACCATAGCAGGTAACCAAGTTGAAATGGCTGAAAGTAGTTCATAGTTTTAAATGCCGTAGGAGATGACATACCTCTTACGGCATGGAAAGAGTGGGGGAAGCAATTTTTGCCTTTTCTGACTCGTCACACACCTGCCATAAGGTGTTTGACCCATTTTGTGGAGACCAGGTGTCCTGCAGGAACAGGGTGTTCTGCGGACACACTCATAATTCATGGGCAATTGCGTCAGGGTCCTCATCCTGGGAATGAAGAGAAGGGAAAAGTCTGGCAGCCTCCTCACAAAGGTTTACTCCTACTGAAAGGCAACCTCTCTCCTCACCCTCCTTGTTCAGCCTTCTCTATAAGCTAGAGTAGATAGGCATTTGCTATGTAGATTCTTCTGGAATGTCTTTTAGGCTAATCCTTCTGTGGGACTCTTTGAGCACCTTCTGTTCTGCCAGGTAGACGTCTCCTCCGGTTGGTGATGCCAAGGATGCGGGAACATGTCCTCACCATCTCACGTCACACCTGTCCTCCCATGCTCAGTTGAGTGGTGGGGTGTGTCCTCAGTGAATGGCATTGCTTTGCCTGGCTTGCTTTCTGATCACTATAAGCTGCCCTCTGTCCCATTGCCCTGCACACTCCCTTTCTTGGCCCCCTGCATTTTGGGGGACAATGTTTGCTGCATGACCCACATCCAGTTCATTGCCTTAGAATAGGAGCCTGTCTACTTCAGCGTGGTTGTGTTGTCTTGCCATTACTTCAGTATACCTATCTCTCTTTCTTTCTCATTCTCTCTCTTTCTTTGTCCACTTATCTGATTTAAAAAATTCCCCTCAGGTATTCCATGTGATATTAGAGATGTGTCTCCCAGGAAGATTGAGTGCACCACCAGGGCTCCAGGAAAAAGTGCAAGGCTCACTGCCCCTCAGGCAGGTAAGGAAGTCATCACCACGGCTGTACAGCGAACTCGTTACAACCGCGAGGGACGGGGAAGTAGAAATGAGTGTTTGCTCCCTCAGCTGTTTGACTGGTTAGCTCTGTGAGCTCCGGGCCCCAGACACCACTGTCAGGGCTTTCCTTTCAGAGAGGTGCTTAGCTTTGTTTTGGTGTTTCACCACACTGCACTTCTAGCCCCAATCTGATGAATGACCAGTGGGGTTCAGGGGAGACCTGATCTGGAAAGCATAACTACAGTCAAGACATTGTTGTAGCCACTGGTGGAAACCCCTAAGCTGCCTCCCTCCACACCGTGGGTCAGTTGGGAGTCCATTGTCTGAGAAGACCAGAGCATTCAAGGGCCCTCTCCTGTGCTCATAATGACAGCAGCAGGCAAGGCCAGGGAGTGGGGCATGGTGGGGTGCATTTAAATGCCATTTCTTTTTCTTTGGAAAGTAAGGATGTGTTGTTGCCTCAAGTTTATGCCCGAAGTGGGCTGAAATGGGGGAGGCCGGGAGGAACAGGTTCCACCTGTTCTTTGCTGCAGATGAAAAGCAAGGCCCTGGAGCACTTTTCTGGAAGCTCAGGTGTCATTAGGGATGAAGGGCCACCACAGGCTGCGCGTCTGTATTCCTCACCTGCCCCACGGGGGCTGACTTCATGGTTCAAGTGCAGATAGTGAGCTTAACTCCAGAAGCTCTGCACTTAAAGGGGAAGTAACCCAGCAGGGGGAGAAGCCTTTCTAAAGAAAGACCATTCAGGTGTGAAAATGCATGCAAAGCTTTGGCTTGAGCATTCTCTGGGTCCCAGATCTGCCATTTTTACTCAGGGAAGGCTCCCATCCAAGCAAACAAAACTACTGAAGCAGGTGGTAGAGAGAATTTGTGTTTCCTGTCAGGAAATAGAGAGCTGTCCCTTCTTCGAGTGGTTCCTGCGTTAGCTGCTTGGGTAATGGTAGGATTATTTCCTGAATGCAGCTGTTCTTGAAAGTTAATGTCCTTTATGAAGACCTTTTGAAGTTTCTCCTATGAAAGGAGGGCAGAAGACTATGTAAGGCAGCAGTGCTCCAGGGCTTACTGGGGGGTGCTTGGCAACAGCTGGTTGGTCCAGTGGAGATGGAGGGGGTGTTGCGGCTGGCCTCTCCTGAGGGGAGGTGCCCAGGACTTGTTTCCATGCTCAGGACAGGCATCAGAACAGTTCTCCAGTAATCTGAGTACTATATTAAAATATGCTCTTACTTTTCTGCTTGTTCCTTATGTACTGCCTTTTTTTTTTTTGGATTTCACAAGGAACGACAGTAGTAGCTTAAAATAGTAATTATAATTACTGCAGCAATCCTTCATTAAGTACTTACATATTTCAGGCTCTTTGTGTATTATATTTCACGCTCCCCTTTTTTTCTTGCCAGAATTATTAAATTGACTCATTTGCCTCCCCACCCCCCAACAGCCTTACTGAGATACAATGGACATATAGCACCATCTCCCTTAGTTTTTAGTGCATGATCTCTACTTATTATTGTCTCCATTTTGTTGCACAAGAAAATGAAGGCATTAAGCAGTTTGCTCAAAGCTATACATGTCGGAAGTGGCAGATCTGGAATCTGAATCCACAAATGGACAATTCTTTAGCTGCACCTTTGGTCCGAGGGTGCAATCATGCAATATTGATTGTACATGTACCTTTGGTGTCAAGGTTTGCTTAATATGAAACACAAAGTAATCAGTACAATATCATTGAAAATATCATGTAACGGCAACATGCCACATGATTTGTTCCATGGGTGAATCCACACATTGGGGCCATGACATATATAGAATTTAAAGATTGCTGATTTTCTGGGAAAAAAGGGAATAGAATTCCCAGGTTGAACTAGACCTTAAAAGATACTGAGGGGGCCTCTGCGTGGCTCAGTCGGTTAAGCTTCAGCTCAGGTCATGGTCTCAGGGTCTTAGGATCAAGTCCTGCATGGGGCTACCAGCTCAGCAAGGAGTTTGCTTCTCTGTCTCCCTCTAACCCAACCCACCCCCATGCCCCCACCCTGCTGTGCTTGTGCTCACTCTCTCTCAAATAAAATAAAATAAAATAAAATAGATACTGAAGTTCACTCCTGAACAAGAGAAGTCAGAGCACACAATTATGTTGCCCTCCCTTACTCAATCATAGCATTTGTTTGGTTGGTCAGTTCTCTCCATGACTGGCTTCTCTTTCCCGGACACTCCCATTAAAAAGCGCTCCCTACCTTTTTGTGGTCCTCTGAAAATATTTCCCCTTACTGCTCCTTATCAAGTATCTCTTTCCAAGAGTCTCAGTCTGACACTCCGCAATATTGTCTGCTTTCTGGAACATTTGTGTTATCTGTAGAACCTCTCATGTGACTACTCCATTGGGATCTCGGTTGACTTACCTCTGTAGAGAGTATTGGATCACCTTCACTCTGTTATCTGAGGTAAAGTACTTCCCCAGTTTGGGGACATATGGCCTCTGATATTTATGAGGTATGCATGTTTTACAGGGAACCGAGGGCTTCTGTTTGAAGTTGGAGAAGCTGTCGAGGGCTTGGATCTCACCTCAGGCATGCCAGGGTACCAGTGGCAGATTGTCCCGAATGCCAGTTCACCACCTGGATTTTGGTCAAAAGAAGGGCTGCCCTTCAGGTATGCTGTAGGAAAAGCAGAGTTCCTGTCAGATGTGTCTTTCTTTACTGGCCTAGGTGAGACCAGGAGACAACAAGCAATGAGATTTCCAGGGGGAGAAATTGGAACATCCACCAATTCAACAACAGTTTGACCACTGTTCTCAACCAGTGTCGGTCATGTTAGTGCAACACAAGCCTTCTGTAGGTGCACACAAACTTTTGATCAAATAGGTAAAATTTAAATTTTCTATGAGTCAGTTTACAGACTACTTCAGGAGATCACTATTAATTGGAACACTGAGCTGGATAAGCCAGGACACTTGGTAGAGAGCAGGGTAAAACTTGCCAAGACCTGAAACCAACCTCTGGCTGGTGCCAAAGAAAGAAGCAAGAATATGTCTTTTGGTCATATGGAACAAACACCCAGTGCCGAAGGTCAACCCAGTGGCTGGCGCCTAGCAGGGGAATCTGTTGTGGGCTCTGAGAGACATTGTTTTCCATAGCAGTGATGGCAGTGTGAGTATGGTTTTCCTATTAGTGGTTCTGAGCATTTTTAATCCCTTCAAGGACATGGCCAGAATGTCTAGTTTTCTGAAGTGGTCTTAAAAATATAAAAAGTTGAGAATTGCTTAGACACACTGTTTCCTTCGTGTGCCCTTAGCGTATATACAGAGGGATGGATTCTTTACTGTGTGACGAATCTCTTCTCCTTTCAAACCTCTTCTCAAAAGAGGTTGGTCATGACCTCTGGCTGTGAATTCCAGCCATTTCGTGACTTCCTCCAAGGATTTGGGCATTTAAAATTTCAACTCAATTGTGGAATGAAAGACTTTGTTCCCTGTTCAGGGAATTTCAGACATCAAAGAAGCCAAGGAAGGAAGGAAATCTGTGAACAGAAAAGAGTAGTCTCTATTGTCCCAGATGCCTAACTAACTAGGTATTTAACTACCAATATATAGTTTTAAAGTGGCAATCATGGTGGTCCTTTGTGGCACCTAATGATACATCTTTATCATAGTTTTTGAGAACCATCAATCATGTTCAAAGGAAAACCTTTCAGCTATATTCAGTGTGTAGGGAAGTGTTAAGGAGTCAGACCACCTCAAAATACAAAAGGGAATTTTGGCTATATGTACCACCAGCAGGGAATGTCTCTAACTGCCATTTGAAGGAGTTAAAAACCACAGTAACTCTTCCCATTCTCTCTGTCCTTCATTTCTTTAAAATTCAAAATTTTTAAATTAAAAAAAATTAGAGTATTTATTAATTAATTGATAAATCATTATATTGGTGGGCCTTTAAATAGTTATTTTCAAAATGATTTTCAGAAAATATTCTTGGTGGGGCTCCTGGATGGCTCAGTGGGTTAAAGCCTCTGCCTTTGGCTCAGGTCATGATCCCAGGGTCCTGGGATTGAGCCCCGCATCGGGCTCTCTGCTCAGCAGGGAGCCTGCTTCCTCCTCTCTCTCTCTGCCTGCCTCTCTGCCTACTTGTGATCTCTGTCTGTCAAATAAATAAATAAATAAAAATCTTTTAAAAAATATTCTTGGTGTTTATTGAGATAGTTTAATCATTTGCTTAGCCATATCTGTCTCTAATATTAAGGTCACTAGAATTGATCTGAAACATTAAAAAATATATGGTCATATTTTTGGAGTGTTTCATAAAATTGCCTGCATCTTTGAAGTTGTAGGATGTGTCTTTTGATTTGAAATTGTTGACACATTTGATTGACTTTTCTCTGTGGGTTGTAATATTTTTAACTGGAAAAATAATCTCTGTAGGTGTTGAGGTAATTAGTAGGTTCAGAGCAAATCACTCCCCACCCTTTTTGTGAGATAATGTTCAATTAGTAAACCTTCAAATAATTAAAAACTATTTACTGATCACCTATGTTACACACAACATTGTGTTCAGAAGGTAGAGAGCAAGGTCATTATCTTGGGGAATGACCAGCCTTATCATATGCATGTACAGCCACAGAGCAAAGTCAGACAGCAAGGACTGATCTTCCTCCACATATGCGGTGTGTCTCCTGAACTTCCTATTTAGTTCAACAGATTATGTATTGACTTACTACCATGTTCCAGACCTTCGAAGACAAGTTAGTTCATGAGAAGCAACAACTGAAGAAATACCCAACTAGACCAGGTCTAGTTGATGAGGAACCATAGGTAAAGTGTTTTTCTAATGTTATACAACTATCAAGCATCAGAACTAAGATCTGAATTTTTCTGATTTTAAGTCTTGTGATTTCTCCAGAAGTCCACCTATACCACATTATGGCACACCTCCTTTCTCACCCATAGGAAGATGATATTTTAAAGAGACACAGCAGTCTGTGAGACCCCCAGAAACACCTTTTGTGAAGTTAATATCTACCATGAGGGAGACAAAATAGAAGCTTCTCTTAATATCACTTGGGGCCATTTCAGTTGTTGATCTCTAGCAGAGAGAGAGGGAAGGAACCAGGCTCCCTGCTGAGCAGAGACACCCCCCCCCCCCCATATGAGGCTTGATCCCAGGACCCCGAGATCATGACCTGAGCTGGAGGCAGAGGCTTAACCCACTGAGCCACCCAGGTGCCTATATTTCTCTTTCTTTTTTTTTTTTAATTTTTTAAAAAATTTAATTTAATTTTTTTAATTTTAATTTTTTAAAAAAATATTTTATTCATTTATTTGGCAGAGAGAGAGAGAGAGATCACAAGTAGGCAGAGAGGCAGGCAGAGAGGGAGTGGGAAGCAGGCTCCCCTCTGAGCAGAGAGCCTGACGCGGGGCTCGATTTCAGGACCCCGGGATCAAGACCCGAGCTGAAGGCAGAGGCTTTAACCCACTGAGCCACCCAGGCGCCCCTAATTTTAATTTTTTAATTAACATATAATTTATTTCAGGGGTACAGGTCTAAAGGTCTAAAGGTCTAAGCCTTCAGACAACCCTGTGCTGCAGCTACAACTTTCCCAAAGACACCTTGATTACAAAGGGAGTTGTGGCCATTGTGAAGGGATGGGTTGAGATACTGACTAGCAGGTGCTGTAGGAATAGCTGTTTCCAGCATATGCTGGCCACTCACATGACAGAGTCAAGTATTTCTTCCTCCTTGCCACAAAGAAAAACAGTACAGTGGGGCACCTGGGTGGCTCAATCAGTTAAGTGTCTGCCTTTGGCTCAGGTCATGATTCCAGGGTCCTCAGATAGAGGCCTGCATTGGGCTCCCTGCTTAGCAGGAAGCCTGCTTCTCCCTCTCCCTCTGCCTGCTGCTCCCCCTGCTTGTGAAACTCTGACAAATAAATAAATATATATATTTTTAAAATTTAAATTAAATTTTTTTTTTTAAGGAAAAATAAAGTGCAAGAACACTCATTTGTTGGGTCTGTGATCCGGGTGTTGGTTGTTTTTACTTCTCTCTGTTTCTCTCCTTTCCAGAGCACGGCTCAGTGGATTCTTTGTGGCTCCGGAGACAAATAATTACACTTTCTGGATCCAGGCTGACAACCAAGCTTCCCTGTACTTCAGTCATTCAGAGGACCCAAAGACCAAGGTATTCGCCTTCCTCTTACTTTTCTTTTTCTTGTCCCTAGTTCTTTACTCCTGAAAAAAAAAAAAAAAAGAATAAACATCAAAGTGCTCATTATTTTACTTGTAATTGTAACATATCACTAAGCAACTAGGAATTTTAAAGTTTCATTTTGTTGGGGGGGGTGGGTGGGTTTATTTTTTGTTAAATATTTTGAAAATTGAGATATAAT
Source organism: Mustela nigripes (assembly GCF_022355385.1). Classification (NCBI taxonomy): domain Eukaryota; kingdom Metazoa; phylum Chordata; class Mammalia; order Carnivora; family Mustelidae; genus Mustela; species Mustela nigripes. The sequence continues at coordinate 51,980,075 of NC_081561.1, forward strand.
TGACATGATTTTAATTGTTGAAAAAGAATTTGGTTGAATGTGTTGGCACATTTATTGAGCACTTACTTACTATAAGCCCAGTGTTAAGCAACATCGTTTATGTACCTTGTCTCTGATCTTCACAGCACCTCTGTGAGCTAATTATATTTATCTCCATTTTCCAGATAAGAAAATGGAGGCTTGGAAAGATTGTATGGCCAATCCAAGGCCACTTGGATCAGAGGAGGCATGGTAGTTAGAGTTCAGACACTATCTGTCTGATTCTAAAACTTGTGCATTTTCCCCTGATTTTTGGGCAGAGATGTAGGCAGTCTTATTTAGGTATTTCCTGGTCAGCTTTGAAGGATAAGAAAAAGTGCTTTTAACAAAAAGCCAAGATTCACTAGCAGCACTGACAACCACTTTTGCCCTCAAATTATTAACATGCTTCTATAAAATTATTTTGCTAGTTGCTAGAGAAACATTGTAGATCTTGGTGCAGTCAAGTCATTCTAGGTTTCTCAGGTGGCTTAGTATTATTTTATTCATAGTATCATGTAAAGTCAGGGTTTCAGGTTGCCTGTTTCTGCTCTAAACATGGACATTCAGCCTCATCCGAATACAGTTTAATAGAGAGACAGAGATAGAGTGAGGGGCAGAGAAGCATACACAACCACAGGTGTGTGATTGAGCTGACTTGTTGGAAAAGCAGACCAGTCCAAAGACCCTGTCAGTAGCTGTTCAGGCACTTGCTATTTGAGAAGTAAATGCCCATAAGCTTCATAGTATTGACTGTGATATGCTTCTTGGGCCCCAGGTGAAAGTGGCCTCCATCAAGGTGGGCATTGCTGACTGGTTTGACGCTTGGGAGCAGAATGGGCATGACGGGACTTGGCAACGGAAGACCCCGAAGTTGGAGCTGGTTGGTGGCACCAGCTACTACCTGGAAGCAGAGCATGGTGGGAGAGCCCCCAGCAGGGGAATGAGAATTGGCGTCCAGATCCACAATACCTGGCTGAATCCTGATGTGGTCAGCACTTACCTCCGAGAAAAGCAGCAAATCCGAATCCATGCCCAGAGACTTCCAGAAATCCAGGTGTGTGGTTGTTCTCCATCCTGTGGGGTTGGATTTAGGGGCTGAACGCTGGAAGGAACATCATCTGGCCAAATCCGCCAAATCTTATTATTAAGATAATTTTATTTGTGGTCTTAGTAATTTCCAGGTAAATTCTCTTTTAGAATCTTGTTCTCTGGAGTAGAGATAAAGTCCTGCAAACAAACAGACCCACGTATGCAAGCACATGAGTGTACACACACGTGATTCCTTTGCTGTTACTGATGCAGGTCCTATCTCTTCACTCATGGTGTTTTCTCCATCTGCTTTGTACAGGTCAAAGCCTTTGGGTCTCTCTGTGGTGCCCCATACTTGTGTTGAACAATATCAATGCCCTTTCAGTTGCTCACTTCTTGGTGTACAAAGATGAATCCCTATGGACTCTGCTTTTCAAGTTTAGAGTCTAATAGTAACACATGTATGCAAATAACCATAGAACAAGGTAGAAAAGAGCAAGTGATGGAAATGACCGATCTTCCTTTGTAACTAAAATATAGTGCGCCTGTCAGGGAGCATGCGAGGAGCCAAGCAGAAACGGAATAAGACTCTGCTCCTGCCCTCCGGCCCCCACCCCACCTCTGGGAGAGGGCGCAAGGCGAGAAGGGCTGAAAGGGGTCCTTCAGGGGCTGCACTGACGTCTCACACCCTAACAAGAAGTGGGGGACACGGGTGAATAGGGAGATCGACCTAGAAGAGTTTTCTTTCAGTGCTGACACTTGGGTTCACAGATATTTCTAGATGGTAGTGAGTTTAGATAAAACTGAAATTACAAATAAAAGGAAATAGACAGTGGAGGAGATGTGTCGCGAGTTTCTCTGACTTAATTAGCCCGCGTCACTTATTCCTGTCACTCTCGACAGATGCTGACCGTGTCTGGCAGAGGGAGCTTCGTCCTTACTTGGGACAATGTCACCAGTCAGCCAATCCCTGGAAATGTCACAGCCCATCAGGTGGGAACCTTCTTCAAATAATGACAGGTGGAGGAGTTGGGGGAGAGGTCTTTATGTCTATGGTGTACATTCTTGAGTTTGTTGTTTGTTTGTTTTTTAAAAACAGATTCAAAGAGCCATTGAGGAGTTACTTGCCGTCAAATGCAAATTGGAACCCCTTTCGGCCAGCAGCCTACTCTGGCTTGGGTTTGAACAAGGTGTGCTTTCCTTGGCTTGGCAAATGCTGATCCTCTTCTCCATTGTCTTTCTCTCTATCTTTTTCATTTCCTGCTACCAGAGTCAAGAAAAGTTACCGAAGCTGGATTTGGACACCCAGTGGCCATGAGAGTGACGACACATGTAGGAGGACGTCACTTGGTGTGGGTTTCAGAGAAAGAAAAGCCATTCCCCTGGGGCTCTTGGGTGGAGCCTAGTGCTCCCCATGCTGCCCATGGGAGAAAGGGCAAACCATACAGGAGGAAATGAAAACACTACAACAGTGTATCTTATTTAATTCAAATTGTAGCCAAATAAAGGAATTGTTACACGAAACAGTTGAATTGTCACATGAAACATGTTTACCAAATTGTAAACATGCGAGGGCCACTTTTTAAGATACTAATGTGAGCTCAGTTATAGTCAGAGCTCCTTGTCTCTGCTTCTCAATAGTTTTTGATGCCATGGTACACAGAGAAAATTGTCATCAATGTTTGATGGTCTGTGGCAGACAGAATGGGGCTCTGCTGTCAGGAGATTTCAAGCCTTCAAGCTCAAGCTCAAGCTCTGATAACCCAAAGGATCAAAGGCTGATGACACGGTGAACTCATAACCCAACCCCGTGACACATGTTGGGAAGCTCTGTCTTATCAATCTCTATGCCCGTCTTCCTGTTTTATCTGCCTCCAGGCCCAGAAGGTTCCAGCTTTGAGGGGGACCTCACCAGTGGGACAGAGCCCTTCTGCGGGAGGTTTAGCCTCCACCAGCCTCGACACCTTGTCCTAATACCCCTGGCTTCCCAGGAGGGCTACCAGCTAGATCAGTACACGCACGTAAGTAGCAGCCCTCACCCTCCTGGGTAGGTTGGGTAGGGAAGGTTATGCTCTGGGGTTGAGACTGAGGAAGCAGAAATACAAAGGAGTGTTTGCTGAGATCTGCTCCATGCATGTTTCAGGCTGAGATTCTGGGTTTCTTAGCTGCTGTTTCAAGTGGTGAACAGATACCTCTGGTCCTTCATTAGTTAGTGGTTCCATGGAAATGCCTTTGTCTTAGCTGTAGATCCATGGATGTTTTTACATGCTCCAGGATCTTCTTTGCTCATTGGGGAATAGCGTGGACACTGTAGTCAGACTGTTTGATTTTGAATTTTGACTCTACCCTTACATGTCCTCGGGGTCTCGATTTAGTTTATCCCTCTGTGAAATGGGTAGTCATATGGTCTAGAATTGTGGTGGAGATTAAATGAGATAACCTACTAATGTGTGCACTGGTTAGGACTCTGTTAAATGCTAGTCACTGTTATTTATTATGTTTTTTTTTTAAAGATTTTATTTATTTATTTGACAGACAGAGATCACAAGTAGGCAGAGAGGCAGACAGAGAGAGAGAGGGGGAAGCAGGCTTCCCACTGAGCAGAGAGCCCGATGAGGGCTCAATCCCAGGACCCTGGGATCATGACCTGAACCAAAGGCAGAGGCTTTAACCCACTGAGCCACCCAGGTGCCCCTATTGTTTTGTTTTGTTTTGTTTTGTTTTTTAATTAATAGGTTGACTAGCACAGCCATCTTTCATAAAAAGAGAGCAGCCTCTTTGCCCTTTGGGAGCTAGAGGGAGCCTAACGGGCTGGCTGAACTCATGGCAGTGTTTGGGGGTGGGTGGCTAGAGGACTCTCCTTCAGGCCTGAGATTGTATCATTCTTTGATATTCCTCAAAATTCCATCTCCTCTGTGTTTCAGGGTTCAGTCAGTTCTTAGTGGAACTTCCCGGGAGAGCTTGGATTAGGCATGTCAGGTTGGGGTCCCGTCCATCTTCCAGCGTGCCCTCTGCGGGACGGGGTCCCAACAAGGGGCCATTTGCCCACATGGGCAAGTCTGGAATTATGGAGATGATTCTGGTTGCTACACTTGGGAAGTGTTACTGGCATCTAACGGGCAGTTTCTAAGGATGTTGCAAAACATCCCCGAATGCACAGGACAACCCCATCCCGCCCCCCTGCCGACCAGAAAAGAATTATACAGTTCGAAAGGCCAACTGTGGGGAAAAAAAAAATCCTGTAATAAATTCTTCTTGGGAATTTTGCTTCATTCAGAAACCAAGGATGACAGTGAATTAGAGTTCAGGCACTGAGACTCAGAGAGGTGAAGTGACCTGCTCAAGGTTACACAGGTAACTGGGTCAGAACAAGTCTGTTCTAACTGAGATACTCCAAAGTCCTAACTGCCAAGCACAGTGGTAGGCATTTCATGACTCTCTGCGGAGTCAATGACAATTTATTCTGTTTGCCTTTCTGGTGAGATTAGTAAGCTCCAGGACAATGGGACTTGGACTGACGTTAACTCTCACAGCATGAGGGAGTTTCCTAGGGACGGGACCCTCTTGATGACACGTTGCTTCTTGCACTAATCGAACTCATACCTTTCTCCGGTGTCCATAGTTGTGCCTCGCATACAAAGGCCACAAGAATAACATCCTGAAGGTGACCGTATTTTTCACAACCGACTCTCAAAACTTCATTAAGAAGAACATCACCTGTGACTGGAGTCTTGTGGGGACCAGTCCCGACAGGTAGCTAATCTGTGGGGAGTGTGGTGGCAATTCTGCCGGCTGGGATGATTAGCTCTCTTGGGGACAGGGGCCCCTGTGAGGTACCGACGATTTCTTATTTTGGGCCTCAGATATTAACCTGCGGTTCTTTTTTTTTTAAATTTAACTATTTATTTTAGAGATAGAAAACATGTACATAAGCAGGGAGAGGGACAGAAGGACAGTCTCAAGCAGGCTCAGACGCCCTCCTGAGCATGGAGCTGGATGTGGGGCTCGAACCCACCACCCTGAGATCATGACCTGAGCTGAAATCAAGAGTGGGATTCTTAACCAGTTGAGCCATCCAGGCACACCTTCCCTTGGGATTCTGAACACATCTTAGTCAACTAAGAATTTTGATTTAAGAGTAGTTAGTTGTTAGGAATATAATACTTTTTGCAAATACCCTTGACACTTTACCTGGGGATAGAATGATAGAACCTCTTATGTGGGAAAGATTTTAGAGACTGTTCCTTGACATTACTGATAGGAAAAACTGCAACCCAGAGAATTATTGAGTCACCAAAATTTATATAGCAAGTAAATAAAGACTCTGCAATGAAACTCAGGCCTCTTGCTCCCTTGCTTTGGTGTTCTTTCCATAATGGTCTTACGGGTTTTGTAAGTGGTCTTAAACCTCAGTGAGTCTAGGGGTATTAATCTTCTCTGTGGTTAGAGCCTAACATATGACCTGCTGAAGATGCAGAATTATACTGTCATCTGAAAATGCTGCCAACACTGTCATGAGCGAATGACCACCTTGAAGTGCGCCTCACCCACGTGATTCCACACGCTGAGCCTGTTTTGGATGGGAGGCCTGTACCTGTGGCACACAGGACTGCTGGGGTGCAGGGGTTCTTGGGGTGTCTCTCCTGACTGCACAGTCTGCAGGCCCTCAGGCTGGTGAACTCGGCTCTCTGCGAAGGGGCTGCAGGTGCACACAGAGAGGCCCAGTTCTGCTGGGGGCTTTGTTTTTCAGCTGGCGGTTCACTTGCATGGACCTCTGGGAGACCTGTGTGCATGGCTCTGTGGATCTCCAGCCAGCTCTGGCAAACTCCTCTGTGCTGGTTTACCAGATCGACCTCTTCCCTCTGTCTCAGGAGACCCGTGGGTTCTATGTGGATGAAATTATTATTGCGGACACAAACATAACAGGTGATAATCGAATCTGCTCTCTGTAAGGGGCCTGTCTATCTAGTGCTGACCTCAGATTTTTCTGCTTGGGGAAGTTCTTCTTTTAATGCAGAGGAAACACGTGGCTCCCCATCTTGTCTGATTGTTCCTGGAAAGAAGATTGGTTTGGGATTGTGTGCTCTTGGTCCCCCTATCTTTCTAGCTAATTCCTTCCCCACCCCACCCCCATTTATCCAATGCTTGCTCTTCTGTGCTCTTACCCCAATTTTACCACTTTCATGCTGAGAAGCTTTGTTTCCTTATCTGTAAAATGGGCATAAGCAGGACCCCATCTTATTGAATTACTGTGAAGGTTAACTGAAGTATAGAATGTAATGAAGTCAGCACAGGTCTTGCACCATGGGAAGTGCTCAATAAATATAAACTGTTATTATTACTATTATCATGATTATTGTTAGGTTAGCAGGACTTCTACACCTGTCCATGAATTTATATCTGTCATGCAAAGTGCTGGAAGGAATAAGGCAATATCTGGTCCTGTAAATGGGCTAAAGGTCTCATTTACACCTTCAAGGCAGACTCAGAAAAGTGAGAGAGTTAACCATGTCTTTATGAGAAAAGGCTTGTCCTGCTTTTTGCCTATCCACATTCCTCCTACTCAACTTTCAGAGCTCAAGCTTAGCCCTTTCCTCCATGATCTTTCCCCTTGATCTCCTTTAGGCAAAGCAACCGCCCCTAGCTTTGCTTGTCCATGAGGCTAGGGACAAAGAGTTCATCAGGGGTCCTACTGAGACTGTCCAAGTATGATGGGCACTCAGGGGAAGAGAAACCCACAGCCAAGACAGAATGGGGCAGTCTGTCCCTGGGCCTTGAGGCTTCCAACTTTTGCTCACACTCCCTTTTCCCTTTATAGTCTTTTGTCTGAAACTTATAGAGCTGAGGGCAAGAGAGATTGGGGGATGGTGGCAAGAGGTCTCAATTTCGGCCCTGAAATCTCCTCATTCTAGGATACTCATCAAAATTCCATTTCTTACCTGGTTCACCGGTTTAAGTGTTTGGGGGCATCTGTGCTTTGACTGATTTCAAACCCTGTTCATGTTATGGTGTAATTAGGTGATGATAATATTCAAATGGAGTGCTGGGGTAACCACTTGAATTTCTTGGGGCCCAAGACAACTGGCTGGACCTTTTGTTGTTCTCCCCACCCCCCACCCAAGCACTATCTGGATTCCCGGAGTGCTGAGGCGATCAATATTTCATGCACTTGAACCATTGACTGGGAACTCAGGACTAGATGATCAACTCTGTTTCCACTCTCTCTAAACCCCTGAAATCTAGGAGCCAGAGTCCCTCCTCACTGCCCCACCCTTTAGCCATCAAATATTCCAGTATGTGGGACCACCTAGGGTTGAGGTGAGGGGGAGAGGGAAAGGGAGGAGTGGCTTGGGTGAAATAACCCCCTTCCCATTTTGTCTAGTTTCCCTGCTGGTGATGACTTTGCTTTGAGGATGATTTAATGGCAAGATGAACCGATAGCCATTGTTAATTGAGATTTATCTGATCAGCTTCACACTTTATATTCTCTGATCTCATCTCCTCTATGAACATTCCTTGTATGTAATGGTGCCTATCACTTACTTCTCACTGAGATCTCAGAAGCCCATAAAGTGCTCCTATTATCTCCACTCTGTAGATGAGGAAGCCAAAACTAAGAGGGGTTGAATATCTTGCCCCAAATCACACAGCTGGGATGGGGGGGGGTGGTTAGCATCTGGACACTGGAGCCAAGCCTTCAATGACTCTGTGCCCAGGTGAGCAAATAAGCATTTTTTGAACACCTACTGTGTGCTTAGTATTATGCTAAATCAGCAGGGGTCATGCAAAGATGCTGCGCTTTGGACTGTCCACAGAACAGTGGATCAGAACACTGTCCACTGTTCTGATCATACAGTTTTGGGGAAGACGTGTCTCTTAGAGAATCTAAAAATATATTGTGCTGGTCATTTTGAATCTGCCATCCTGCTAAACTCCCTGTACCATGCAGATTGATGTGTTATGATTCCCACTTAACCAATGAGGAAACAGTCTTAGGTTATGTTGATCAGCCAAATGGTTACCTAATACAAGTGGAAAATCAGGATTTGCGCAGTAGTCGGTTTGAAGGCTTGCCCTGTTTCTGCGCATGTGCTGAGCCCGCTCTGTGAATGAGCGCTCACATACCCCTAGAGGGCGCCTGTGCGCTCAGTGTTCTGAAGGGGATCTGCTGTAGGTTCCCGGAGTTGCCAGGGGCCTTGGGGAGGAAAGGAGGAAGGTGTAGCAGTCCACGCTGCAGTAGGTCCTCGCTGTGTGGGGGTGCGTCCCAGAGCGTCGAGAGGGACGTTGGCCTGGTGTGGGGCTTATTAAACTTAGTTATGGAATTAGCGTTTGTCTCCCTCAACCATGACCTCCCATTTTCCTTCTGGTCCGAAGCCGCGTCCTGCTGCCTCCTTTTCCTTTGCTCTCATGGTGGCAGACAGGTGGGAATCTCTGCCTGAAGTGGGGGTTGAGAACTCAGCAACTCAGCGTCTGCCGTGGGGATTTTCCGCCAGACACCAGTTGCTTGCTGACGATGGGATCATTGGTCTCTAGTTTCTCAAGCAGATTCCGAAACAGCTCGCCCCGGGGGCAACCTGGTGGAGTCGCTCTGCGTGGAGGGATCCCCTCCAGTCTACAACGTCAGCTTTTGGTTGGTGGGGTGCGGCCGGGAGCTCCCACTCATCACCGCAAGGTAGGGAGAGGTCTTTGCTCGCTGGTCCCTTCTTAGGGTTGTCAGTTGCCCTTGGGGGACACAGAGGTGGGACTTTTATCAGGAAGAGATATCTGACTTGTTGCTTAAAACCACGGTTCTGAGTCTTAACAATGCAGAACGGATTCACCAGGGAAGTCTTGTTAAAACACAAATTGCTGGGCCCTAACGGCTCTGTCTCTAACTCAGTAGGTTTGAGGGGAGGCCTGAGAATTTGAGATTTTGCATTTCTAATGAGTTCCCAGGCAATGCTGATTCTACTGGTCTGGGGTCTACACTTTGAGAGCTAGTTTCTAGTAAATTTGCTTTTAAGTAGTTGTATTTTTCTGCTGTTCAGAATTAATTTAATTGGAAAAAAAACCCCAGCTGTTTCTTTTTTGGGGGGGGTTATTATGCTAAGGGAAATAAGTCTTTAGAGAAAGACAGTTATCATATGATCTCACTGATATGAGGAATTTGAGAGGCAGGGCAGGGGTGATTATGGAGGGAAAAACAAGATGGGACAGGGGAGGGAGACAAACCATAAGAGACTCTTAATCTCAGGAAGCAAACCAAGGGTTCCTGGAAGGGGGTAGGTGGGAAGGATGGGGTGGCTGGGTGATGGACACTGGGGAGGGTATGTGCTATGGTGAGAACTGTACATCGTGTAAGACTGATGAATCACAGACCTGTACCCACCCCTGAAGCAAATAATATATTATATGTTAATAAAAAACAACAAAAAAAGCTGTTTCTAAGAACTTACCACCAGATGGCACTAGAGGCCCATAAGCGTTGCTTCTTACTAGTCAACAGTCTAGGCGCAGTTTATAAAGCAGTAACAGAGGATCAGGCTCCATCCACCCAACTCCTGGAACACACGTGTGCTCTAATTCGTTCTTTTCATTTTTCACTTAAACCCCAATAGGGATGAAAGACTCGAGATGCGCTGCCTTTAACATTTTTCTTTCCATCTTTTTCTAACATGTGCCAAGATGAGTTCTGCTCATACATGGCTGGGGCCGTGTATAAAGGGCAGGTGCAGAGAGCTTGAGTCTGTGGTCTGCTCTCCTTAGTGTTCCATGGCCCGCTGGGCAGGAAAGACGTGCAGACCATCAACAGGATCAAGGAGTGAAGGAGCAGCGGTAGGGGAGGGGGAGCCACCATCTTAGCCAGCCTGCAGTCCTGCATTCCCTATGCCAATCCTTCAACTCAGAAATGCTAGAGGGTGATTTGGGTTACTATGAACAGGTCCACAGTAGAAGGGTCCTGGCAACCTTCCTTTCTCCTATTTCCTCAAGTCCCTTAACTCCTTCTGGAAGCCTCCTGCCTCAGCAACACAGGACCCCCTTGGGCTGGCCTTTGCTAACTTCATCCCCCAACACAGATGCCATCATTCTCTTTCTGTATAGTTGTATTTAAGTGCATTGACATGTAGCTCTTTTTCTTTTTTAAAAGATTTTATTTATTTTTTTGTCAGAGAGCACAAGCAGGGGGAGCCAGAGGCAAAGGGAGAAACAGGTTCCCTGCTGAGCAAGGAGCCCGATGCGGGGCTTGATCCTAGGACCCTCAGGATCATGACCTGAGCTGAAGGCAGATGCTTAACCCACTGAGCCATCCAGGCATCCCCATCAATATGTAGTTCTTAATATTGATAAAGGTCATATATATTTATTGTTGAAAATTTGGAAAATATGGTAAAAGACTTAGGAAAAGTTAAAAAGTCACTCATAATCCCTTTGCTTAGAGGTAACTTGTACTGACATGTTAGATCCATATTCTAACTCCCTTTTTTCTAAGCAGTTTTTGTATACATATACCCATACATATATGTATAATATTTACTTTTTAAACCTCAAATTGGGACGATACATTACACACTATATTTGGTAACATGCCCATTTCCACTTAATGGCCTAAATTGAATATTTCCCCATATCACTGATGGGGAATGGTATGATTTTTCTAAAATATGATTTCATTGGCTGAACGGTAGTCCATCTCACGGTTTGTCGTGATATATTTGACCCATCTATTGTATTAAAAGCAAGATTAGGCAGGCCAGTGTGTTTGCACACAGGAACCAGCTAAGAAGTTGGCCAGAAGGAGTGGCCTGCGTGTCAGACGGATACAGAGTGTGGAAGCGTCTGTGGAACAGGGCACTGTCTGCTCACTTAATGATGTGAATGGATTAAAGAAGACCATGTTCTGTCTACTCTGTGCTTCAGGGCCAAAGCTGTGGAGGCTGGAGGCTGGGGTCATCACTTTTTATTCTGGGTTCCTGTGTTCCCAGGATCAGTACAGAGACAGGGTGGAACATTCTGTAAGAATCCAAATATTTGGGACGTCTGGGTGGCTCAGTTGGCTAAGCTTCTGCCTTTAGCTCAGGTCATGATCTCAGTGTCCTGGGATCGAGCCCCACATTGGGCTTTCTGCTCAGCAGGGAGTCTGCTTCTCAAATCTTCGCCCCCCCCCCGCTTGTGTTCCCAATCTCTCTGTCTCAAATAAATAAACAAAATATTTTAAAAATTTTAAAAATATTTTATTCATTTGTCAGAGAAAGAGAGCATAGGCCAGGGGAGAGGCAGGTAGAGAGAGAAGCAGACTCCCCGCTGACCAGGGAGCCTGATGTGGGACTCGAACCCAGGATCCCGGGATCACGACCTGAGCCAAAGGCATATGTTTAACCGACTGAGCCATGCAGGCATCCAAATAAAATCTTTTTTTAAATAAAGAATCTTAAAATTTCCACTGCACCTCTTCTGCTATGATGGGACAGGGTATCCAGTGTTTGGGAGGTTGAGATTGTGTCCTAGAAACATGGCTGACTGCATGTTCTTTGAGCTGGGGTTAAGTTCTGTCTGGAGTAGCACTTCTGGATGGTTACTGTGCTTAAGGCTTTGTTTTTGACCTGCCACAGCTCTGTGCCCACTGAAGGAGGACAAGAAGAATCTGGGGTGGTCCAGGTGACAACACAGAGGATACAGAAGACAAGCCCACCTTTAGGAGGATACTTCCGCATCCAACTTCCTACCACAGAGATTCCTGGTAAAGGGACAATTGGAGGGCATCAATGTCTCATTTTCATTTTTAGGGGCATTCTCAGGCAAACAGTATCCTGAGAAACAGCCTTAAAGCCGTTTTGTTTAGTTTCCAGCGTTTGAACATGGCCTTGTTAAAATTAAAGATCTGTACAATAATGATACCATATCATTTAAAAGGATCCCAACTTTGGGATGTGGAAACTGAGTGGATTAGCTTCCCGGGGTTGTCATAACAAATCACTGCAAACTTGGTGGGTTCAAACAACAGAAATCCGTTCTCTTGAATTTCTGGAGGCCAGAAATTCAAAATCAAGTTTTCAGCGGTGTCACACTCCCCCACCCCACCACCCCGAGGGCTCTAGGGGAGCATCTCTTTCCCAGCTCTTCCAGCTTCTGGTGGCTGCCCATATTCCGTGGCCACATCACTCTTCCTCTTCTGTCTCAAAGACTCCTCTGTCTCTGTCTTATAAGGACACATAGGATTGCACTTAGGGCCTACCTTGGATAACCCAGGATAAGCTGTTCCTCTCAAGATTCTTAACCACATCTTCTGCAATATAAGATACACTCTTTTGCCTTATAAGGAAATAGTCATATGTTCCAGGTTTTAGGACACGGATGTCTCTTTCTGAAGGCCCATGGGGCCCAGTATATTGGAGCTTGCCCAGAGGTCACACAGTTGATGACAGGTCTGAGTATGAACTCGAGTATTTGATTATTAGGTCAATCCTCTTCTCTCTAGAGTTTCCTAGGCCAATTTCCATGGTAGACATCATCCTTCCAAGTCAAACTGCATGGTGACACCATATGCTATTGAGAATTTGAGTGGTCATAAAAGTGTAGAAAGAGCTTTCAGATGTAATTGGCGTGGAACCTTCTCTAAATCCTTAAGAATACACACATTTCACAAAGGATAAGGAATAGAGGTGATGGCACTATTTGTTTGGTAAGACCCTAGGAGAATCAGAAGGGAGGCTCAGGAGAGGTCAAGGGTGGCTTTATAAAAATTGGCACATGGCCCAAAAGTCTTCTGTCCTCCCAAGTAAAATGATGGCTGGGCTTGCAAGAATCTTCTCAGGTGGGAAGAATGGGGTTTTAACTCCAATTTGGCCACTTAGGACAAACTGAAGGCTGTGGGCTATTGGAGTCTGATAAATGTGGGTGAGTAAGTGACAGCGCCCTGTGTCTCTGAAGTCCATCCCTGGGCCATGCTTCCCTTCTCATGAGCTGCAGCTTGTCTGTAGATACTCTTCCTGCCACCGTGTTCTGTTGTGATGCCCTTCACATCACTGCCAAACAATCCAGGGAATTCAGCCTTAACTAGGACTTGGGAAATGGTAATGGCCTCACATTATCTAAATGTGGAACAACCTTTTTTAAAAGGAGAAGAATTTTGTTTGCATTTTAGAAAGAAAGTGGTCTTTTCTTAACCCTCCCAGGCTGTGTGGACTTCAAGAGGAAGACCCTTGAGGAGTTAGAAAGCATTTTGGGTTAAGTGAAAACCCGTCTCGCTTGATTGGCCAGCTTCTGAATTTTGTTTGGTCTCATTTTCTTCATTTCTAAAGTAGGCATTAGGGTACCTAAATGGCCCACCTCCCGGGACTTTTGGGAGTAGCTAATGAAATGGAAACTTTTGGTAAAGCAAGAACCAGGGTTCAAACACGAGCAGAGCTTAAGCACAGAGCGCTGTTATTTTTCTGTGGGGATGTGGAATGGGGAAGCAGGTGGTTGGGCTTAAAGGAATTCTAATAGAGAAACCAAAGTTCAATGCCAACATTCCTCAGCTGGGTTGGCTAAGTTTTTATGGGTGTCAGCTGCTGTGAGCCTCCCCCACTCCCTGTGAAAGGTGGCCAACTTTTCTCTGTTCACAGGGCCAGCTAAATTTTTCCAGGGAAAACCCACCATTTAATTAAGGTTTCAGGCATTACCAAGGTGTCTGGAGTGTATATTTGGAGTTGACAGTGGAGAAGGCTTTGTCTGATGTGACGATGCTCTCTGCATGCTATGAGATGGGATACTGATTAAAGGTATCACAATATAAAAAGTAGACATCTCCTTGTGTTTGCCTTAGGAAACACATGGTTAACTGGGCTGGGGTTTCACTCAAAGGCACATTTTGAACTCGAGGGTCTCCTCTACAATTAGTGGGCTTCTTGACATTTATTCTCTGTTATTTTAATGAGGAAACCCGGTGCGGTGGAGTAATTAGTACCTTGTATGTTTTATATCAAAACCTTATTCCACAGATATCCCCGTGCATGTATCAGCTAGTGACCTTCGCAAGCTCTTACAAAACAATGCTGATAACTTCACATCTAGGTACCTCAACGTCAACGACTTCGCTGTGACAGAGGATCTAAAGTCTTGCTACGAACATGTGTGGACCCTCTCCTGGTCTACCCAAGTTGGAGATTTGCCCAATTTTATTAGGGTATGTATGTTAGTGCTGTGGATTTGGCATCCAGGAGCCATTTTGTTAAAAGAAAATCAGAATTATATGGGTGAAAACTGTCATGAATTATTAATTTTGTTGAAATATTCAAATATTCGGGAAGTTTTCAAGGCATGTTTTTTATCGCATACGTTCAATTGCTGATAAAGCAGTTTAAACCCAATGTCTTCTTCCCTAACTCAGTGTAGGTAGAAGTTGTTGGTCAGTGTCCATCGTACAATGATTCTACATCTGTTATTGGATAATTTAAGCAGATGTGATTGACTTAGATTATCATGGAGGCAGATGGCACAACAGAAGGAAGTTTCGAAAAGGATTTGCTGTCTCTGGATAATGACAAAACCAGATGCTCTTGCATATTTAGGGTTTTAAAAAATAATCTAATGATCATCTAGCATTTGGTTATTATAAAATGAAACCCAAGATAAAATTTTATCCCCGTTATATGGTATTGTGGGTCATCTGGTTTTCAAACAGAATACTGGGGTAGAGAAGGAGGATGGATGAGAGTCATCTCATAGCACCTTTCCCCTTACCTTTTATTTTATTATTTTGGATTGCAAACATATAAAATAGAAAAGCACATAGAAACAGAATATCTCAAGACAGAGAGAGAAGATTGTTTTTTGTGCTTTTTTTTTTTTTTTTTTTGGCAGCTCTATTGGCACATAAATATTCCTCTAGTCTACTGGGGCTTTCATTGACTGTTACTTACAGTTAGGGTTCTAGGCTTCACCCCAGTGTCACCTTCACTTTCTAGCATCTAGTTACCTGAAATGTGAAGAGACCCTTTATTATGCATGAGGTTTGGCTTCTATTAGATTAGACTTCTGTTCCTTGAAAGAATTCACCAAAAATGTAACCCTCTCAGGTCTCTGATGCACATCTGACTGGAGTGGACCCTGCTGCAGCCATGCGTGTGGTGTATGATGGTGGAGTTTTTCTTGGACCCATATTTGGAGACATGTTGGTTACTGCCAACCAACACACTCAGGTGAGAGTGCATGGGCCGCCCAGAGTACAAGCACCACTTCCAAGGGTCTCCACCCAGTATCCCAGATCACTTTTCCACTCCATAAAACAGAGACAATTATGGCTGTCCCCTTTTTACTTCCATGGTGCATGAAAAACACTTGGAAAATAGAAGCGCTTTGTAAACACAGTATCCTATTATTATAATTATTGATGCTGTAATTATGGTCCCCAAAATGGCGAACGTTGATAGCCACATAGGATTTGTTACCTCCACGCAGTGGCACTGGAAAGTTAAATGAGCTAAGTCCATGCCTTTTCTCCTTAAAATGTCCTTTTATCTTTTCCGTCTGCCCGTAGTCCTGTTATAGGTCATCTGCTTTTAATTTGAGAAAATTTTAAAATGTGAAAACTATAAAGAATAATGTAACCAACACCTGGGTATCCAAACCAAAGGTTAATAATTGCCAACATTTCGATAGATTATATTTTGTGTGTATTTATGAATAAAAGAGAACATGAGAAATAACATTGAAGTGTTCTTTATCAGGTATGCCTTCATGCCATCCCACACCCTTTCCCTCCATAAGCAAAAGTATTATAAATAGAGTGTGTGCTTTTAATCCATATTTTATATGTAGAGCATCAAACAAGCCCTATTTTTTTTTTTTTTTTTTTTACTTTCTCCATCTCCAAGTATGGTAGAGTTCTACCAGTTTAACGTAACGGTGAAAGGAAGAGTCATGTAGTCTCTTATTGGGGACCTACCATTTTAGAACAAAAAGACCCCAAACCAAAGGCCCAGGTAGACTATTTTCCAGTTGCATATCCATGTATTACAATGCAAGGAAGGTGCCTGTTTTGTTGGCATGTACCAGTAAAGAAAAGACTTTTCACAGATATCTAGTTGAATATAATCTAGAGTGATAAAAGTCATTGAATAGTTTGAATTTTCTTAAATTTACTACAGAGAGGAAATTTATTCAAGATTTAGCATATTTGATTATAGAAATGTTAAGTTTCAGCATAACAACCATTATTTTAAGAAAACCTAATATGCTTTGAATCATTCATTAGGGTTTGTTACTGAGAAATAGAAGAAAGAGTCATTAAACATGTTAATTTGGGCAAATTTCACAAGTGCTTTCTGAGTACTCTTGAGCACTTGAAATGCATACATTTGCCTTTAATTATTCTGCCTTTTTTTCAGGTGGTTGTGCGTGTGAATGACATACCTGCCCATTGCTTAGGTTCCTGTTCTTTCCAGTACCTCGAAGAGTCAACTCCCCAGGTCCACTTGGTGTGGTATTCCCTGGGTATGATTTGTGAGTTGGCATTGAGATGGTCATGACTTCAGGCTCAGTGATTTCTTAGAGGCCATGTACCTGGTGATGGGTGAACAGGAGGGGCATCCATTCATGGGGTGGATATTAAGTGATACAGCAGAAAGTATATTTTTTGTTCAATCTAAATAATATGGTTATGGTTTGAAATGGAGGCAGGTGGAGGTGTTTTTTGTTTTTTGTTTTTGACAGAGAAAGAGACTGCACACCTGAGCGGGGTAAGGGTGGGAGGCTGGGGAGAGGGGAGAGAGAATCCCAAGCAGGCTCCATATTGAGCATGGAGCCCAATGTGGGGCTCAGTCTCACAACCCTGAGATCATGACCTGAGCTAAAACCAAGAGTGAGACACTTTACCAACTGAGCCACCCAGGTGCCCTGAGACACCTGGAGATTTGATGGCCTAAAATGTTTTATTCTCTTTGTCCCTTGTTTTGAAATGTTTATTTTGATTTTTTTTTCATTTGTTTAGAGTTGAGTAGTGTTTTCTTATTCCTAGTTTGAGAAAACTTCAGATGGGGGCTGTACATTGCAATAATAAATATAGATGCCCAATATTGGAGTCATCATCCAACTCCTTGAATTTTGGGAGGGGAAGGTGAGAGGGAATGAACATTTGACATTAGACAGAATTCTCTTAAATGGAGTTATAGCATTGAGAGATGACTTTGTTCTTTTATTTATTTATTTTTCCTTCTTTAAGATGGTGACATCCACCTGCTGGTTTATATTTTTGGAACTAGTTTCTCTGGGGACCCCCAGGCCGTGCAGGTTACGGTGAACAAAACGATCTGCAGAGTTCTCTTCTCAAACGAAACGAACGTGGTCTGTCACACAGACCTGCTGCCGGTCGGAATGCATCGGCTCTCCGTGGTGGTGAGGCCTTCCGGTTGTGCCATCAACGCCAGTGGAGAAGCCCTCTTCCTAAACGTGGAGCCCAGACTGGTTGCTGTGGAACCTTCCAGAGCTGCAGAGATTGGTAATCTGGGGAGCGCCCCACCCAGCACCTGACTCTCTGATGCTCTAGCATGCTTGCGGAGATGCAGGAATGCAGTCGTGTGGCGTGATAAATTCCATACCCCCTGCAGGTCACAGGTTTTGTTTTCGGTCATCAACACTTTTTTCTAATGACCTACAGACTTCTGAGCCCTTAAATGAGGTCACTTGCCACATAAAGGATCATAGTTGGCTGAGGGTGTCAGGCATAACTGGGTCAGTCACTGAGACACTGGGACAGTTTGGTCCAGGGGAAACAACACTAGGTTGGGAATTAGGACATAGGCCTGGGTTTTTGTCCTGCGGAAGTCAGATGTGTGACCTTAGGAGTCTCGATTACTTTTATGGGAGGCAGTTTCCTAATAACAATGACGGTAGGCCCGGTATCATTTATTGAGTACCTCATCTGGGGAGTCGCACTCCCTAAATGTCTAGAGCTGCCCCAAAGATGGAATTACTGTCCAGTTTTTTGAGGTGAGATGATGGTGGTTTGAAGAGGAGTGACTTGTCCAAGGCTTTCCAAAGGGAAGAGGTAGAGTTGGATACAAATGGGGATTTTCAGAAGCTCAGCCTCCTGCTTCTTCTATGCTATCCTGCTGTTTAGCTATGCAGTGGGCCTAATGATGCCTCATTCACCAGCCTTCTACTTTTGTGTGAGATTAAAATGAGCCAACAGATGGGAAAGTACCTTGAAAAGTAAAAACATTTGCAAATGCAAAGCATAGGTCTTACGTACACAAATGTTTGTGGAGTGATGTACAGTTGGGTCCTTGGCCAGCAGGCAAAGTCAACTACTGTCTAAGCAGTGGGGTAGACCGAGAGCAGTGGGTCTGATCGACACTGACCTCATGGACTGTAGGTTAGTGCCATGGAAACCAAGGATCTCTCCATGCCTTCTGAGGGATGCAACCAGTTAAAAACAACCCAGCCAGGTTGTAACAATGTCAGGAACACCCATGCTTATATGTGTTAATGTATGATTTTTAGAGCATAAAACTACTTTCCTTAATGTTTTGGATTTTTGTCATTTTGTCATAAATAGTTTTATTTTCTTGGTCAAAGAACTGTGGCTTAGAACATTCTTTTAAAAGCAGCATTTCCTGCCACAGGCTCATTGCTCAAAGGCACAGCTCACTTTTGGCTTCACTTTGCCCAGCAGACTGAATTGGGAGGCCCTGCCTGCCTCATCTCTGCACAGAAACAGGGCAAGCTTGCTCTAAATTTCTCGGTGGTTTCAAGCAGGGGCCAGATGATATGGGGTGCTTGGGGTAAAAGAGCATATTCTCTCTGAACTCGGTGATTATTGGTTTGAATTTAGGGCCTAAAATATTGTCTTTGGGGGTTCATAAGGGGCTTTCATGTGAGAAGGTTGGCTTTTGCAGTTCAGGTCACACTAAGCTGCTCCAGCTCCTTTCCATCCCCCACCAACCGGATTGCACAGACCTCCAGCGCCCACTTTGTCATCCTCACTTCCCCTCTGCAGAGTGCTTTGTACAGGCGGGGGTGGGGGGGGCAACTCTCCTGTTTTCTTGGGACTGAGGGTTTCCAAGGACATGAGACTTTCAGTTTTAAAATGAGGTTGTAGAACTTTTGGTGCTGAAACTCCGGAAGGTCCCAGGCAAAGCAGGGTGAGTTGATCACCCTCTCGATGTGCTGCACCAGCAATCTGCCCATAGTGCAGGGATCTGTCCGGGAGAATTTGCTTCATCCTTCAATACTTTTGTAAAAGATGGAAAACTCCAAGAAGGGGTAGTGTCTGGTGGGTGCAGGTGAGCTTTTAGTAAGACTGGGGGGAAAGGGAAGGAGGGAGAGAGACGCTCTAGCTCTTAGTTTTCTAACTACGGGCTGTAAACTTTCCCTATTAACCCTTCCTCTGCCCTGCCACCTACCTAGTAGCAACCAGTGACAATCAATCAGTCAATCAACTAATCAATCAACATTATAACACCCTGTGCTCCATACTGAAGATCTTGGCTCTCAAAGCGTGGTTCTAGACCAGAGGTATCTGCATCCTCTGGGAGCTACTTAGAAACACAGTCTCAGGCTCTACCCCAGACCTCCTGAATCAATTTGCACTTTAAGAGCATCCTTAGGCAATTTCTAGGAATAGTACAGTTTGAGAAATGCTGCTTGGGGACTTTAAGGGGGACCAGATCGAGGCCTACCATGAAGAATTTACAGAATAGCTTTATATGTAATGAACACATAAAGTAATGTAATCAGTAACATTCGAAATCACCACTGGCCCATATGCAGAAGCACACTTGAAAGGGTTTTTTTTTTTTTTTTTTTTTTAACAGAGGGAGAGAGCGTGGGAGGGGAGGAGTGGGGGGAGAGGGAGAGGGAGAATCCTCAGGCCGACTCTCTGCTGAGTGCAGAGCCTGACATGGGGCTTGATCCCTGGACCCTGAGATCATGACCTGAGCCGAAATTTCCATGACCTTGTCTTCCAGATCACTGATACATTCTTCTGCATCCTATAATCTGTTGATTCCCCCTAGTGGATTTTTTAAAATTTCAGTTATTGTATCCAACTTTGATTGGTTTTTAAAAATATATTCTATTTCTTTACTGAAGCTCACACTGAGTTTTTCCATTCTTTTCTCCAGTGCAGTGAGTATCTTTATGATCATTACTTTAAATTCTTTATCAGACATATTACTTATCTGGGTTTCACTTAATTCTTTTACTGCATTTTTTTCTTGTTCTTTCTGTTGAGACATGTTCCTCTGTCTCCCTATTTTGGATGACTTTCTATGTTTGTTTCTAGGGATCAGGCAAAACTCTGTGGAGTTGGGTATGATACCCCTTACATAGACTGTGTGTGCTTGGAGTTTTGCCGATAGGAGCTGTGGACGTATATGCTAGTTACTCTTTTAAACCGTGACTTTTTACAGAAAGAATGAAGAAACAAGTAATAATAAAATTTAAAAAAATAAAAAAATTAAAAAAATGGAAGAAGAAAAAAAGAATAAGAAAGAACAAAACAACAAAAAGAGACAAATTTTCAAAAGTAAAAATACAATAAAGCAGTATAAATTAACCCCTCCCCCCCGCCCCCAATCCACAGCTGGTTTCTGTGCCCCAGCACCACAGGATGGCTGGTACTGGCTCACGGACCCTGGGCTGGCTGAAGTTACAAGCTTGCCAAGGTGACTGAACATTCCAGCTATGTTGTCTGGACCTTACTCTGGTCTAGGCTTTTATTGTGGGGTGGGAATGTGAGATGTGTCCTTCTCCAGTCCCTGTGATCTGAAGAACTTTCTGGCACCAACCACTTGGCAGAGTTTTAGTGTTGTCTCTTATATGCTAGTTGTTCTTTTAAACAGCAGGTTTTTCTGTGTCCCCAGAGACACAAACTGTTCCTGGTTTTTCAGTATTCCTCGCCCCAGCCATTTGCAGTGTTGGGGTGGAGGTCTTGTTACTGTCTTTCTATATCTCTTTCTGTTCTCTTGCCATTCTCTCTGTCTTTGGTTGTTTAATAGCTATTCACTTTGCTCTCAGTTCTTCTTCAGGAGGAATTGTTCTATTAAGAGATGTAATTTGGTATGTTCTGTGGAGGAAGCGAGCTCAGAGTCTTAAATTGCCGTCTTGAATTGGAACCCATTATCATTGTGATTTTGATTTTGATTTTCCAAATGACTAATGATGTCGAACATCTTTTCATGTCCTTATTAACCATTTGTGTATCTTTGGCCATTTAAAAAATTGTGTTATTTGTCCCTTTATTATAGAATTGTAAGTGTTCTTTATATATTATGGATATGAGTCTCTTATCAGATATATGAGTTGCAAGTATTTTTCCTATTCTGTAGGTTGTCTTTATTTTCTTGATATTATTCTTTAGAGGACAAAAGTTGTTTTTTAATTTTTTAAAAAAATTTTAATTCTCGTGTAGTTAACATACAGTATTGTATGTAAAATACAATGATTCAACAATTATATATATTACTCAGTGTTCATCATGATAAGTATACTCTTAATCCCCTTTACCTATTTCACTCATTCCCCCACCCATCTCTCCTCTGGTAACTGTTTATTCTCTATAGTTGAGACTGCTTTTTGATTTATCTTTTTTCTCCTTTGTTCATTTGTTTTGTTTCTTAAATACTGTACATGAGTGAAATCATATGGTATTTGACTTTCTCTGACTGGCTTATTTCACTTAGGAATATACTCTCTAGCTCTGTCCATGTTGTTGTAAATGGTAAGATTTCATTTTTTATGGCTGAATAATATCCTGAGATATCTATCTACCTATCCCACATCTTTATCCATTCTTTATCCATTGATAGACACTTGGGTTACTTCTATAATTTTACTATAGTAAATAATGATGCAGTAAGCATAGGGGTGCATGTATCCCTTTGAATTAGTGTTTTCATATTCTTTGGGTAAATACTCAGTAGTGTGATTACTGGGTTGTAGGTAATGTATATTTTTAATTTTTGAGGAACCTCCATACTATTTTCCACAGTAACTGCACCAATTTTGCATTCCCATCAATAACGCATGAGGGTTCTGTTTTCTCCACATCCTCATGAACACTTGTTTCTTGAGTTTTTGACTGTAGCCGTTCTGACAGGTATGAGTTGATTTGCATTTCCCTGATGATGAGAAGTGTTGAGCATCTTTTCATGTGTCTGTTGGCTGTCTGTGTGTCTTCTTTGGAAGAATGTCTGTTCATATCTTTTGCCCATTTTTAACTTAGATTATTTGCTTTATGATGTGAGTTGTATAAGTTCTTTTTTTTTTTTTTAAGATTTTATGTATTTATTTGACAGGCAGAGATCACAAGTAGGCAGACAGAGAGGGGGAAGCAGGCTCCCTGCTTAGCAGAGTGCCTGATGTGGGGCTTGATCTCAGGACCCTGAGATCATGACCTGAGCTGAGGCAGAGGCTTAAGTCACTGAGCCACCCCGGTGCCCCTGTGTAAGTTCTTAATGTAATTTGGATACTAATTCTTATCAGATATGTCATTTGCAAATTTCTTCTCCCATTCAGTAGGTTGTTTTTTTAGTTTTGTTGGTTGCTTCTTGCTATACAGAAGCTTTTTATTTTGAGGTAACCCTAATAGTTTATTTTGCTTTTGTTTCCTTCAGGAAACATCTGGAAAGATGTTACAGCCAATGTCAGAGAAATGACTGCCTGTTCTCTCTTCTAGGATTTTTGTGGTTTCAGGTCTCCCATTTAGGTCCCTAATACATTTTGAGTTTATTTTGTGTATGCTGTAAGCAAGTGGGCCAGTTTCATTCTTTTGCATGTTGCTGTCTGGTTTTCCTTAACACCATTTGTGGAAGAGACTGCCTTTTCCGCATTGCATATTCTTGTCATTTTGTTGAAGACTAATTAACCATATAATTGTGGGTTTATTTCTGGGATTTCTATTCTGTTCCATTGATCTTTCTGTCTGTTTTTATGCTAGTACCATATTGTTTTGATTACTACAACTTTGCAATATGACTCGAAGTCTAGAATTGTGATACTTCGAGTTTACTTTTTCTTTTTCAAAATTGCTTTGGCTGTTCAGGGTCTTCTGTGGTTCCATACAAATTTTAGGATCATTTGTTGAAATTCTGTGAAAATGCTTTTGTTATCTTAATATGGATTGCATTAAATCTGTATATTGCTTTGTGTAGTATAGATGTTTCAACAATTTTTTTATTGTGTTATGTTAGCTGCCATAAAATACATCATTCATTTTTGATGCAGTGTTCCAAGATTCATTGTTTATGTACTACACCTAGTGCTCCTTGCCATGCATGCCCTCCTTAATACCCACCACCAGGCTCCAAGTCCATGAGCATGGACTGTCTTTCTGTTTGTTTGTATCATCTTCAGTTTCTTTCATCAGTATTTTATGTTTTCAGAGTATAGATTTTTTCTCCTATTTGGTTAAATTTATTTTATTAATTTTGGAGCAATTGTAGATGGGATTTTTAAAAAAAATTCTCTTTATGTTACTTCATTATTAGTGTATAGAAATGCAATGGATTTCTGTACATTGATTTTGTATCCTGCAACTTTACTGAGTTTATTTATCAGTTTCAGTATTTTTTTGGGTAGAGTCTAACATTTTCTACATACAGTATCATATCATCTGCAAATAGTGAATATTTTATTTCTTCCTTGCCAATTTGGATGCCTTTTTAATTCCTTTCTCTTGTCTGATTGCTGTGGCTGGGACTTCCAATACTATGTTGAATAAAAATGGCAAGAGTAGACATCCCTGTCTTGCTCTTGACCTTACGGGAAAAGCTCTTAGCTTTTTAGTAATGTTGATGTTAGCTGTAGATGTCATATAAGCTCTTAATTATGTTGAGGTATGTACCCTCTAAACCTACTTTATCAAGGGTTTTTAATCTTAAATTGAGCTGTGCTTTGCCAGATACTTTTCTGTGTCTATTGAAATGATCATATTACTTTTATCCTTTCTCTTATTGATGTAATGTATCATATTTGTTGCTTTGCAAATATTGAACCACCCTTGCATCCCAGAAATAAATACCACTACATCATGGTGAACATTTTTAATGTACTGTTGTATGCAGTTTGCTAATATTTTATTGAGGATTTTTGCATATGTGTTCATCCAGAGTATTGGCCTCTAGTTCTCTCTTTCTGTGGTGTCTTTATCTGGTTTTGGTATCAGGGTAAGGCTGGCCTTATAGAATAAATCTGGAAGTTTTCTTTCATCTTCTATTTTTTGGAATCGTTTGAGAAGAATAGGTATATACTCTTCTTTAAATGTTTGGTAGAATTCTCCTGTGAAGCCATCTGGTCCTGGACCTTTGTTTTTTGGGAATTTTTTGATTACTGTCTCTTCAAATTTTCTCTTTCTTCATGCTTCAGTTTTGGTGTTAGGAATTTATTCATTTTGTCTAAGTTTTCCAGTAATTGGCATATAATTTTTATAATATTCTTTCCTAATTCTGTGTATTTCTGTGATATCAGTTGTTATTTCTCCTCTTTTATTTCTGATTTTACTGATTTGAGTCCTCTCTCTTTCTGTTTTGACTAGTCTGGTTACAGGTTTATCATTTTGCCAATCTTTTCAAAGAACCAACTTCTGGTTTCATTGATCTGTTCTATTGTGTTTTATGTTTGTTTGTTTTTATTTCTTTTATTTCTGCTCTAATCTTTATTATTTCCTTCATCCTGTTGGTTTTAGTTTTTGTTGTTGTTGTTATTTATCTACCTCCTATAGATGTAAGGATAGATCGTCAATTTGAGATTGAGATTTTTCTTACTTCTTTAGGTAGACCTGTATTTATGTAAACTTCCTTCTTAGAACTGCTTTTGCTGGATCCCAAAGATTTTTGGACCATTGTGTTTTCATTTTCATTTGTAAATTTTGATATCTTCTTTGATTTCTTGGTTGACACATTCATCGTTTAGTAACATGTTATTTAAGCTCCATGTATTTGTGGTCTTTCTAGATTTTTCCTTGTGATTTATTTCTAGTTTCATAGCGTTGTAGTCAGAAAAGATACATGGTATGACTTCAATCTTTTGGATTTGTTGAGATTTGTTTTAAGGCCTATTATGTGATCTGTTCTGGAGAACGTTCCATGTGCACTTGAAAAGAATGTGTATTCTGCTGTTTTATGATGGAATGTACTGAATATGTCTGTTAGAATTATATGGTCCCATGTGTCATTCAAAGACACTGCTTCCTCATTGATTTTCTGGATGATCTATCTGTTGATATAAGTGGGCTATTAAAATCCCCTACTGTAATTGTATTAGTATCTGTTATTTCCTTTAGGTTTGTTATTAATTCTTTACATATTTGGGTGTTCCTGTTTTGGGTGCATAAATAATTATAGTTGTTATATCTTCTTGTTGGATTGTTCTCCTCATTATTCTATGTGTCCTTCTTTGTCCCTTGCTACAGTTATTGTCTTAAAGTCCATTTTTTTCTGATACAAGTATTGCTATCCTGACTTTCTTTTGACATCCATTTGCATGGAAAATATTTCTCTGTCCCTTCACTTTCAATCTATATGTTTCTTTAGATCTGAAATGAGTCTCTTGTAGGCATGGTTGAGGTGGGTCTTACTTTTTTTATTCATTCTATCACCTTATGTCTTTTGATTGGGGTGTTTAGTTCATTTACATTCAAAGTAATTTTTGGTAAGTATGGATTTATTTCCTTTTTGTTACTTGTTTTGTGGTTGTTTTATAGATCTTCTCTAATCCTTTCTTCTCTTGTTCACCTCTCTCATGGTTTGTGCAGCATGGTTTGTGGTTTTTAATATCGGTGAAGTCTAGTTTGTCCTATTCTTGTTAGTACTTGCGCTTTGCTGTCATATCTAAGAAATAATTTCCTAATTCACTGTCACTAGAATTTATGTATATGTTTTCCTGAGAGTTTTATAGTTTTGGCTTTTGCATTTAAGTATTTGATTTAATTTTTGCTTATAGTTTGAGGTAGGGGTCTGTATTAATTTTTTAGGGCTTCAGAAACTGGATGGCTTAAACAACAGATATTTATTGTCTTAGAGTTCTGGAGGCTAGAAGTCAAAGATCAAGGTGTAAACTGTGTTGATTCCTTCTGAACCAGCTTATGAAAATCTGTTTTAAGCCTCTCACTTAGTCTTTGGTGGTTTGTTGGCAATCTTTGGTGTTCTTTGGCTTGCAGGAACATCACGCTAATCTCCTCTTTCATCTTTACTTGGTGTTCTCCTTGATTTTTTCTGTGTCCAAATTATTCCTTTTAATTGGGATATTCATCATATTGGATTAGGGACCCACAGTCCAGTGTGACTTCATCTTGTCTTAACTGATTATAGCAGCAATGACCCTCTTCTCAAATTAGGTCACCTAATTTGAGGTATTGGCAGGTAGGATTGCGGGGGGGTGGATATTTCAACCTAAAACAGGGTCTAACTTCATTCTTTTGTACGTGGATATGCAGTTGTTCCATTTTACATATATGTGGACAAAATAATGTAACTTCTAGGAGTATAATTGCTGAGTCAAGAGGTCATATACATTTAAAATTTTGATAATACCAAAATATCCTCTTCAGAGGTTTTATAGTTTATTCTCTGTGTAGCAATATATATGACTATATACTTATCCCATCTTACCAACACAGTGTGTTACCAAACTTTTTTGATATTTGCTCATTTTATGGAAGAAAAATAATATTTCATTGTAGTTTTACTTTGCATTTAATTTGCTAAGAGAGAAATTAAATATCTTTTCATAAGTTTAAGAGGCATTGCATTTTCTTTTCAATCACCTGTCCATCTCCTTAGCCCTCTTTTTTTTTCAGTTGGATTATTTTTCTTTCTTACTGATTTTAAGAACTTTAAAAAAAATATATTGTGGATATAAGTCCTTTATGTGTTTGTCTATTTCTTTACTATTTTTGTAATTCATTTTTAAAATTATTAATATATAATGTATTATTTGTTTCAGGGGTACAGGTCTGTGAATCATCAGTCTTACACAATACCCTGCAGTTACCACAATGCATACCCTCCCCAACATCCATCACCCAGCAACCCCATCCCCCGACCACCCTACCCTCCAGCAATTCTCAGTTTGTTTCCTGAGATTAAGAGTCTCTTATGGTTTGTCTCCCTCTCTGGTTTTTTCTTGTTTCATTTTTTTCTCTCCTCCCCTATGAGCCTCTGCCTTGTTTCTTAAATTCTTCATATTGGTGAGATCATATGACAATTGTTTTTCTCTAATTGACTTTTTTCACTTAGCATGATACTTTCTAGTTCCATCTGCATCATTGCAAATGGCAAGATTTCATTTTTTGATGGCTATGTAATATTCCATTACACACACACACAGCACATCTTCCTTATCCATTCATCTGTTGGTGGACATCTAGGATCTTTCCATAGTTTGGCTATTGTGGACATTGCTGCTATAAATATTGGGGTATAGGGGCTCCTTTGGATCACCACATTTGTATCTTTGGGGTAAATCCTACTAGTATAATTTCTAGGTTGTAGGATAGTTCTATTTTCAACATTTTGAGGAACCTCCATACTATTTTTCAGAGTGGCTGCACCAGCTTGCATTTCCACCAACAGTGTAGGAGGGATCCCTTTTCTCTGCATCCTTGCCAACATCTGTCTTTTCCTGACATGTTAATTTTAGCAGTTCTGACTGGTGTGAGGTGGTATCTCATTGTGGTTTTGATTTGTATTTCTCTGAAGCCAAGTGATTTGAGCACTTTTTCATGTGTTTGTTGGCCATTTGGATATCTTATCTTCAATTTTATTCTCTGCCTCTGAAGACTATTGTGGGCTTGCTCTAACTTTTCAGGGCAAAATCATATATTTAACTTCAGGGTATAATTCCATCTAGTCATATTCTCCTGACAGATGTTCATCAGTTTGGGTAAGTTCTGCTGTCTCACCCTAACATGCCTGGGCAATATAACTTTGTTCCTGCACCCACTTCCTACTCTCAAGGTCTATGTGTATCCCTATTTGGTGGCTTCCCTGCCTCTCTTATATCCCCTTCTGGGGAGATGACAGACTGGAATCATTGTTCTCAGGAAGAATAAGTGGGTCTTCTGTTCATTAGTTTGATCAAGTGCTGGTCCTCCAAATGTGTGGCATAAGATCACTATGATTGGTGCCATACCTCTTCCTACCAATGTCTGCAGCAAGGAACAGAAATTTCTGTGTTTGCTCTCCGATGGTTAGTATAGAAATCCTGATGGTGGTGGGTGGTGATGTCAGCCACCTCTACAGCCTCATGGAGACTAGAAACTAGTATGTGTGGTATCAAATCATGAAGCTGGAAGGTCTAAAGCTGTCATTCAAAGATGAGGGAGTGAGAACCAATGAACTCAGGGACAGTGCTACAAATGATCTGCTTTAAGTGGCCTCATGATTTGTGGCCCTGACTCTGGGCCCCAGCTCTTTGTACCATGATCCTCTCTTATACTTGATTTCTCAGAAAGAGAATAAGCTCTATAGGATTGGTGGGGATGATATTTAAACTCTAGGGCAGGGAGAGTTTTCAGAGACCATCTACTTTACTTACCTGACTCTTGGCAATATTTATCTATGTTTTATTATTAAATATCCCCAGGATGTGTTACTCCTTCTCTCTGCCCTCTACTCACCATTTCTCTCTGTTTATGTAGTAGTTTATATATTTAGCATCAATCTTTTTCTGCAGTTTGAGTAGGAGTTATCTTTTGACTAAGGAGCTTCATATTTTAATTTCACTTTCTCTCTACTGTGGATAATTAATTTTTGTCTACCTGTATGGCTCTTCATTCCATCTGAAACATTTTTTTTTTTTTATTGCAGGAGGTCTCTGGGCTACCATTCAAGGCTCTGGTTTGGAAGATGTGAGCCTGGTGTTATTTGGATCTCGGTCTTGTGCCATCGATATCACCAGAAGAAATTCACAAAGAATTCAATGCAAAGTTCCACCCAGAGTAAGTGGAATCTCCTCTCTGGGTTTGTGGCCATTATTAACATGTAGTGTGAAGTTTTTCATGAATCTTTTCTTAGAACTTGATTAACTATCATGACCTTACCATCATGAGAGTATGCTAATATTTTCTATATTGTCTATGTTGCAATAAAGTGGGAAGCTGACTCCACCAATGGGCTTGCAATTAACATCAGTTGACTTCTTTTAAAAGAAGACAACAATGCAGTCCCAGTTCCTACTCTCAATGAATAATAATGCTGCAGAATAAATGAATTTATCTAGTGTATATCCTGGATATTGATTTGCAAAACTTACATATATTATCATCTCATTTCTCTCTTAAGCAAGTAGTTTACACTAGCAGTTTTGTTTTCTGGGATGGATATGAATGGCGGGACTTAGAAATTTCTAGAATGTATGGTTCCTATAAAATATCTTCCTAATTATTACCTTCTGCTTCTCTTTTCCCTTAAAAACAAGTCCCTTAGCTGTCTGTTTCTTTTTCAGTTAGTGCTGTTTCATAGCCTACTAGGAGATTTGAGTCCACATTCTTCCATGGTGCTATTGGTGAGAGTCATGCTCACAGTGGAAGGTGAACTATCTATTCACAGTTCAGTATCATGAACATTCTCAGCACATTCATGACCCTGAAGGACGACTGTTTACTGAACAAATAAAGACCCTTGGAAGAGAAATTTCAGAATCCTCTTTCATCACTGACCTCACATTTTTTTTATTCAGTTGTTAAAATATTGTGAAATTTTCACATTTACATAAAAACTGTATGGAATTCCAATATGTAATTGTAAGGTAGTTTAACTCTTCCCTATTACTGGACATTAAGATAATTTTCAAAATATCCTATTTTAAACAGCAGAAATTTGATCATCCAACTACATTTTGGAGCATATTTACTTTTCTCAGGATAAATGAATCTAAATTCCAAAGTTCTGATATGTAGTATCCAGTTATCTGAAATTTCTTTTGGTAAAATTTGCATGGTTCAGATTTCTTTTGCTAGGGAGAATAAACATTAAAAAACAAACTTTTAAAGTTTTGGTCCAAGAAATACATGCAAAGATTAAAAGTAAAATGATTAAAATAGTAAAATGATCCTGCTCTCCTACCCCTCTGTGCCCTTCTCCAAGTTCCTTTTTTTGAAACAGCTACTTTTAATTCTTTTGAATATAGTTGCAGTACCATTTCTTTATTAAATAAATAGACTATGTTTACATTGTTACAACTATTTTAATGATGTGGGCAGAATCAGGTAATTTTTTTTCTTTTATAGTTTTTTTTCATAGAGTTTCTAATTCTTTTTCTTAATATGTTTTCCTCATAATAAAAAACTTCTATCTTAAAAAAAATCGATCACATCAATTACTCTTTTTCCTTGAAGCTGTCTGTTTTCCTGCTTCAATCTAACTTGGTGTTTTCTTGGTTTATTCTACACATTTCATCCTAGCACTTCCCTTGGTTGCTGTCCTGGGTAGAGTCACTGTCTTTTGGAGTTCATATCTTTTTTTTTTTTTTGGGCTGTTGTTTATGAGGTCATAGCTTTAATAAATATCCTAGGAAAGAATATGTGGGAGGGAAGTTTTCTGTGTTTTTCCTTATCTAAAAGTACTCTCAAACTTGATGGCTAGTTTAGCTAGGTATAGATTTATTTGAAATTGCCTTTTTTTTTTTTTTTACAGAACCAACTGGTGTATTAATTGCAAATCATTATTATTTACTCTTCAATCAGTTGGAAACCATACTTGCCTATTCTAAGTAATTGTCAACGTGTGTATGTGTGAGTAGGTGAGAAAGGGAAAGAGAGTGAGTCAGAGACTTGAAAGTAGCAATATACTTAAAAAAATAATTTTCTTATAATGAACCTTTTAAACTAATTCTATAAGGACTTCTCTCAAGTCAGTATTATTTACAGAGATTTTATTTTAAAAACTGATTTTTCAGGGGAAAGATGGACCCATTGTGAATTTGACTGTGATTACAGGGGACCATTCTGCAGTTCTTCCCATGGCATTCACATACGATTCCTCTTTAAATCCAGTGATCATTTCTCTGAGCAGAAACAGGAGCAACATAGCAGGTAAAATACATGATACTGCAGCATCTTTTTATTTTTAGACCATTGATCCTATAAAGACAGCAAACAACGGTCTCTTAATTATACTGAAGATAGCATTATATTTTGAATGGAAATTATTTTGCAGAAAACTGGAACACTGCTATTTTCATTTTAGCCATCATGGAGTAAATCTCTTTCTATCTATTATTTCCTCTGTAAAATTGGGACCATTTCCATCATGGAAAATGACATGAGAATTCAAAGTAACAATTCAAAATATATTTATTGAGCACCTACTCTGTTCTAATAGACTTTAATCCCTGCCATTAATTTACAGGATTATTATCCTCAGTTTATAAGTGAAGAAACTAAGGAACAGGGAACTAAAATAACTCATCCAAGATGTTACTGTTAGTAAGTAACAGATCTGTGATTTGAACCCAAGCAGTCTGGTTTCAGATTTTAAGCACTTAACCACTCTTAGTTTATTGTAAAATATAATTTTTTTGGCATCATGTTTTATGGTAGTAGCTATTTGATCTGATTAGAGAATAAGGTGTTCTCTCATTCTTATTCCTTAAGACATACTTTGTATAAAAAGAAGGACTCATTTAGCATAGAATGACTTGAAGCAATTTAATCTTCCATTGATGAGTCAGATAATATGACAGGATGGACTTAAAACAATTTATTATTATGTCATACCATACCGATCTGGAAAAGTACCAGG
Organism: Mustela nigripes; assembly: GCF_022355385.1. NCBI lineage: Eukaryota > Metazoa > Chordata > Mammalia > Carnivora > Mustelidae > Mustela > Mustela nigripes. Next base: position 52,011,826 of record NC_081561.1, read on the forward strand.
TAACATGCCTTTCTGATTAATTGAATGCCAGATAACAGAGTTTATGGCAGCCATAATCTAAGGATTTATTACAAAAGGCCAACACATTTCCCAAAGAAAAAGACTGGACTCAATTTTTCTGGTACTATTTTCATTTTCCATTGCTCAAGAGGACATAAATAAAGGGGAATATCCTTTAGCTTCTCAGTAGTATTCAGCTCAGTTAGTGCAGAAGAATTTGGTGCCTCATACGGCCAAAGTATGTAAAATTCCTTAGTGGTATGGATTCTTACTAATGAAGTAGGAAAGAGAAGAGGGAGTTCTGTGTTCTATTCAGATTTCAGTGATTTTGGCTTTTAGTACAATTTCCTGTCTATGATGAAAAGAATTAATATATTACATCAGTGCCCCAGAGGCATCTAGAATTAGCTTGACAATTGGCCAAGAACCCAAGGAGTTTATGTTTTTGATGTATACAACATGATGCATGATTTTCAGAATTTCTACTCACATTTAAATATTTCTACAGGCAGAATAAAGTAGAACATGTTATAAAATCCCCAAAGAGTGGCAGCCTACTGGGAAAGTCTCTTTTGAAAGTTGGAATGCTATAAATCTCCACCCAGGAAATGAGAATGTTGATGATAACAGTGAAGCCAAGAGGAAATTGAAGAAAGAGATGAGGGGAGACAGGGGCAGGGGGAGGAAGGATCTGATGTAGAGAACCACACGTGTGGTTTTTGTGGTTGGGCAGTGCTGGATCTGAATGACTCCAAGCTCAACCACTCCTTGGCCAAGATAGTTAACTTCCTCTATCTTTAGTGTCTTTAACTGCTAGGTGGGAATAATACTTTCAAGATTACTGTGAAAACTGGAGGTAAAGTAGGTAAAAAGTTTGAACCTAGGAACCAACATGGAGTAAGTACTAAACAAATGCTTTGTTGAGTGGCATCATTCTGCTAGATACTGAGTGTTATATAGATAAGCCAAAGATGTCCTGTGTATATTGGCCCTATATTGTTTCCTTCTTGAAAGCAAGCTGAGACCCATTTGCTCAAAAACATGCCAACGTCAAACTCAAATTTTTACATAACCAGTTGTTTAAAATAAGGTCCCATGCAATAAAACCCCAGATTTTTAGTTAGAGCCTGCCATTTTGCATACTCTGAAAAACTGTATCTAACATCTCCCAGCAACAGGTAAGATAAACTTGAGGGTTATAAAAGACTCTAAGCTACTGATGCCCTTTGGAGATCTCCAAGCTAGACTATTGCTAAATGACATCATCTAAACACATAATCCCCTCTCCTCCCCCAGGAGTTCCCTGGCCTTCCTCCCTTCTGGGTAGTGGTCTCCTATTGTTGTCTCTGGGAAGTCTAATGCAGTGAGATTTTGGTAGCCATGCAAATCTGTCAAAGGACCACCCATATAAAACTCATTTTTTTGTGTTCCTGCCTCCTCATGGTCATGTCTTTTTTTCTTCCTCAACCCTGAAATCCTTCAAAGTCACTACACTGAAGCTTCAGACTTCACAGTAGAAATGAGGTTGGGAAGACATGAAGAGTAAAGAGAGCATGCAGCAAGACAGAAAATGAAGTTAATGGAGGGCTTTTGAATGATGTACTGTATGAGAGACTGTCCTATGTTGTCTAACTTAATCCTTACAGCAAGGTGGGTTTTGTTACCATCTTGCTGATGAAAAATCCAAGGCTTTGAGAATCCAAAGTGAGTCATCCAAACTCACATGGGTAGGAAAATGGTGGAACAAGGATTTGAATGTAGAGTCAGTTTTCCCAACACCCCAGAACCGTAGTCTTTGACTTTTCTCTTTCAAGTAGCCTCTTCTCCTCCTCACGTGATTGATTGTGCTGTTACGTAATGGCCAGCTCTGTAGTTTTCAAATGTTAGCTACTAAAGGTGTTTTAGAGATGCTTTAGCCTGAGTTGCATCTCTTTGAGACACAGGAGAGGTATGTGTATTTATTTCCATTCTTGCCATTGCATGCTTGGTTTCTGGCTCTTGTTGTCTGAAGATTAGATTTCTCCTACCTTCTCTTTCCAGTTAATCTAACAGACTGGAAGAACATTTCAATTGCATCCTTTTCTTGCTTAGAAACCTTTGGAGGTCTCTGCTGCCTACTGAATTAGGTAAAGACCCCTTAAGATTGCTTTCTTTGTCTTCAGTCATACACCCACCATCAACTTGACCTAGTCCCATAGAGTCCGTGACTATGTACATGTATCTGGTCTTCCAGAGAGTCACTCAATTCTCTTTCCTTCTTTCCAAGCCATGGATACTGGGTGATTAAATGAGAAACTGATACAAAAGATTTTTGGATTAAAGTGTGAAGTTTTTAGAATTGAATTGTAAACCCCCTATTCTTTATCACTTCCTCTTGTGATTTTATTTTTCATATAGAATTTCAAGCACCATCTTGCCCATGAAGTCTTTCTTGATATTCAGAATGTTGCTGTGGCTGGAACAGGCCCATCGCTTGATTTTCACCTCTTAAAGTGTGTCTTGTATTGAAGCTCTTTTAATACCTCTTTTACTACCATTGAGGTCTCTTCAATGGCCTGGTCTGTGTTTAACTTATTTTTCTGCTTTTTGTGACATCTTCTTCATGGTACTCAATAACTATTTAAGGTAAAAGGAATTGAATTCGAGGGTCAATAGCACACATGACATTTTAGTAAAGTTGCAAATTTAACTGCAAATGTATTGAAATATAAGAGAGAACTGGGCTTAGGCCTTGGTATTTCCCTTAAGTAGCTATTAAACATTGGCTTCTGGAGCTTTATTTCCTCAAAAGCTAAGTGCCAGTGCTCCTCCCTGCTCTTTGTATGCCATGAGGACAGCGTGAGGGCAAAATGGGATGGCACGTGTGTAAGTGGTCAGTGCACTGTGGAGCTGTACTCCTATACAGCATTATTAAGGAGTTTAGTGTACCCCAAGTATAGCTTTAGACTCCACTCAGCAGGAAAGAAGAAGTTAAAGGAAAGGACTTGGGGGGAGGTGGCGCCTGGGTGGCTCTGTCATTTAAGTGCCCGACTCTTGGTTTTGGCACAAGTCATGATCTTAGGGTCCCAGGATCGAGCCCTGGGTCAGGCTCCACCCTCAGTAGGGAGTGTGCTTACAATTTTCTCTCTCCCTCTGCCCCTCCCACTGCTCAGGCACACACCTGTGTGCACTCTCTCTCTTTCTCTCTCAAAAATAAATAAATACATCTTCAAAAAACTTGAGGTGCTGGCTGCTGGTTGTGAAGACCATCAGCCCCCCAAACCACCCCTTGATTTGTCTCTGCATCTTGATTTGCTTTTCTGTGGAGTTAAGTTAGTGCCTCTGGCATACGATTGACCAGACAATTTTGCTTTTTATGCAAGCAAAAAATAGTGGGCAGTGGCTCTGTGATCTTAGGAGCTGCTTGAAGCTTTATGGAAACAATTCAGCTGGTATTGAAGTGCTCAGTTAGGGTGGTGTGCGCAGGGCTGGCCGTGTAGTTTATCCCGAAAGATAGGTTTAGACTGCATAAGTGGTTGAGGCCGCAAACCCATACTGGCAGCTAATGGATTCTTTTCAATGCAGGAGGTGAGACCCTTTCCATCAGAATGGCACTTCTGGGGAACTACTCTGATTTGGATGTTGAAGTTCACGTTCAGGACACTCTGGTTCCGGCTCATGTGCAGATGCCCCACAGCCTGGAGGTGGTGCTGCCCCCACTGCCCCCTGGCCTCCACAGAATCTCTGTCTCCATCAATGGGGTCAGCATTCGCTCACGACGGTAAGGTGGAGGCTTGCCGTTCATTTGAGGTCTCTTGCATGATCTAGTGATTCTTTTGAGGAATTCTGGCTTTGAGTCAGGTCTTCGCTTCCCCCCCTCTTTTGAAGTCAGGAGATAAACACATGGGAGTCCTACAGGTTGAAGAAATCTTAGAGACCCTACAGGATGATTCACTCTCAAGACCAATCCAAGGGCAATGTTTAGGCTTATTAGTTGGGGAAGAGAGAACTTACTGGAACTAGGATGTCATGGCTTTTGGTTAAGGTGGGGTAGGGTGAGCATTTATATGTATTGGGGGACTGTTCTGTGCTTTAATTAGAGTCTGTGACTAAAGAAGACCTTTAATAAGATTGTGTCTAGGGCTTTGAACAAATGACTTAAAATTATTGTCCAAGCTGTGTTCAGATCCTCTTTGTCCCAAAGTCCCTCCTCCTTGTATTTCTCCAGAAGTTCCCTCTGCTCATTCCAGAAAGTTAGCTAAACTGTATGGGGCTGATGCCACCACAGGTGTTGGCCCAGGAAAATGTCCCACACAACATTTTCTTCCCACAGTGTCCTTTTCTTTTTCCTCTGTGAGGTGATGCCATTCACACCGGCTCTCTATCACTGCTCCCTAGATCTGCGCTTCTCTCCCTGATACCTGGGTCTCTCTCTCTTTCTCCTCCCTTTCTCTCTTTCGAACTCAGTTATTTTATAACCATCTCCCTGTTCTCTGCAGGGTTGATCTTCATATCCAGTATGTCACAGATGTTTTCAGCATTGAGCCTTGCTGCGGTTCCCTTCTGGGTGAGAGTCTCTCATATCATTTACTTGGCAGGCCTGCTCTCTGGATATTCAGGTTTTCTTCTTGGATTTGAACCAGTGAGACCAGAGATGGGGCAGCAGGGAGAGGAGCTTTCCCTGTGCTCTGGGAACTGAGTGATGTACTTGGAAGAGTATGGAAACCAGTGAGCTCCCATGAGCTCAGGAAATGAATGAGTTTTTATGATAAGAAGATGTGCCCAGTTTTGTTTTTCTGATGAAAAGAGGCTGACATATCCAGTGGACAGCACATCTCTAGAGGATATTAGAAAAACAAGGGGAAGAGCTTCCCAGGTTATCCCTTTAAATCCTGGAGGGGGAAGGAGGGAAAGAATGAGTCTGGTGTCTTCCCTTTCCTCTGAGGGTACAGATGAAAGACCCACAAGGAGTCAGAAACACAAATATCAATATGGGAGACAAGACAGGAAAATCTGGAAAACTGGTCATTTTTAGAAAAAAAAAAGGAAAGATATAAATCTACATGTAGATCATCATTGTGGTAATGTGTGCAACAGAGCTTTATCCTTTTGGAGTATAGTAAAATCCTTTTTAAAGCTGCTTTCCTAGACCACAGGTTTGGTCATGATATGAGGTACCTTGCTCTAGCCCCTGTCCTGAAGATGGGGCTTGAGTGTCCCTCAGCTAGAGAGACAAAGTCTAGGTATAAAACAGCAGGATCACAAGAATGTTTTGATATTTCCCTGGCTCTTGAGATATCTCAAAACATGCACATGCACACACAGAGACATAAGCCTACATAATACACAGACCATTCAACTATCACATAGAATAATACAGAGGATAAGTGTCATACTTCAAGAAATTACATTTTTTATCAGTGCCTATGTTGACTATATACAGAACCCTCTATATTATAACGTATAGAATAATGGGGAATATGTGAGATCGTCATATGGCAAATGACAAGAAGACTAAGGAATTTGATTTTCCATTAACATAGATGTTACACATATACTCTCCCTACATATTATTACAGATTAACATGCCAGGGAACATAGCAGTGACAAGAACACTTCCAGAAATGAGACTTTTCATTAGTGTCTAAATTGATAGAAGTGGCTTCTAGGATCTAGAAATATATTTGAAAACTTTGTCTGAAGTATTGTAAGCATCCTTCCTTTATACAACAATCTACACTGTTTTACTATTATGTGAATTGTAGCCCATCTAATGCCTGCCAAAATGATCACAGATTTAACATTGCTGGGGTGAGTGGAAGTCGCTGAGGTTTCTACACCCCACCTTCCACTTAAACTGCCCTGGGGTTTGCACAGGTGCCTTGAGTTCCTCGTTCTGAATATCAACTTGTAAGTGTTCTTTTTGATGTTCATGCTTTAGGTGGAACCATCCTCACCGTCTCGGGAGTAGGGTTCAGCAGGGACCCCGATCTGGTGTGGGTGCTTGTGGGTAATCGGACCTGTGACATCGTGAACTCAACAGACACTGTCATCTGGTGTGAGACCCCACCTTCAGCTCTGCTGCCCAAAGCAGATGTTCCCACTGTCCCAGCCCCCATGGAGGTCTGGGCTGGCAATGCATCCTTTGTCCGAGGACCCTTACCCAGCCTGGTGGGGAAGGGCTTTACTTTCATGTATGAAGTAGCAAGGACACCAGTGGTCACTGCTGTGCAAGGAGAAATGACCAATAACAGCCTGAGGCTCTCCGTGGAAGGAAATAACCTCCCCAACTCAGTGATCCTTCTGGGGTTCTTAAGCTGTGATCTGGAGATGCAGTCTTTATGGAACAACATGAGCCTGTCTGGGTGCTCCTTTCCTCTTCACAGTTTGGAGGCAGGCACCTATCCTCTCCAAGTACGTCAAAAGCAGATGGGGTTTGCTAACATGTCTGCTGTGCCCCAACAATTTGTGATGACACCCCGGATAATGGCCATCTTGCCGACACGTGGGTCTGCTTGTGGTGGGACCGTACTCACAGTGAGAGGGCTGGCTCTCAACTCTAGGAAGAAGTCAGTTCAAGTGCACCTTTCGGGTCCATTTTCTTGTGTGATTTTGAGCTTGGGGGACCAGACAGTCCTCTGCCAGATTAGCCAAGTGGATGCCCCCTTGCCTAATGCTTCCTTCACTCTGAACATCACAGTCTTGGTGAATGGGCTACCCAGTGAGTGTCAGGGCCTTTGCACTCTTTCCTTGCGGGAAGAAACAACTCCCATCGTGGACTCCTTGACCACTAACATCAGTGGGTCTCTGACCATGGTGCTGATTAGGGGTCAGAAATTAGACATCACAACAGATGAGCCAATGGTGTTTGTGGACAATCACCTTCCCTGTGTTGTAACTTTCTTTAATGCAAGCCATGTGGCATGCCGGATAAGTGACTTGACCCCAGGACTGCACTACGTATCCATTTTTCATACAAGAATTGGATATGCTTGTTTTGGTAATGTTTCCAGGCACTTCCACATTTTGCCTGAAGTGTCTCATTATTTTCCCAAGAATTTCAGCATCCATGGTGGAAGCCTCTTGTCCATGGAGGGCATAGCTCTGCGGGGAGAGAACAGCACACTAGTCTTCATTGGACAGCAGGCCTGCCTGACAGTGAGCATCAGCTCCAAGTTCATCCAGTGCATTGTTCCTGCAGGAAATGGCTCTGGGGGCCTGGTCATCGAGGTAGATGGACTTTCATACCGGATGGGAGTCATTGGGTACAGCAATGCCTTCACTCCACAGTTACTCTCTATTTCTCAGACCGATGACATCTTAACTATGGTGGTGGCCCAGGTCTCAGGAGCTAAAAATGTTGACATTTTTATTGGGATGTCACCCTGTGCAGGTGTCTCTGGCAACTATACAGTTCTCCAGTGTGTGGTCCCACCCCTTCCTGCTGGGGAGTACCCAGTAAGAGGGTACGACCGCATGAGGGGGTGGGCCTCATCTGTCCTGGTCTTCACATCCACAGTCACTATTTCGGCAGTGACTGAGAACTTTGGTAAGTCAAGCAAATGAGACAGATATTTCTCTCTCTCTTTCTCTTTATGTAATCCACTGTAAAAGGTAGGAAATCAGTTGCATTCTGAAAGATAGAAGGAGAGAGGAGCCTGATTGACCTCCTACAATCCCCATTTCCTCCTAAAACTTGTCTTTGGCATGCCCCTGTATGAGTTTTTTTTTTTTTTTTTAATCAAGGAATTTGTGCAGATTCCAGAAGTGTGATTTTATTTTAATTTGATTCCTTAACCTGATTTAATTTGGGTCTTCAATAGTTCCATCTCGAAGAGCTCATAATTTGATCAAGTAAGTAGTACATGGGTGCCTTCATCTCTTTTTAAACCTCTATGCCAACCTGAATTATTTTAAACTTACTAAATATCATTAGCTTTTATCATTTTGGAATTATTTCACAGATGAATCTATACCCCAGCAATAAGAGGCCAATTGCATAGTATGATTGCATTGGGTGAACTGTTTTCTTCTTTTATATAGATATACTGAAATTTGTCCTGCCTTTTCTTCCAGTGATGGTTTTGGTTTCTGTTCAGGTAGCGCCCTACTGCACTTGAGACAACTCAAATTTGACCGTGATACAGAAAGTACAGAGGAAATTATGGGAGCTGAATCTTACACTGATGAAGTGCTAGCCAAGTCAATTCTTTTTTTTTTTAAATTAATATATGATGTATTATTTGCTTCAGGGGTATAAGTCTGTGATTCATCAGTCTTACACACTTCACAGCACTCACCATAGCACATGCCCTCCCTGATGTCCATCACCCAGACACCCCATCCTTCTCCCCACCAGCCCCAGCAACCCTCAGCTTGTTTCCTGAGATTAAGAGTCTCTTATAGTTTGTCTCCCTCCCTGGTTTCTTCCTGTTTGATTTTCTCCTCCCTCTCTTCCCCTCCCTTCCCCTCCCTGTTTCTCAAGTTCCTCATATCAGAGAGATCATATGATAATTGTCTTTCTCTGATTGACTTATTTCACTTAGCACAATACCCTCTAGTTCCATCCTCAGCATTGCCAATGGCAAGATATCATTTTTGATGGCTGCGTAATATTCCACTGTGTGTGTGTATGTGTGTGTGTGTGTATCATACATCTTTATCCATTCATCTGTTGATGGATGTCTAGGCTCTTCCCATAGTTTTAGCCAAGCCAATTCTTAGAACAAACATGGTGTTTGTTTAGAATGGTCATACTTTCACCCATCAGAGCCAGGTGCTGCCCTGTAGTGCCGGTGTCAGTGTAAACTGGTACAACATTATTTTGGAGAGAAGTTTGGCCATATCCTTCAAATCTAAAACCTTATTTTTCATTTGACCTAGAAATCCCACTTCTAACAGTTTGCAGCAGTTTTATGCAAATAAATGTATAATTCCTCAGCACCATTCATTATAGCAAGAGAGGAGAAATAAGGAAAGAATCAATCAATAGGAAAATTGCTAAATAAATTGTGGCATATAATGGAATTCTAAGTAGTATGCATACATGTACACGTAGTTGGGAAATTGTATATGCTGTATCTTCAATGAAAAAATCAAGTAGTAGAAGAATATGTGTAGAAGGATTTTATTTTTTTAATAGGCTCCATGCCCAGCATGGAGTCCAATTTGGGGCTTGAACTCATGACTGTGAGATCAAGACCTGAGCTGAGATCAAGAGTCAGATATTTAACTGACTGAGCCACCCATGTGCCCCTAGAAAAAATTTCTTTGTATAAAAATAGAGATGATCAAAAAATTCTGGAAGGATTCACAAGAAATTAAATGTGGCTACCTCTGGGAGTGAGCTAGGTGGTTTAGTGGGACTTTTACTTTCATTGTATACTCTTTGGTATTAAAAAAAGTAAGAATGATAAGTAAGCATTACTTATCTGTATAAAAGTCATTACATTTTTCTGGAAAGATTTTATTTATTTATTTGACACAGAGAGACACAGCGAGAGAGGGAACACAAGCGGGGACAGTGGGAGAGGGAGAAGCAGGCTTCCTGCCAAGCAGGGAGCCCAATGCGGGGCTTGATCCCAGGACCCTCAGATCATGACCTGAGCTAAAGATAGCCGCTTAAGGACTGAGTCACCCAGGCACCCCAAAAGTCATTACATTTTTAATAGATTGTTGAATATGACAGGAATCTGACAGAACAAGGACTCTATGCTCTGGAGGCCAGAGCTTAGTGGGAAGATGCTAAGGAGATCAGAACCTAGAGACAATTGTGTGGATTCTAGAGGGCTTAAAAGGAATGACGGGGCAGCAAGAAAGCATAGGTCTGAATTTAGAGTTAAGTAAAGAAAGAGAGATTTGCATCTGTAATCATGAGCTTGTATTTTGTTTTGAAGGCTGCCTGGGTGGAAGCCTTGTGCATGTGTTCGGAGGAGGATTTTCTCCAGGGAACATCTCAGCTGCTGTGTGTGGCGCTCCCTGCCAGGTCTTGGCTAATGCTACAGTGTCAGCCTTTAGCTGCTTGGTCCCGCCCCTGGATGGTCTGTACAAATGCCACATATATACTTTATTAAGAGTGTATCTAAAAATGATATTCTCCAGTTAACTGCATTTTTATAATCAATGCTGTACTGACTCCCAATTTTTTTTATCTGTTCTTGGGAAGGGGATTTCTCTGTTCCCCACCTAAAATGTTAGATGGGACTGCCTATTAAAAGGGTTTGTATTCACCTTTATCATATTCATGGCAATGGAAAATTTATTACCCATGTTCTTGATGGTTGTTGTACAATGGTGGAGAAGGTAATTGTGAGTTCTGAATATTAGTTTCAACAACAGCCTTAGACATCATGGGGAAGACAGTCTCTTGGCCTTGTTCTGAGGTGGAACTGTGAAAACTTCTGCTTATTGGAAGTACTAGCATAGGGATCAGAGCAGTGAGCTGGATATCTCTTGCATATTTGCCTGGTGTGCCCAGTTCTGGAATTCTTGTTAGAGGTGAAAGAACCAACATGAACACCACCCTCTCACTCTGTAATGCCCAGGTATTTACTCAGTAGAACACCATGATCTCTCATTGCTTGAAGTGTCACAGCATCATGTAAATTGAGGTGTAGGAAGCTGTGTCTTTGTTAGAGAGAAAGGTAAAAAACTTTGATAATCCCATTCTAACAATGGGTGATTACCCTCTGAGCTTCAGGAAAAAAGTCAAAGGGAAGAAATTGCCATTATCATTAGAGGACCAGCTTAGTCAGGTGATGAACTTGTTTGTGTAATCATAGATTTTGTACCTATGTGCTTAGAAACAATTTGTGCACATGCTTTCAGAAGAGTGCTTTTGATGATATTCTTAACTTGTGTCTGCAACTTGAATGTGGGTGAAGGATTTACAAAGTGATCAAGGCATCACTTTATCTGAGCTTGGACAAAAATTCCACAATGTGTAACTGGTGATGGCAGTTTATATTAGATTGTCTTATCCAAGAAGGGGAAGGAGGAGGAAGGGACGGGAGAGAGAGAGAGATGGAGTGATGATCCTTGTTTAAAATTCAAACTAGGAAAAAAAAATACAAACTAGAAATGGAGTTTCCTATTACCACCCTATATATAAGCGGAGCTTTATGGAAGAGAGATCTATTCCACTGGAGACTCCACAATAAGAAACTTAAGATACAGTGGAAGATTTAAGTTTAAGACGTTGCCTCTTTTCTTCTCCAATCGCCCTCCTCTGCGTAGACCAGGGCTGGCACAGGGAACATGCAAAATTAATGCTTGATGAAAGAATAAATGAATTGGGAAGTTGGGGAAACAGAAAACCAAGGATCCATATTTCTAGGTTCCAACATTTCACTAATACTGCTACAGTCTTTTAAAAAGGCTTTCATACATACACAGCTTAAGTTAATTTACTCTTTAAAGTTCCTTGGCATTATGTCAAGACACAATTTCAATTAGAAGTACAAAATAAAAATAATTGAGGTTTTTTGGGAAGGTAAATTGTGATATTGGAAGTTTGACAACTCCTAGAAGAAGAGGAATAGAAACTATTATATTTTAAAAGATTTAAGTTTAGAAACGGACTTCTTAAAATGCCTTGATTTTTAAAAAAGGAAAACAGAAACAGGAAGCTGTAACTCTGACGATTGCCACTAGGTGACACCAAACACCCACTGATTGTGCAAGAGTAGCTCATTTATTTGGGAAATGGATAATTGGACTTTTTTTCCTCTTTCATTAAAAAAAAAAAAAGTCTTTTTAAGGACTTTTAATTACAGTGTCTAAAAATGGAGAAGAACTGGAGAAATCTAACTCTATTGGTTTCTTACTTCAGACCTCAGATGGTATTCATGGATTCTATCAACTTCCTGAGTTGAAATAAAACATTTTGAGTATGTTTGTGTATTTTTTTTTCTCTGGAAAGTAGCTCTGTAATGGACATCAAATGACCAAACAGGATGTGTTTCATTAATTGTCAGAAACTGCTAATAATTCCTCTACTTTCAGATAGGATTACATATAACCAATTTAGTTAAGAAACTGTTACATTTCAAAAGATTTTTGAAGTGGACTGTTAGCTGTGTTTCTCAGTTGCTATTGTCAGAGCAGTCTATCCTTTACTTAACTGATTCTCCCCTGTATTCCTTTTTTCAGACTTAATCAACCTTTCAGAATGCTGAATTAATCTCAGTCCTCCTAACACCGTGGTTCTCAATGGTATTATTACTGAGAATTACATTATTATTGAGAAAATCATATTATTTTTTAAAAAGATTTTTTTAAAGATTTTATTTATTTATTTGACAGATGGAGATCACAAGCAGGCAGAGAGGCAGGCAGAGAGAGAGGAGAAAGCAGGCTCCCCGCTGAGCAGAGAGCCCCATGCGGGGCTCCATCCTAGGACTCTGAGATCATGACCTGAGCCGAAGGCAGTGGCTTAACCCACTGAGCCACCCAGGCGCCCCAAGATTTGTTTATTTTATAAAGACACACACACACACACAGAGGGAAGGAGAAAGGGAAAGGCAGAGGGAGAGGGAGAGAAAGTCTCAAGCAGACTCCATGCTGAGCACGGACCCTCATGTGGGGCTCCATCTCAGGACCTGAGATCATGACCCAAGCCAAAACCAAGAGTGGCCCATTCAATGGAGGGAGCCACCCAGGTGCCCCGAGAATATCATCTTAATGTTGTTGCTGGAGTAGCAGCACCTGGGAGTTTGTCAGAAATGCAAATTTTGGAGCGACTGAGTGAATCAGAGACTTGCCAACAAGTCAACATTTTGACATTTCTCTTCTGAGCCCTCTGTGAATTCCTACCTTTCTCCCGCTAATTTGAAGCCTCCAACGAGGCAGCTCCTCTGTGTTCTGGTCTTCTCCGGGTCTTCAGAGGACTGCCTGCTTAGAGCCTGGCACCATCTTTGTTTTTACAACCATGTTGCTGTCTTGCTGTCTTTATAATCGTGCTGTTACCTACGATTATTCCAAGGATGTTTCTTCTTCCTTTCCTCCTCCTCCTCTTCTTCTTTTTCCTGACATGCTTGTGCACAGCTGGGCATTCCTCATCTGATATTTACATGAGTTTTCTTATTTTTTTTCCCTGTGGTTTACTACCTTACTATTTTCATTTGGTTTTTGGTTTATTTCTGTAATTTCCCTAATTTACTAAGGTCACTTTGAGTTCTGACCCACACTCTGAGTTTTATTCCTTAGTGTGACTTTGCACACTAAAGGCAGTGGTGTTTCTCATTCCAGGCTGTGGAAGAGGGCCTAGAACTCTACCCTCCCTAATTACCGCTTTCCTTGGTCTCCTGCCACAGGGCTGCTCACTGCTCATGGGTTTTCTCTCATGGATGGGGCAGGGGCGGTAATAGGGGAGCTCTGAGGAAGTGCTTTTGGTGTCATCTGTTTTTACCCCCACCATTTGTGCTTCTAACGAAAGAAGAATTTTACTCTTTCATTTGATGGGTTGCTAAAAACATCTTGTTCACTGAAATGAAAATACTTCATATTTTTTTAAAAAAATCAACAAAATCTTTGATGTTCATGGTGTTTGCATTTGTACCTTGAATTACATGGAGTGACTTCTTCATGGGAACTTTAATTTTTCCATGAGGCGTGAAAAGCTACAGTGATTAAAGGTCACACTGTTTGATTTCGTGGCAGAAACTTCGATTCTGACCCCAGCCCTGGGTACTTTTCAGGGTCCACCATGTCACTCTGCATCCACCTAATCACCCATAATGAGTTCTTTTTTTAAAAATATGTGTTGACCATATGTCTGGTCTAGGGCTTGCTAACTGGAAAGTTCTTGTGTTTTGTCTATCCACCCAAGGGTCCTATTGTCAGCCATCTTTATGGCTGTAATTCATCCTGAATATATTCAATTCACAGAGAACCTACTATGTGTCAGGTGCTTTGGAATGTACCAGCAACCATAATACTATTTGGATGTGACTGAACAACTGTAAACCTTCTCACATGTGTTTGTCTCATGTGCCCCTTGTTGCACGCAGTGCTGGGATATAGGTAGAGCAGCCTGGGTTCAAGCCCACAGTCCTTAGTAGTATTGTTGCAAACCTGTATTGACAGGTTAGCTGTGTAGGTAGAAAGCTGGAGGGATTTTTCTTTCTTTTTCTTTTGTACTTTATTAAAGTTTTCAAACAGAGCAGCTCCTAAACCATCTCATGTAGAGACTTGTTTATCTGCCTCTTAAAGGTAATTGCCAGTCTGTCTTGTTGATGCTTTTCACATTGTGTCTCTTGACTGAGAAAGAAGTAGTCTCAAGATCATGATTTCAATAATTGCTTTTCTTCTTCATAAAATGTTAATTGTCAAAATGATGTAAAAATCAAGGACTTCTGTTAATCAAGAGATCCCATCAAGAAAAGAACCTGAGACGGTATGAGCAACCATATAACCTTCTAGGATTAGTACCCAAAATATATAAAGAGCACAAATCATTAAGAAAAAGACAAAAATTCCAGTGTAAAAAAAGGGCAAATGACAGGAAGAGGAATTTCACCAATGAGGAAATATGAGTTCTGACATATAAGAAGCTGTTTGACCTAAGAAGTAATAATGCAAATTCAAGTTGAGCTTGCAAAGGGATGCCATTGTATTTGTACCGAACTTGTCAAAATTAACAGTCTGATAATCCCAAGTGCTGACAGTTATGTGGAATAATGGAAACTCATGACCATAGTTGGTAGACTATAGTAAAATGGCACAAGCACTTTGGAACCAAAATGGCACTATCTTGTAAAGTTGAACTGGTAGCTACCCTATGAACAAGTAATTTTCTTTAAGGCATATACCCTAGAGGAAATTTAGTATGTGTTTGTAGTAGCAAAAACTGGGAAATAGCCAAAGTCCATTGGTAAGAGAATAGACAAACTGTAGTAATTTTACACAATGCAGTATTGAACAGCAGTGAAAAGGTATTCCCAAGTTTTATGTGATAATATGGTCCTTGATAAATCTTGGAACTGTAATCTGAGTGGAAAAAAGTGGGTCCAAAAATTGACATGTATTCTATTGCATAAAATTCAAAATGAAGTGAAACTCAACATTCTGTCATTTAGGAATACAAACCCATGTGAAAAAGTGATTTAAATAGTGTAAGGGATTGTTTCTGAAGATGAGGAGGAAGATGATGGGCTTGACGAAGAGACAAAGATTTGAGAGCATCACAGTAGTTTTAGAGCTTATGTTGGCTTGTAGAGTCATATGAGTTTTTCTTATTATGATATTCATATTTTATAGAAATGTTACTTATATTCTTCTGTGTGTTTTGTGTACATCATGCATGTTTAAGAAAAGTCAACTGATAACTTTATTTTCCTTGTGGTCAAGGGACCACACATGAAGTGCATTTATGTAACCGTGTGAGGCCTTTAGTTCTTTCTGTGGTTGCTGCCTAACCTAATAGTGAGTATTTCCCGCAGTGTCCTTGGCTTTCCTGTGTGGCCTGAAGCATGCGGAGGAGAGCTGCGAAGCCTCCAGCAGCAGCTATGTGCAGTGTGATTTGACATTCGCTGTGGGGACAGAGACATTGTCCCAGTCATGGCCCTACCTCTACATTTGTGAAGAAAGTCCCCAGTGCCTCTTTGCACCAGATCATTGGACAGAGTCAGCCTTCCCATGGTTCTCAGGCCTCTTCCTCAGGTAACCCTGTCCCCTCCCTCCCTGACTTTCTGCACACATCCATGGTCAGTGGACAGATGGAACCATCAGGAACTGCAGGCTGGGTGGACATGGCCCCCAGGGCCTACCACTCTTGTTATAGGGACCATTCCATTGTGGATTCCAGCCAGCCTGCATATCAAAGCATCTCCTGTCTTTTCAAGTGTTTGAGAGAACATCTGAAAAATCTGCCCAGTAAACAGCTCGCTTTGTTCTTGCTTAGATTTTAATATTTATCTTCTGGTCCAAAGCAACATCTGGTGAATGCCAATGGGGAAAAAGATTAGACATTATGAAAAACAGAAGGCTCTTTTCCTTTTTCCTTTTTCTTTTCTTTCCAAACAGATTCACAAATATGAAAAAAAGTCATAGAGAAATCCAGCAGATTGCACAATGTTTATTCAAAAGAAGGGGGGATGTGCAGGCAGAATTACGGTAGATCTAGGATTTAGAAGCCATAAGCTTGTGAAGATTTTTTGAATTTAAAAAACAAACGAACGAAATCAATACTGCCACTTTCCAGGTAAAACCCCCTTTTCTAAACACATTTAAGGAAAACCTGCGATCCTATAGATGACTCAGGGCAGCCTTCATTTCAAACAGCAGTTCTTTTCCCATGGACTGTGGTATTTCAGTGCTGAATGTTGCCCTGCTCTCTTCTTTCTTATGGAGATAGAGTGATCACACCTGTTTTTTTTTTTTTTTTAAATATTTCATTTGTTTATTTGTCAGGCAGAAGGAGAGAGAGAGAGAGAGAGCACGCATACAAGCAGGCAGAGGCAGAGAGAGAAGCTGGCTCCCTGCCGATCAAGGAGCCCATGCGGGACTCCATCCCAGGACCCTGGGATCATGACCCGAGCTGAAGGCAGCGGCTTAACCCACTGAGCCACCCAGGCGTCCCCACACCTGTTTTTTTAATAAAGGCGTAGCTTCCCATTCAAAATTAAAACTAAACAAGACTCATTACCCAGAATGAGAGAGATAACCAGTACTTTTTCAAGACAGCCTGTGTTTTAGGACAAATTCATCATCCTCATGGGAGAGAGGTTTATGTTTTGTCAGAGGAAAGGAGGGGCCTCCTTGGCTGGTTGCTTTCTAGAAAGCATGAAGAACCTTGTTTAGGTCATACAGAGAATGGTGTCCTGGAGTTTGCACTCAGGCAGGACTGGATTTCAGAACTCACGAATGCTGGATACCAAGAAGCACACGTTAGATCCTAGCTCCGCTGAATTTGAAGACTTTTCACGAAATCCCCACAGCTCCTCTTTGAAGTTCTTCCGTGTTCTTCTCCACTCAGGAAGTCACTGACGGAAGAGCTTCTGACCTTGTGAAGGGATTGTTAAAAATGATGTCCTTCCCTTCGTAATGATATCATTTGGCAGTATGCACTCATAAAATTCCCCATTCCCTGTGTTCTAGTATTTCACTTTTAGGATTTTAAGAAGGCAGTTAGAAAGATGTAATATTTGTGAAAAGCTACATTTTTTGAAGTTTTAGGTATAATGACAAAAAATTTGAAATGAAGTGTTTAATAATGAAAGACGAATCTAAATACTAATATCCTAGGAAACCTTTAAAGATCATGACAAAGAATATTTAACTGAAGAGGGAAATGCTTACAAAATGTTGGGAAGTGAAAGGAACATGTCATAAAATAGTGTATCAATTTAATCTTTTAAAAAAGATTTTATTTATTTATTTGTCGGAGAGAGAGAGAGAGAGAGAGCGAATGCACAAGCAAGGAGAGTGGAGGCAGAGGGAGAAGCAGGGTGCCTGCTGAGCAGGGAGCTTGATGTGGGGCTTGATCCCAGGACCCTGGGATCATGACCTGTGCCAAAGGCAGACACTTAACCGACTGAACCACCCAGACATCCCCGTATAGTACATAGGTTTCTATACACATATAGTAGGTGATCAGAAAAAAGACTAGAAGGATGTATTCTTAAATGTTGAGCGCCTACCCTAGGTGACTGGAGTGTTACTTATAATTTTTTGTTGAGTTTTTATGTATTTTTTTTTCAGTGAACATGTGCTAATTTAATAACCAGAAAACACACTATAATTAAACAGGGGGAATTATATGCCAAATGGCTTGATTGGTTCCTCTTAAGATTATCCTTGTGAACCTGGAGAACTACTTGCCATTAGCTTTGCAAGGAACCCATTTTCATTAAATGCTTTATCCTATCCCCTTGTCAGCCACTACCTCTATGGATCTGATGTCATTTGGCAAAGGCAGATGTGTGTATATGTGGCAAAAACATGCCCAGTTCATCCATCTATCCATCCATCCATCCATCCGCCACCCATTCATCTGTCCGTCCATCAGTCCATCTACCCATCCATCTATCCAGAGTTTATCAACTGTCCATTGTGTTGTAGATACTGTGTGAGGAGTTGTAACTCAGTGAGGAACAAGATGGCAAAATCCCTGCCTTTAAGGGTAGAGGAGGGAGCTGTGCAATAAGCAAGATCACATGTGATAGGGGCTATAACAGGATAGAAAATCATGGGGGACTACCGTATACAATGTGCTCAGGGAAGACTTCTCTGGAGTCTTTTGCTGAGCCAAGGAGAAGCAGCAGTCACCATGGATGGTCGGGCAGTGGGGGCAGCAGTGCAAAGGCCCCATCACATTTTATGAACTGTCAACGACCAGAAAGACAGGAGTAGAGTAGGAGGGAAGGAAAGTTCTTCACAGGAGCTCCAGGAGTTATTTAAGGTCTTGGAGGCTCTAGTAAGGAGTTTAGATTCTATTTGAAGAACACATTAAGTATCTTTCCAGAGTCACACAGTCCAGCCTTGGCATTGTCAGGACTGGAACCCAGTCCCCTGGCTGACAGTGTACTTGGCACAATGATGTGCCTTCAGCAACAGGGATGAGAGCCTGGGCTGAGGTGTGTGGTTCAATGAGATTCCAGAACCACCAGAAGAAATTTCAGGCTAAGTGAGGGAAACATAAACACTCCAAGTGTTCTTGATGACTGTCCTAAAGAGTGTGCACATGACTACTTGCTTACAGACCAACTGGAAGAGCCACAGATTAGGACTTAGGAGACTTAGGTGTTAGAAGTCTCTTTGCTGGCCATTTGAACCAAAAATGTTTACCACATTCCCTCAAAATAAATATTTATGTGCATGTGTGTTCAGGCACAACTATATTATTTACATTTATATGTGTCTATATGAACACATATATTTACATTTATACTTAATATATGGGATTATTGTGGAAGAAAACATGGAATAGTAGCTATTAGGAAGCACTGAAATTTAATAAATTTTAGTCTATTTTTGATATCCTGGTGTCTCTGCTAAGTTTGATGATGGGTTTTTAATGAAAAATAACCTCTAGTGAGATTACCAGGGAAAAATGATCTAAAGCTTGTAAAAAAATCTAAGTTAACAAGTGGTTTTAACTCTTTCAGAGCAAGAAGAACATGGTTAGTGTGGACAGTGCATTGCCACTGGCAAAATGAGAGGATTGCTGGGTGACTTAACCCACTTTCCTCTAGTCTTTGCTGACGAAGAGCCTAGAGAGAGTAGAAGAAGGCTCATCAGCAGGGTAGAAATTCAAGACCAGAAAAGGTTGTAGAGAAGTTGGTCACTCCTTTCCTTGAGTTCAAGTCTATATCCCAAGTCATTTATATACTGAGTACAAAATATCTGCTTGTAGGATTGAGGATCGTTCATTGCTGGTAGTGAACGTGAGAGAGGGCACACAACAGGTAGAGGAGATGGCCTAATACTCCCTCACTTGCCTAAGAAGGGATAAAGGGAATTCTAGAAATTTAGACACCTAAGCTTGTGTTATCCCTGACAAAAATTCTACAATGAATTATTAATTATATGGTTTGTGGGCTTTCAGAAATAGAAGTGCCGAGCTCCCTTGACTTTCAATGGGGTTATGACCTGGTAAACCCATTATAGGTGGAGAATACCATAAGTTGGAAATGCATTTAATACACTTCACGTACCAAACATCCTAACTTAGCCTCACCTCCCTTAAACGTGCTCAGAACCATTACAGGAGCCTGCAGGTGGGCAAAATCATCTAACACGAAGCCTATTTTATACTACCGTGTTGAATATCTCATGTACTTTCTTGGCTACTGTCCTGAACATGAAAAGCAGAATGCTTGTATGGGGACACAATGGCGATGGGCATATTGGTTGTTTATTTTCATGATGGTGTGGCTGCCCGGGAGCCGCAGCTGCCCAGAGTCATGAGAGAGGATGGTACCTTATATCCCTAGTCCAGGAAAAGATCCAAATTCAAAAGTGGAAGTATGGTTTTTACTAAGTGCTTGTTACTTTTACACTATCATCAAGTCAAAAGATCATAAGTCAGACCATTGCAACTCAAGGACCATCAGTAGTTTATCTGGGTACCAATTCATAAGGAATGTGGTGGTGGGGTAAACTAACTTTATTTCCTTCTTGATATAATTATAAGTGATTTCTGGTGGAAATACATAGAGAGAGCCTCTCAAACTCTTCTAACAACTCCCATCCCCACCCCTAACAGCAAAAGGAAGGTTCTAGTTGCAAAGCCCAAAGTGGTCTGCTGCAAGCTTCAAGTGGCTTTGAAGTCAGGTGTTTTATTTGAAAAATCCATGTGGACTTTGCATTCCATTCAATTGTGTTTCCATATTTATCTAAATATTCCATTACATTTTAATTTACAAGCTAAGCTACTTTGCTTTTCTTTTCTGAAACTCTGAGTATGAGTAACACTTCAGGACTGAACTTTGTATTTTCCCATGGCTCTGTCTGCCCCCTGGATCATGGCTCAGCTAAACTGATTTGTAGTTGCAAGCTCCAGGTTCAAAATGCGTTTGAGCAATGGGTCCATATCAGTGAGATGACATGTAATTCCCACAGTTACATTTCAACAATAATACTGCCAACATTACTACCACAAAAACTGTAACAAGACTCTGCCTTTATCGGCACCTGCTGTGTGCCAAATTCCTTGCAAATCACTTTGTAGGCTTCATTTCACCCCACCCCACAATGCCTATGTAAAATAGGTACCTGATGATTATAACTCCATTTTATAAGTGTGGAAACTGAATCCTTCTAATGTCCTATAGAAAGCAAATATCTGCTTGGGGATCTAAATCTAGCTGGTCTGTTCCGAGTCTAATATTTGCGTACTAATGCTTCTCAGAAAATCAAGAAGAACTAATCAAGAAGAATAAGGCCAAGTCCTTAGTCATTGTGGCTCCGAGACTCTGAGTTTACAGCCATCTTACTTTTGACGCGGGGCTACAAGCCAAGCACAGTGTTAGATATCATGGGAAGTAGGACTCAGATAAGAGGAGACCACGGCTCCAGGACCCAGCTCAAGCTATGTGTGTTTAGTTCTGGGCTGCGTGATGTTCAATTATGGACAATCTCTAACAGGTCCAAAGCACAGTGGGTATGGGAGACCCGACTTAGGGGCTACGATGCTGGGAATATTTTACTGTGAAGAGAAGACTAAGTAGATGTGGTAGTTCTCCTTCTTGGTGTTTCTAGCAAATTGAGGGAGAAACCATTTTGACACTGATTTGAGAAGAGATGTTCTAGTTCGACATGATTTATAGTTTCTCAAGCAGTGACCTCTGTCCTTTCCATGGCCCTTGCTGGTCTTCCCCTGGGATCTGCCTTCTTTGTGCTGATGTTCAAACAGCATCTCAAAAACTTGAGAGCCCTGCTCCAGGAGACAGGACACCTGGGTTCTAATCTCAGAGCTGACCTACTTTTGCATTTGGCTTTATGCAAACCTTCTGATCCCTTTGCGTTACATTTTTTATGCCTCTATCTACTTTACTGGGCCAAATGAGATCACGTGGATGAAACTGTTGAAAAGTATGAGATGTCATGCTTTCTTGTTACTAATAATCTCTGAGTTAGTTGCGACAATGCCTAAAGCCAGCATTATTGTTGAATAAATATCACTCCCACCTGTTGGGGACCATAGCCTGCAACAGCCACACTTTCACCTCCTCTCGATAGCATATTTTTAGACTTTCTGTAATGCTGCACTGCTGTTTTTCATTTTAAATCCGGTCTGGCTTCTCTCCTTAAAGCAAGAGGACTTTTAAAGCAAGTGGCTGCAAGTGTAACGCACATATATCGAATCTCCTTAGTCTGGGCTGTTAAGTAAGTTTAATTAATTTACTAAGTTAATGTTCCACTGCTAGCAACAGAGCCTCATTGCCATCAGCTGAGGAGAGGGAATTGAAAGCCTAAATGAGCTCATTTTTTCACAGTTGGAATTAGGGACCAGTTAGCCAGTTGTGTGGGTTTTCCAATTTCTCCATCTGCCCCCCGGGGGAATTCAGGCAATTCACTCCCCCAACACTAAGTGTGAGTAAGAATAGAAAGAGGGAAGGGGGAAAGAAGAAAAAAAGAAAAGAAAAAAAAAAAAGAAAGGAAAAACCACCTCTGCCCAACATTTGCTTCCATTTTTGGAACTGGAAGCATTGTGTGCACATTGCTTGTTAAGTTGCGCTTTGGAGAAGCTTTTGCTAATGTTCCTAATAGATGCGGAAGAGAGAAAGGGCTCAGTGAAAGATATTTACCATGTGCATTTTCATTGCAGGGTGTGCAGATAAAAGGAAAACAAATAAACAATAAAAGAATGGAAACAAAATTACAGAAATTTGCAAAATTTGACAAATGGTGGCCTGTAGTTGCCACAAGCTAATGGCTTGCAATGATTAATAAGAGTAAAAATAATTGCATTTCATTAAGATTGATGACACCCCATTTAACCTCCCCTCTCGTTTCAGCCCTAAAGTGGAAAGAGATGAAGTTCTCATCTATAATAGCTCCTGTAACATTGCCATGGAAACTGAGGCAAAGATGGAGTGTGAGACGCCTAATCAGCCAATTACCGCCAAGATTACTGAGATACGGAAGAGCCGGGGCCAGAACACTCAGGTATAATCAAATCTTTTTTACAGACTGATTCAAACAGCTCAAATTAAATTTGTAATATTGTGTACATTAAAAAAAACAATTTAGTCCAAATGGCAGCGATATATAATATTAAATGCTCTCAAAGTTTGAGAAGCTGGTCTAATGCACAACATCTGAATTCATAGTTAACTATGGTTAATCATGTATTTTCTCAAAAACAAATGAGTGCTGCCCGGGCTCTCTTAAAGCAAATTCTGAGCAGATAATCTCTTCAGCATTTTGTCCTGCTCTCTGCGTGCATGTTTGAAAGCGGCTTTCCCTGGTTTGTTTCTTCGTGAAATAAATGGCCCTCAATTTAACCAGGCCCTTCTGGAAGGTCTCCAAATCACTCAGCCGTCCTCAGTCGGTGGGGTGGTGATGTCTGCTGGTCCACCCGGCTCATCGGTTCTTCGGCGAGCCCAGTGGAAGCTTCGGCTTTTCAGGGGATTATGTGGAAATCAGAACGGCAAAGCACTACCTTAATTCATCCGTTTTGATATCATCTAAACCACTCCTCCCAGTGGCTCCCCAAAGAAAGTGCTCTTCACAGTCCCCCATGAGAGATTCCACAGCCTCCCCAGGGAATTTTCGAGAATCAGAATCAGAGGCTGAGGGCTCTTTGGAACTATATCAGATAATCTTTTACAACTCTCTGGGCTTCTCGTGATACACAGATAAAAAAAATATTTATCGAGCACCTACTCCCTTAGGTGCCTTTTTTATTATGAAAGCAATTCGCAGTTTTCCTCTTTTTGTCTTGTTTATTTGGAACAAACATTTATGGAGCGCCGATTACATGCCACACACTACACGGGATTCTCCAGCGAATGCTGCTTCATTCAGTCCAAACTGCGCAATCCAAACTATACTTCCTGGGTCTGTACGCATTTCTTTCTTTTTTAAATAATTTCCGACTAGTGTCAAAAATGTATGTAATTACAAATAACATAGCTTTTCTGTCTTTCCTTAGCTTTCCCCCCACCTTGGCCCCAGGGCCTCCCTTGTCCTCACTTTCCCAGGCTCCTCACACCCCTTCCCCTTCCCTTCCGGGAAGTCTGCAGCAGCCTGTCACTTCTGGCCTCCTTGTGTCCCCCGAATAGACCTTTCCCTTTCCGTTCATTGCTCATTTTATCATCTCTGGGACTCCAGTCCTCAGATCCTAGACTCCACGTCACTCCCGTGCTCCTTTCCTGCAGTTGGCTCCCAGCGACGTCTCAGATGTTTATCACGGGGCCACAGGTCTGCGGAGCTATTTGTGTATCAGTTTGTACTGTGGAATGAGAGCTCTGGGACACCACACAGTCTCTCCACCTTCCTGAGCCCCAGTTTCTGCCTGGGCAACGATGTGAGTTGTTGGGTCGCCCGTGGGAGCGATGTCACTGAAAAGGAGGGGGAGGCAGATTAGGTTGCTCGGTGCTGAAGGGTGGGCTTTGGAGCTAGACTGTGGGGACTTGGACATATCACTAGCTACCTGGTGGACTTCAGACAAGTTACTTAACACCTCTGTGCTTCCGTATTCTCATCTGTCAAGCAGGGATAATACTAGTACCCACCTAAGAGGAGCCACTGAAAAGGCTCCACCCGCTGAGTGAACGTCCACTGTTAGTCATTACTGGGAGCGCTAGTTTGCAAGTAGTAGAGCTAAAAAGTGATACGGCTTGATTTCACCATGGCTTGTGCTGCTTTGACCAGATCATTTTATTTCTTAGATTTCATTTAATTTCTCATTGTCTCAAAGAATAATTTTGAATTTTTTCCCCCAGAGGCTTAAATGCCATAGTCTTCTTTAAATATCTATACTGCATGTATTTATTGAGCTGTAGCCATGTTCAAGGTTCTCTGCCACACTCTGAAGGAGACTAGAAAGAGTAACATGGGAAGAGAGGCCATAGGAAGTAGGCAAGGTTTGAGGAAGGACACATAGAGTCAACTCATCGCAGCTGGTGGGAAGGTTGCGCACCTCCAGACAAGCCCCTTCATTCAAGAGCTCCATTAACTGAGGTCCTTAAAAAGAGGTGACATGACAACGGTAACACACCTAGTAATTGGGTATCCTAGCAGCCTGTGTGGCCATCAGTCACTATGGGGGAAGTAAGCCATTCCGTCTTTGGACACCAGAAGCCATGTCTGTCAAAATCTTCTAGGCTAGTGCCAGAGTCTAGGAGGCTCCAGTCCTGTGATGTCTGGTTGCCCTTAGAGAAGTTGGGATGTCTGGTCTCCCTGCTCAGGTGTGGGGGGATGACGTGTCACTTGTGTTGGCATATACAGTTGCCTTATCTAGACTTGGAGCTGGGGAAAACCAGTGCTGACAGGTGGTCATCCAGGACTAGAATTCAGGTCTCCAGGTCTAAGTACTAGGTGAGAACCTTGGAACACACGTTGCATAGACTGTTAATAAGTATTTTGTGATATAAGAGTCAAATACATTTGTGAAAGCTGGGCTGAACAAACTTTTATATATGTGTGTTTGTGTGTGTGTGTGTATGTGTGTGTGTGTATGGATATTATATATAATTTATATTTTAACCAAAGGATATTTGAGAGCATTCCACATGTAAGACATTATGTGACTTTCCAAGAGACGGTTTTTGTGTGGAGTATTATCCAAACTTGTTTGTTCATGGAACACTTTATTTTCAGAATTGAGGCTTGTATCTGTCCAGCTGTTCTCACTTTGGAAAATGTTGCTCATGCTATGCTCTTCCCCTACCATCAAGTGTGGGATCAGAGGTGGGAAAGATTATTTCCTGATGGGGCAGCTGTCTAGGTCTGCTGAAGTAGGTGACATTTGTGTCTTGCCTTCAAGAGTGGCCAGGGTTTAGGTGTTCAGTATTGCAGAGGGAAGGTGTTTCTGGTGGAGGGACCACTATGTACAAGTCACTGAGGCAAGAGCCCATGGGAATAGCGAAAAGAATATAATGTGTGTGAAGGGGATGAAGGAGTTGTCGGTGTGGGAAGGTAGGCTGGGATGGAGTGACAGGTTAAGGGTTTGGCCCTTGAATTCATCAGGTGACGGGTCACCTTCAAGGAGGCTCCGCAGGATCACCGGTGTGCTTTAGTCACATTGATCTGGTTGCTGGGTGTGGGGTGCCTTGGAGAATCCAGGGAAGGCGGGATAGAGACAACTGAACTAAGGAAGTGATGGAGGGAATGGAGAGGATGAACACGCACAGTAATTCACACTTGCCAACTTGTATAAGTCAAAGTGTTCAAAGTTATGGAAAATGAAATGGGGAAAGTAGAAAAATGACATGATGACTTTCCAAAATGATCTTTGCAAATTTTTGAAATGTATATATATGTGCTTATGACTCCCAAATTGTAATCTCCAACCCAGAGCTTTTCTGAACTTTTGACTCCCGAACCCTAAGGCCTACTGATATCTTCACTTGGATATGGGAGTGGCACCTCAAGTCTAGCAGATTCTAAATTGAACTCCTAATTGCTGCTGCTTGTCCCTGCTACTCCCCCGTCCCCGACCATCCCAGACCGAGCTGGTGGCAGCTCTGTCTTCTCAGTCGCTCAGGCCATGGAGCTATCCTTGATCCTCCAAATTCTCTATCAAATCTGTCAGGAAATTATGTTGGCTGTGCCTTTGTAGCAAGTAAGCTATCATCATCACTATCATGTTTTGCTGAGCATTGTAAGCCTCGCCCAAATGGGCCCCTGGCTTTCACCCTTGCCTCCCTTCAGTTTATATTAATGGGGCCCTAATGATCATTTCAAAATAGTCAGATGACTTCATTCTTCTCAAAAACTTTCCTGTGGCTCCTGAATTCTTCTCAGTTAAAAACCAAGTCCTGATCTTTACCTAATGGGCCATTCTTTGCACCAACTCCTTCCTCCAATTTCTCTCTGCTTTCATCACTGATTTTTGTCACCATTGTCTGCTCTGTCCCAAGCCATTGGCTCCTTGCTGTTCCTGGATGATGCCAGGCTTGCTTCCACACCAAAACCTTTGCATTTACTGTTCCTTTTGCTTGAATACTCTTCCTCCTCCTCCTTTTTTTTTTTTTTTTTTAAAGTTACCACCTTTCACTTTTAGCTTTTTGCCGAGGAGTAACTTCCCCATTGAAGTCAACAGTTACGATCCTATTTAATACTGCAACCCAGGGCTGCTCACACCATAGATCGTGCTTGTAATTTTCCTTACTCTGTTCTTTTTTCCCGTAGTCCTTACCACCTTCCAGTGTACTACATAACTTAAGAATTTATTATGTTTATTATTTAGTGTCTGGCTTTTCTTGCTAGAATATGATCTCCAAGAAGGCAGAAATGTTTACCTGATCTGTTCACTGGTATATCCCAAGTAGCTAGAACAGAGACTGGGTCAGCTGTACTAATGAATAATATAGAAATGCAAATAAGGATAGTTAGAAGAAGCCGAGTCACATGTTGCTTCTTGAATCCTGTCCTCTGAAGATTGCATCTGAAAGAAAACACACACACATACACACACACCCCACAGGTACACACACATACATTTGCACACAAAGATATTTTTGTGTTATTTACATTGTTCTTCAACTTGTATTTTTTTTAATTTAATTTTTTACTTTTTATAAACATATATTTTTATCCCCAGGGGTACAGGTCTGTGAATCACCAGGTTTACACACTTCACAGCACTCACCAAAGCACATACCCTCCCCAATGTCCATAATCCCACCCCCTTTCAACTTGTATTTTTTAAAAAATCTAATGGAACTCTTTATATAAGCTCTTGAATACAGAGGAAGTTTGTTTTGCCTCTGCTGTTTCCAAATGCTTAGAAGTATGTCTAGCACACAGCAGATCTCATTAACAATTATGGAATGGATGAGTAGATTTATAAATGAAGGAATAACCATGGTCTTCTTTTCATTTTAGCTCAGGTACATTTTTCTTTTCTTCAGAAGACATTGGTTATGCCTACTGTGTATCACTGTCATACACTGAAATGAGGAAATATATTAGAATGAGGAATCTGAAAGGATGCTGGAAGACATAGTAAGGTGCTGTAAGACTATATGTAGGTCTGAGGAACCTTGTTTCTGAAGGACAAATTGGGTTGGATGGGTAGAGAAATCACAGCAGAGTAGACACAAAGCAAAGTGAGGTCAGAGAGAGAACTGGTAGAACACAGCCATACTCTTCTTTGGCGCTCTGGGAGAAATTCCAAGCTTGAGTCAGGGCAGACATTGAGGCAGGGTAATTAGCGAAGAGGTTGGTTGAAGAAATTGTTGGGATGACACTTCCTCTCTCTCTCTCTTTTACTCCTTCTCTCCCTCCCTTTTTCCTCTTCTGCCCTCTTTCCCCCTCCTTCCTCCCTCTTTCCCTTTGTACAGGAAGTGGTTGGACCTGTGGCTCTCAAGGTGAAGTCTTAAGAGTAGCTCATAAAACAAAGAAGAATGATTTGTTTGGGAGCAGGAGTTAGGTTTGGTCTACTGTGGATGTTAGCACCACTGTTAAACTCAGTTAAACCCAGGCAGCTCTGAAACTCTTGGGAAGGCGAGGGGAGGGGCAGGAGCACAACATCCTTTCCATTTCTGCCTCCAAGGAATTCCTTTAAATTCTCTTGACTCATCCAGATGTTTTACCTAGCAATTTCAGTTGTGATAACTGGAAGAGGTTTCTCTGAACATCTGATCTGCCATATCAGTCGAAAAAGAAGTCTGAAAACAGCTCTGTTAAAGTTATCTGGGAAATGATTTTAGACCTAGATCCTATATGCATTCACATACTATTTGGAGTAAGAACAAAGTGAAGATATACACGCTATACAAAATTCAGAATGTTTATCACCTTTGTGTGCACTCTGAAAAATGACATACTCTAGCAAATTGCAAAGGGAATCCAGGAATGGAGATGATATGGGGCACAGGAACCAGTAATGAACCAGTAGCCCCCCAAACAGCAAAAAACATAGAATATTGTTGAAACATTGTTGAAAACGTGGCTGTGAAACTCAGTATAGCTAAGAACGGATTCTTAACCAGAGTCGGGGACCTGTTTCATGTAGGTATAATAAAAGGAGAACAAGAATCAGAGGCATAAATCTCTTTTTTGATAAAATGAGAAGACATGTATAACAGAAGCATTATATGAAGATGAAAAGTAAGAGAGGCGCAAATGGTTTGGTGGGGTTGGGTGGAGGTGAGTCAAAACTTTGTAAGTTCCTGCAAAGGGAAATTTAGATAAAAAACAAGACAGTTTGGCCCCAAAGAACCTTAAAGAAGCTTTAGGTTTAGAGAAATGTAAGTACCAGGAAATAGGTCTGAGGCACGGTGCTCAAAGATATATGTGTGGGAGTTTCTTTGAAATCCCCTATAAAGACTGTCTAGATCCCTAGGACACTGCTCCTGCTTCAGCCAACCAGACACCTCTTCCTACCCCTCCATCCAGGATGAAGAGGCAAAATTTGTGGGCAAATTGAATTAGTAAGATATTAGTGAGGCATTAATATCTCACAGGGAGAGGAAGATGGAAACTGGGATTGAAATTTGGCAGATGAATGGGAAGTTTACCCGCTGTTTAGAGAGAGGTCAACCTCCTCGGATCCTGTTAAATGCTTTTCTCTGCCCAGGTCAGAATCCTGCAACCCAAGTTCTCCTTCTAGAAAGGAGACAAAGGTCCTTCTTTGGAGAGATTCACAGTAAAGATCCACAGATTTTGACATTGGAAGCGTCATGAAGTCCTGCCTTCACAGATCATCCACTTAGGTTTTTCGTGCCTTGCTCTTATATGTGAATAGGTGGGATTCTGGTTTTGGCCCTGAGAGAATAAGGAGTTTTAAACCACCGCTTGCCATACGCAACTACATAACTAGTCAAAATGTATCAGATGATGGTCAGCACAAGGCTCTGATCCTTGAGAGAAGGGGAACACAGCAGGAGAGTGGTTTTCTGTCTGGGAGCACAACTCCAGACACCGTGCTCTGGGAAATAGAACCCAAGCAGAGAGAAGAGGGAAGTAGTTTCACTGGCAGGAGCAGTCCAAGATTGAAGTTCAGGGCTGCTTATGTAGGGAGCTGCTATGGAAAAGGAGGTAGAAGTAGGAGGGATAGAAAGATGTTTAATGAAATAATGACTCCCAATTTTCCAACTTTGTTGAAAGTTACAAACCCATAAATATAAGAAGATTAATGGATCCAAACCAGAGGAAACATAATGAGTGAGATCCATTATTGGAGTTCTCAGTAATGTTAAGATGTTAGTTCTTCTGTAAGTTCTATACTCTAAATTAATATTAAGAGTCAGTTCGATTCTAGTAACATCCCAACAGCTTGCTTTCTTCCTTCCTTCCTTTCTTTTTTTCTTTCTTGTTTTTTCTTTGGTAGAAATTTCTAGCTGATTTAAACATTTTATGGAAACACAATAAATAGCCAAAACTTCCTCGACAAAGAACAAATTTTGAGGATTTAACACTGCCTGATTTCAAGTCTTATCGGAAAGCTCTGATAATTGATTGGCGCATTATGATCTCATTTGAAAGAAGGGTTCTGTTGCTAAATGTATGTTTGAAAGCTCTTGCCACAGCATTATGAAACCCAGGAGAAAGGAATGACTAAAGGTCAGTATGATGAGGTGTACCCAAAATAAAATAACCAGGAGATCCTTAGTAACATTTGAGGCTATAGGACGGT
The DNA here is from genome assembly GCF_022355385.1 of Mustela nigripes. Classification (NCBI taxonomy): domain Eukaryota; kingdom Metazoa; phylum Chordata; class Mammalia; order Carnivora; family Mustelidae; genus Mustela; species Mustela nigripes. The sequence goes on from NC_081561.1 coordinate 52,042,058, forward strand.
GTGGTGGGAAGAAAACCCAGATTTTGGAGGGTTAGGGAGTGCCAAGGAAATGCAGGCAGGAGGTAGTGACACGCAGGAAGAGAAAAGAAGGATGTAGATGAGTATTATGGCTGGCCAGCACCTTCCTTGCGCCCAGACTATTACCATCACTAGTACTAGGGATGGTTTTTTCAGTTAAAGGTGCTTGGATTAAAGCTATGGTCTTCAAGTGTGTTACTCAACTTGACAAGACCAGGACTCCACAGGGTTCTCACAGTATCCATTCATCTAGCGACCACAGAATAGCTCCCACACAAACCTGATGTCAAATGGCCAAATCACCACCATCTTTCGGGAAATACCTATATTTTTAAATTTACCTGGGCCCTTTAGTGCACGTTTCCCTCAGGAAGATTGTTTTTTCCTTAAAATTGAAGGGTTTTTCTCTTGGGAATCCCATAGTACTGTATCAGGAATTTATCTTTTTAAATTATTTAAATTATGTATATTTATTAAAATATCTTCTCTCCCATCTAGACACTAAATTCTCTGAGAGTGGGATCCGTATTGAATTCCTCTTTGATGGATAGATTAATGAAGGTATATGTTTGCACTGGATTATTATTATTATTATTATTATTTTTAAAAGATTTTATTTATTTATTTGATAGACAGAGATCACAAGTAGGCAGAGAGGCACATAGAGAGAGGAAGGGAAGCAGGTTCCCGGCTGAGCAGAGAGCCTGATGCAGGGCTTGATCCCAGAATCCTGCGATCATGACCTGAGTCGAAGTCAGAGGCTTTAACCCACAGAGCCACCCAGGCACTCCTACACAGGATTTTTATTTAAAAAGCAAAGTCACATTGCTTAATTTGATCTTTAATTTTTGTTGAAGGGGATTCTCCTAGCAGATTGGTGTCATAGAGCAATGTGCCAGACTTTACATTTTAAAAATAATGTGTGTAGCTAGATAGAGGGTAATTTGAAATGACTTTCCATTCCCTAATTGGTTGTTTTCCTCCTAGTACTGAAACACAAAAATACTTTTCTGCTGTTGTTTCTTCTTCTCTCCTCTCCTTTTGATTTTTCTTCCCTATTTTTTCTTTTCTTCTCTTACTTTTTTCCTTCCCCTCTCTTCCTTGGCCTCCTGTTATCTCTCTCCCTTTCCCTTCCCTCTTTTACTTCTCTTTTCTTCTTATTCTTTTTATTCCTTGTGTGTCATCAGATTTGTGTGGCTGTGAAGGGAGGCCCTACTGAAAGCAGGGTTGAGCTGGTTGTTAGGCCAGAGATCGAAGATGTAGGAACTCAACCATTTTTCTCTGATGTGGAGGAAATTTATGGAATCCCTTGTGCCTGTAGTATCTTTGTGAAGTGAGGCCCATAAGGTAAACCAGTTACCTGTCGTGAGGGTGGTTGGGGGCTCATGGTGTGAGTTGAGAAGGCAGGTGGTTTCATATCTGAAAGAGAATTTCCCTCCTTAGGATGATTAGGCAGATGGCAGAGACAGATACATGATGAACAGGATTCCTGTGACCTGGCTTTTGTTCTCGAGAGGTCCTGTCTGATTTGGATTGTGTGCAAGTCACTTAACCTTTCAGTTGATTAAGGTTAGTATTACCTGATTAAGGTTAGTAGTGGAGAGAGGAAGGCAATTCATATAAAAGGATAGTAATAGGAAATGAAGAATTCAAGATGATCTTGAGCTCTGAATAAAAACTGGGCTTGAGGCTGAGCCTTCAACTTACTATTATATAACATTGAACAAACTTTCTTAATTTCAGTCTGTTAAGTTCTACCTCATATGTGTAGAGCACTGAGTGCAACATCTCGCTCATAGGAGGCCACTGTAATGTGCTGGATATTACCACCTCTGCAAGGTGTTTTGCAAACTGTGATGAATTGGGGGAAGCTGTTATAATTTGTGGCATTGTTTATTGTGGTGTTGTCATAACCAGAACTGGCTGTGAAAAAGAGGCCTGGCCACTTTTTTTGAGCCCAAGGTTTTGAAGGCTTCTTTCTTTTGCTTTTTCTTTAAGAAGAAGGAATTCAGGCAATGTTTAGCCTGAATGCAGGCTTAAATTCATCTGAACAAATTAATTGTCCCTCTCTGTTTCTCAAGGACTCTTTGTATTAAATGAGTTCATGACATCTGTCTTTCCTTTCCCAGCAAGGTATTTTAACAACAAATGAGGTTATGGTTTCAAAGACTCTATCATATTTTGGCCAAAAAATGTTCTTATCATTCTTAGGTATTATAATATCACTGAGTAATTATTACACTACCTTATAGGAGTTTGAATCATCTTAGGTAAATTTGTTCTTAACTTTTATCTTAAAATAATAGTTTCTGTTCTCATTGGAAAACAGTGAGCTTTATTAGCCCTGTGAAAATGACTCTATTAATGACAGGCAGAGGGCAGTCCCATTGGGACATGACATGATTATTTCCTTCTGAAGTACAGCTTCGTAAATGGAAACCGTTCTGGTCTAAATAAATACTGTGAGGAATTTTCTCAGGGAAACTAATATTCGTGCAAAAATACATGGGCTCATTTTGGGTCTGATTATGGGAATGTGGTGATCAGATTTCTTCTGAGACTTTCCAAATATGAGTCTTTAGCTAGCCTGCAGATAGGCATAGGTGCTAAGAAATTGTTTTGGGTGGTAGGATGGCCCTGTATTAGGGTTCTTCAGATTCTACAGGGGTATTGGGGCTTGGTGAATGAAGAACCAGAAATGTTCAAGTTGGTTTGCCAACACATTGGTGACCAGGGACAACTTAGTTTTCTAGTCTTGTGTTTTAGTTTCCCTATCTGTGGCCCAGGTGAATTATATGGAAGCCCTTAGCAATGAAGTATGAGAACTGTGATATATGAATATGTTATGTTATCAGTATCCTGAATCCTTCATCTGAGAGAAAAGCTTGCTTTTTCAGAGGTTTATTAGTTCATTTCCTGAAGACTTGTAGTGAATCACCATCTTCCTGAACCCAATGAGGAAGAAAGAGAGCACCCAACTATCAATAGGCTTCCTTCCCAGGTATGAAGGGTTTCAGATAGCAGTTGAATGGATTTCAGAAATTAGATATAGATTAGGGGCATGTGTGTGTGTGTGGTGTGGTGTGGTAAACGATGTAGTGATGTTTGTGTTGATGGAAGTAACAATCTGAGTTTCACAAGTGTTTGGATATATGGCTTCTTACTAGGCATGGTAAACATTTTTTAAAACATTTTGCTAAAAGCTGTGAAAGGTCATCAGTTTTGAGTCTAATATATATAGCATTTCTATTTGAAACAGCAAATAATCATTCCAGTCTTGAAATACAACTGTCAACTCAGTTAATTTGGAAAACTGGGCCTTTCTGCTCAGTGATGTCTTCATAGAAATCTTGTTTGCCCCCCCCCCCCCAAATCTTTTTTTTTGCTCATTTAAGTTCTTTTTCAAGGTTGTTGCTGTCACTGTCATGTCTGTGAGGTCTGCTCCTTCTTTGAAGAGCCACACAGTACAGTCTCTAAAATGCATGTCTTTAGGAGAGGCATGTGGAGAGCCTTGTCTAGCTAGCTACAGTATGAGCTAGAACTCTGAGGGTGATGAAATTTGGGTGAAAATGATAGAAAGGACGTCTCATTTTGGATGAGGGAGAATGTGGTTGTTCAAACATTGAATGTGTCATAGAAACTGACTTCAACAACTGAACCTTTGGCTCAGAGAGAAGGAACTCCCATCTCTCAGGGGCTGGCTTTAGAGGTGGAGAGAAGGGGGCCAGAAGGAGATCAGCAGGGGTGTTGGGTAGAATTAAGAGCATACTGATCTGCTTTTTGATAAAAACTGTTATGGAGCTGGAGATCTTCTTTATAGCATTGTCATTTGTAGGAGTTGATTGATGTTCATTTGTTTGGGGTCTATGAAATGGTTGTCTCAGGCATAGGTTTTCCTGCATAAATCTGGATTTTCTGCTTCTTTTCCTACTGGTTCATTTCATCTTTGAGAGGATTGAACTAATGTCATTGGGCAGATCATTGGAGCGGACATATGCCCTACTTCACTAAATATTTCCTTCAGTTACTGCTGTCCTGCTGTCTTCATGGATTGCTTTGGCCCCTGGCAGAGCAGTTAAGATCTCTCTTGGCCCTTTGTTCTTGGCTGAAGTTAGCTGCCAGCAGGCTACTGTTGGGGCATGGTGAAGTATCTGATGCCAACAATTGTCCAAGTTCTTTCTCTGGCTCCCCTTCTCTATGGAACCATCATAAATGCAAGTCAAGGGAAGAATATGTACATGAGGGAAGCTTTTCCATAAAATGTACACCAGGAGATCACCTCAGCTTTACTAAAATGAGGGAAATGTGTTCTTTCCAAAGGAGGAAGGAAGGAATTGTGTAGGTGCAGCCATTTAATGAAGGAATAAGTTGCTCATAAGGAGCTTATACATTAAAAACCATCAAAAATGAAAAACTAGGAAAGGCATGTCTTAATTCTGTTGATTTGCCAAAGAAACTTCTGGCCTTTCTAGGATATGATAATCACTGTCCTGATTTCTTCAGGTTCTCTTTTTGATGGGAGATGCAGATATAATTAAGAAGGAATCAGTATTAAGTATTTCCTTACTTCCAGTTAAGTGCTAGGAACCTCCTACGATTAATGGATATTTAAGTGATTTTCCAGAACTGTCTCTCTGTTTTAATCAAGAGAATATAGCACAGTTCTGCATTTAGTCTCCTCTGTGATAGCCATCTCTAATATCCAGTTCTCAACTATTTTGAGCACAAGGAAACTTTGCACTTTCCCACCCTTTTAAGGTCTGAGGGGCCATATAAGTTGCTTAGAATGTGGGTGGAGGCATTCCATTTCTAGAGCTTGACTTTCCAGCCCTCTCTTTTCCTTTGCCATTATGACCAAATGGCTCAGAGCACGGGCTGGACAAGGTATAGAGGACAGTTGTTTTACCCTGGAGAGTTGCCAACATTTATAGCAGACATTGAGCATGAAATAAACATTTATTGTTTTGTGTCCAGTGGGATTGGAGACCATTTGTTACTGCATATAATTCAGCCAGCCCTAGATGCTGACTAATCACAATGTCTTTTTTCCTTAGCCTTGTGACTTAACCACTGTCCTCCACAAAGTGTCTTTAATTCTTTCTGACCACATGGAATCATACCTGGTTCATGTTAGTGGCAGGTGTGACAAGCTGACTATGAGATGACAGGTATGATGGACTGACAGGATTTAGAGGGATAAAACCAGCTTCTTTCTATATTCTTGTTTTCCATTTTTCTTCCCTTTCACTGGTGGTGTGCTTCCATCCTCACTCATGGTTCCTATTCTCTGAAGATCCATGGGATTTTCTCATGTTGGGAAATGAATCACTTTCTTGGATAATGTTTTTGCAAACTTGGGGAGTTTGGCTGTATATGTGTACCACATCTTTAGCGATTTATCTGTCGATGGTTATCTGGGCTCTTTTCCATATTTTGGCTATTGTGGACATTGCTTCTATAAACATTGGGGTGCACCTACCCCATTAAATCACTATGTTTGTTTCCTTTGGATAAATGCCCAGTAGTGCAATTGCTGGGTCATAGGGTAGTTCTATTTTTAACTTTTTGAGGAGCCTCCATTCCATTTTCCAGAGTGGCTGCACCAGCTTGCATTCCCACCAATAGAGTAGGAGGGTTCCCTTTTCTCTTCATCCTTGCCAACATCTGTTATTTCCTGAGTTGGTAATTTTAGCCATTCTGACTGGTATGAGGTGGTATCTCATCGTGGTTTTGACTTGTATTTCTCTGATGCCAAGTTGAACATTTTTTCATGTGTCTGCTATCCTTCTGTATGTTTTCTTTGGAGAAATGTCTGTTCATGTCTTCTGCCCATATCTTGACTGGATTTTTTTTGTTTTTTTTTTGGGGGGGTGTTGAATTTGATAAGTTCTTTATAGATTTTGGATGCTGACCGTTTATCTGAATCATCATTTGTGAATATCTGCTCCCATTCTAGGTTGCCTTTTAATTTTGATGATTGTTTCCTTTGCTGTGCAAAAGCTTTTTATCCTGATGAAGTCCCAGTAGTTCATTTTTGCTTTTGTTTCCTTTGCCTCTGGAGATGTGTCAAGCAAGAAGTTGCTGCGGCTGAGGTCACAGAGGTTGCTGCCTGTGTTTTGATGGATTCCTGTCTTACATTTAGGTTTTTCATCCATTTTGAATTTATTTTGTGTATGGTCTAAGAAGGTGGTCCAGTTTCATTCTTCTGCATGTGGCTGTCTAATTTTCTCAAAACCATTTGCTTAAGAGATTGTCCTTTTCCCACTGGATTCCTTTCTCGCATTTTCGAAGATTAGTTGACCATAGAGTTGAGTGTCCATTTCTGGGTTCTCTATTTTGTTCCATTGATCTATGTGTTTGTTTTTGTGCCAGTACCATACTCTCTTGACTACAGTTTTGTAATACAGCTTCAAGTCTAGAATTGTGATGCCTCCAGCTTTGGTTTTCTTTTTCAACATTTCTTTGGCTATTCAGAGTCTTTCTGGCTCCAAAGCTCATGTTGTTTTATTTGTATCTTTAAATTTTACTTTTTTAAAAGAAAATTTGAATTAAGGACTTCAATCACAAAGGGAAGTAACACAACTCAAATGGACTTAAATGATAAAGAAACTCCCAGAATGGCTCACAGAATGGGAAATCTCCGAAATCATGTATGGCTTGATCCATCAGCCTAATGCCCACTAATGGGATGGTCCTCCCTACCAGAGAGTCAGACTCAACCTAAGGCTGCCTTCTCTGTGCCTACAAGATGCTCCTTGGTGCCCAGCAACTCCCAAGCCTACTTGCTCTCATCTGTCTTCACAATGCATGGGAATGAAAGGGTCTTTTATGGGTACAGTCTGAGAAGGAGGAAGCTGCTTTCCTAGAACATGCCACCAAATGTCTCTTCATGACTCATTGGTCCCAATTGAGTTACTTGACCACACTGCCTTTTGCACAGGGAGATAGAATTTGGTGGTGGTTTTTGGCGAATCAGTATCCACTGTGGACCTTAAAATAGACCTAATCCCACCCCAACACCTCGGTAAGAATATGACAGCAGTGATGTCTGGAAGGAAAATCTTGGGGTTGTTGATGAAGGGAAGCTAGAGAATGGAAATTGGGAGGATCAGCCAATGCTTGCCTACAATGGCCTCACTTTTCTCTTACTGGCTTTAAACTAAGGCCTCTTTCTCTGGTCCTCCTCACTGATCTTTTTTGATAACTTAATGCTTTGCCATTGAATGGCATTTTGACAGGTGTGAAAACAAAGCACTTCCATATAAAAGAATTGGCTCTAGAGGGTATTAGGCTAAGCGAAATAAGTCAGCCAGAGAAATATGAATATCATATGATTTCACTCCTATGTGGAGTTTAAGAAACAAAACAGATGAACATAGGGGAACGGAGGGAAAAATAAAATAAGATAAATTCAGAGAGGGAGAAGAACCCTAAGAGATTCTTAAGTCTAGGAAACAAACTGAGGGTTGCTGGAGGGGAGGTAGGTGGGAGAGTAGAGGACCTAGGTGATGGGCATTAAGGAGGGCATGTGATAGAATGAGCCCTGGGTATTCTCTGCAATTGATGAGTTACTGAGCTCTACCTCTGAAACTAATACGCTCTATGTTAATTAATTGATCTCAAATAAAAAATATTTGGCAAGTGCTACCTATTAAAATTGGCTAATTGAGAAGGACACATAAAGTCAGTAAATTTCCCTTAGAATTCAATAAAGTGTCTGTTTTCAACAAACAAACAAATAAGCAAACAAAAAAAAAGCATAATGAGCACATAAAACACATATACCTTCAGTAGCATGCAGGAGCTCAAAATCAGTTATGATTTTGCTGATGTGCAACCTTCCTGATCCAAAATGACAGTAATTATTTTTATGATGTACCAGCTCCCAAAGGGGGTGGCTCATCATTCAGTCCTATGTGAGACAGCCCTCCTCTAAAAATAGAGAAAAGAGCCATCTAGGGAAAGAAATGGTCTGTTATAGTGTTTGTTTCTCATAACGGGTCCTCCCAGACACTTTACAAATACTGATTAACTAAAGCTCTCGCTGTCCCTTTACGACAAATATCTATTTATGTGGAGAGAAGTTGATAGAGGCAACTGACTAAAGCTCCTCCATGAATGAATGTCAAAGCAAGGACCATGACTCCTGGGCTCACAGCTCCAGTACCAGTCGTCTAACAGCACTGCCGTTCAACATCTTTCCTTTCCCAAGGGGGGATAGTATGCACAGCCAAGCAGAAGCCCATATATTTTTTTCTGTTCCTGCCTGGCACTGATTAATATGAGTTTGAAGGACACTACCTGAAGATTCTACTCAGACATTGGATGAATGGAAGAATATGATCGGCAGGGAGGGCAAGCTACTCCTGCACCAAGAAAATGAAATTATTGACCTTTAATCCTATTCACATGGTGTCGACAGCTCACTCCCAAGGTTCCAGTTGAATTATTATATTAGTCCCTGTATGGGTTACTGTGAGACATGACAGGAGACTGTGGAACGATGAAGGGCTTGGAAGAAATTTTGTGTTCAACTTTGGAAGGGTTGTGTTAACTCTGCAGATGAGTAAGATACAACCCCTACCTTGTGGGGTACTGTTTGATGGGAGAGGTATAAGACCCCAATAACTGGACTATGAGCTAAGTGTCATGAACGTGATAATAAAGGTGTTTGTGTTGTACTGTGAAGGCCAAGAGATCATCTGGATGGAAAAATCATCACCTAGAAATTCCCTGGAAGGTGTGGCATTATATCCAGGCTGACGTTTATGAGGGTTTTACAAGGATTAAGAGGAGATAAGGAGCAAAGGTGTATACTAGTGAAAACACAACTATTACAGAGTCCCAGAAGTGGGAACACAGGGTTTATATAGAAGTAATTATATTTGACTGGAATGTAAGGTTTGGAAGAAAGTAATGGGAAAGGGAGTGACTGGAAACAAAGGTTGGGAAACATGAATGGTCTTGATGTAGAGCTAAGGAGTGTGGATTCCCTCCAGGAGGAACAGTAGAGCTATTTGAGGCTTTATAAATTTCATAGCCACCAATTTGTCTCATAAAATATCCCTTAGAGCTCATATCAGAGTCAGAATGCTGGTCTGGCTCAAGTGTGGCCTGATGCCAGGTTAGTTCCAACATGGGTAATTGTTGTTCTCTTGGGGCTCAGATGCAGTTAGACAAAGGTCAGTCCTGAGGCGAGGGTGTAAGGAAATGAGGTGTCTTAAGGCTGCAGCTGAGAGGGTTGAGGATGGGTATTCTGAAGGAAGAACAGAGAAATGCTGAATGACGTATGGAATGAGAGGAAGCTTAGGGATACTCCTCGGTATTCCAGATTCTTGGTAAGTTACAGAGAATGCTATAGTGGTCTGAGAGTCTCTGGTCAGGTTCTGCCTTCCACATATGGGTAATATGTACCTGTGAAATTATAGGCAAGTCCTAAGGAAAAACTCAGTTTCCTCATCTGTAATGAGGAATGGGATGGAATCAGCATTTTCCAATGTGAGTTCCATGGACAATCAGCCACGAAGAACGTCCCATTGGAGAAAAAGGTCTTGGTCAAGTAAGTAAGGGAAACACTGCAGACACCACTCTACTCTGGGAGTCGTGACGCTCAGTGACATGTTAGAGGCGTGGGGAGTCCTGCAGAAAGGGATGCAGTTTTACAATGTCGAATTCACCTTCCCCAGACTTCTTTGGTCATGAGGATTTTAGCTATTTTTTTCCGTGCAACCCCTTTTGGCTCCCTGTGGGAATTTCAAATTCCATCATTGTAAGGGAAAAGTCTCATTGTCATGTTCTCTGATTGTGGGTTAACCACAGGTTTCTAGGATTTTACAGATCCAAAGGAATTAGTCTCTTCTACTCTGGTTGAGTGAATTTTCCTACCTATAATGTAGGACTTACCATCGTCCCCCAATCAACTTTGTCTCATAGTTGAGGCAAAAAGTTCTTTTAAAGTGTCTTTTAAAGTGCTTTGAGATCTTCTGACGGAGAAGATCCCCGGTGGATTTGCCACGTGACTTCATTAGCAAGCCTATATGCTACGGCCCTATCAACTTCAGCTTCCAGTTTGGAACCGTCCTATTTCTAACGTACTCTATTAACCACGAAAGAGCTGAGGGATTATTTTTCTTCTTCTTCTCTCTTTTGCATCTGTATATAATGTAATTTAACCTAGCAAAAAAGACACTGATTGCCGGTCCCACAGGACTTAATTAACTCCCAGCTTCATGGTGCGCCGCAGAAATAATAAGAAAAGGAAAAGTTCGGGTGTTCCCTACCTGTCCACTTCCACCTCTGGTGCATAATGAGATGTCAGGAGTGGTGACACTGATGAGATGTGTGAAACACGCTGATTGCAGGAGGCAGCGGGCTGCCTGCTCAGCTCCCAGGAACTCTGGCCAGGCGGGAAGAACTGCGGATCTGGCAAGAGGCCTTTTTTCCCCGTTCAGACTACGGTTTCCAATATTTTTCCCATTCACCTCCCTGCCACCTGAGCGGTGGTTTTGTTAACCTTTAGCTCTGCCTTCTGCACCCTGGTCGGATGTTATGACAATTGTCACGGGGCAGATGCCATGTTTATTAAGCTGCCTGTAGCAACCCCGGACTGGTAGAGCAGGATTCTACCAGCCAGCCCTCAGGGGAGCCCATTAAGAAATTGCAAGGCTAATAAAAATCATGCTGGATGAAATTGCAATCCTCTGGTGCCACTCCGTGATGGGTCGAATCTGGTTTTAAATTTTAATGGGGGCAGGGACTGGCAGTTTGTACTGGGACCCTGGTACCAGCAGCACTGAAAGTTGTACCTTCTTACCCCAGAGCTGGACCAGTGCAGCGAGAGGACAAGCTGGTTCTCTTTTTGTTCACATTTGCGAGAGGAATTTATTAATGTTTCTTATATGCTAACGATGCAGTGCTCCTGGAAAAAAGCCTCACCCTGCCAGGCGGCATGCAATTTGGGGTACAGTTCGGGTCCTCTGGCCTCATGCTGATGGAAGCCTTCAAGACCCTTTCTGTGGGAGCCTTGAAAACATATGGGGGAACAGTTCCCAGCTCCTTGTCTCCGTCAGATTGTCCTAAACCTTTCCTGGGCTGGGAGCTTCTCTGAAAAGGAGACTGTGGGAGCTCTCTTGGAGAGCCATTCTGGCATTAAAATTATCTTCACGCTGGACCCCATCTAATCCAGGACCACTCCATCAGAGGGTAATTCTTCATCCTTTGCAGAATCTCTTCTCCTAGAACTCATCACTTCCCCTGGATAAACCAGTAGCTTCCACATATTGAAAAGAAACAGCCCAACATCTAATTATGGTTTTGGTAAAAGATTGAAGAAAGTGGGAGAAAAAACACGAGAAGGCACTTCAGTGTTGGGCCTGATGCCATGTAGAGAGGTATATTCTGTATTTTATTGTAAAGAAACACTACCTCTACTAAAAAAAAGTGATAATATTTACCAAGTACTTACATCTTGTCAGGAACTGAGTGAAGCCCTTGATTCCAACTACCCGCTTAATCCTCAACATGAAGCTGTGAAGTGATTGCTGTTACCATCTCCAATTCACAGATTAGTAACTGCCCAGAAAGGTTTGTGGCTGATTTTAGGACCCGAAGCTTTGGTAAGAGACAGAGTGGGGACTCAAAGATAAAAGAACTCTAGAGCCCATACTATTACTGTTAATTTTCTTTTGAAAAAATATTTCAAAAAAAGAAGAGAAAATCTGTTCTCTTTTGTCAACATTTCCCAAAATAAATATGTGACATTATAACACTGATTTGTGGAAGTAGATCTCAGGCTAGTGGAGAAAGTAGAAGTATATTAAAATTTACCTCCTGAGCTTCGACTTCAGCTCTGAGCATGGGTATAATTCTGGCCACTTCACCTACCACAGCTTCTGCCTTCTTATTAGCCTCCTACTTCTGTTCCAGGCCCTTCCAATGAGATTTCCTGCTTCCCTTACCCTTTTGCTCTGACAGGGAAATTGCCTGTGTGTGTGTGTTTTTACGCATATATCTTGGTGGGGTAGTATGTGATGTAAGGCCTAGTATTTTTATCTTCTTTGTGACGACTGCAAGACTGTTACTGAATGAATACATGCAGGAACATAATTAAAGTTGATGGTCAGTAGACTGAAATTCTCAAAACTTCCATTGCAAACATTCAGAGATTGTTTTGAGACTGTAGACATTGGGAAACACCAAAGAATCCTACTATTACCAAAGAAATGTTATACAAAGGGCGATTTTACTCAGAAGGCCCCTCCCATGTCAAAGGAAGGCATTTGGCCTCTAGGACTATAATAGTCTTACGATTTGCTACCTGGGTTTTCTTATGGGTTGCAGAGGTGGAGATATGCTTGACATAGTTGATTTTTTTCATGATATCTTTCTCAACTCTTTCGCTACGTCTTGATAATATAGTATTTAGTAGAAATTACTCACTTTGCAGTATAGAGAGAACCTCATAGTTTCTTTGCTGTGCTACTTTAGTGAAGTAGTGGGAGAACAGATCTGTAGTTCCAGGATGTTCAGTTTAATCTTCCTTTTTACATTTTCTGGAGAGTGGGACAGTACATCTTGTAAAGTAAGGAGGAGGGGGGCCGGTGTGGGAGACACAGAAGTTTCATAAATTGGCACTTGCCAATTTTATGTTGCCCCAGAATTCCAGTCTCACTCTTCCTATCATTTTGGTTTCTCCACAATATCACTTAAGTACTTTAGTATGTAAAACAAGAGAAAACAACTTTTTCATGTTATTACAAAAATGTCACATGCTTGGAGTAGAAAATTTAGAAAGAGATAATAGAAAGAGACAAAAATTACCCTTCATCATTTCTGCGTCTAGTTGCTTTGATTCTGGCCAAGGAATGTGGATGTCAAGAGCCATTTTATCATTTCTTGGCACCTTCACCTTGTAACTTTTAAGGTGGAGAATTGAAAGACAGCAACTCCTGATTTTAACGTCTATAGACATTGAGTGTAGAAGTATGATAATTTGGTGAAATAATTAAAAGATATTCTCCATATTTGGAAGAGTCATAAGCTGTGTTGGTAATGCATGGTGATGTGTTTATGTCTATGACTATATATCTACCCAGAAAATCCATCATTAAGACAATTTTGAAGACTTCTGCTTTCCATCTTAAGACACCATCCCTTTTAGAATCATGGCCTATTGACCCTATTCTTTACTGGAATGTCTTCTGTGGTAAAACTGGAAGAAGAACAGTACAATTGGTCTATTTAAGGTAATATACTTATTAGGGCCTAATTTATCTCTAACTTTTTCACAAACAATTTAAAATACATTTGGCTCTTGAACAACTGGCCCCCTGTAGAGTCGAAAATCTGTGTATAACTTTGACTCCCCAAAACTTAACTGCTAACAGCCTCCCATCGACTAGAAACCTTACTAATAACACAGTTGATTAACACATATTTTGTAAGTTATATGTGTTACATACTGTATTAGTACAATAAAGGAAGCTACAGGGATACCTGGGTGGCTCAGTTGGTTAGGCATCTTTGGCTCAGGTCAAGATCCTGGGATCCTGGGATTGAGCCTCATGTTGGACTCCCTACTAAGGGGGAGTCTGTTTCTCCCTCTCCCTCTACACCCCCCTGCATTTGCGCTCTCTCTTTCTCTCTCACTTGCTTTCTCTCAAGTAAGTAAATACATTCTTTAAAAAAAAAAATCATAGGGAAGAGGAAATCCATTTACGTGCTGTACTATAAAAAAAATCCGCCTATAAGTGAACCTATGTTGTTCAAGAGTCAACTCCATATGAAAGTAGAGAGAATAGCATGACAAACCCGATGCACTCATTACCCACCTTCAACAGCTATCACCTTATTTATTTTTGCTTTTTAAACTTTTAATTGAAAACTCTTTTATATGGGTTATCTTTGAAAAGGGAATCTGCTAATAGTAATTTTAGGGATAAAGGCAATTTTTAATCCAGAGCTCTCTCATAGTTTTGTATTTTATACAGAATATAGACAGAGTGAAAAGATCACTGTATTTCACATTTACCGGCATTTATAGAACAACAAGGCATCTGGGGTTTAGGCTAAAATTGTTCAAATATATATGCAAAATTTTGCTTTGAGCCCCTTTTATTTTTTTCTTTCTTTTGTTTCTTTCATTTCTATTCAACTTCAACTCCTCTTTAAGGCTGAGGTCTAAAACTCTCCAGGTGTATTTACATTTTAATACAGAATTCTGGAGACCCAAATATTTGAAGGTATAATGGCAGCAAAATAGGCAGTGAAGACCATTTTTGCATATGGTATGGGGCCTCCTTGGTCCCCCATTAAATTCCATTGCCTTAGCAACTGACTATTCAGTAACTTTCAGGGAATAAATAGTAACTCATGTATTTTAAGCTTTTATATGTAGCTGACACATGACGTATAACTATTTTGTATACATTATTTTCACAGCACTCTGGTGTATATATTATTAGCTCCATTTTACAGATAAGGAAATGGATGCTTCTGAAGGCTGAGAGACCTGCCCAAGGCCACGTGGCTAATAATGTTGGAGCAGGGATTGTAAAATACAGTCTGCCTAGTGTTACGCTTTCTCTTAACCGTGATGCTGCCTGCCATATAAGTTACTAAAAATGATAGCAAATGCTATGTCGGGGTGTGGAGAGAATGAGATGGGGGGGGGGGGGATGGAGCAGTCTGGAAAATAAATTTGAGTTAATAAAAAAAAATCAATAAAGCCTCATGTCTCATAAAATTAGAACAATGCTACGTGAATACAGTTTAAGTTCAAGGACATGACTGTATTTACTAAGGGACAAAAGTGTTTCAATTTTGTTTTGGAAATTTTGGCACAAAAAAGCAAGATGCTTATTGCAGCCCTGGCCCTGGAATGTGGAAAGGCTCTGAGAGAAGGCAGGGGCTTCCTACCCTGGTTTTGTATGAATGGATGTCCACAGGAATAAAACAAAGAAATATGCCAAACAAGGAAAGAAAAGGACTTGGGAACAGATATTATCAGTGCTGGGAGAGGCAACATCTGCACAAGGTTGTTAAGATGTAGCAAGTCAAGATGGCCGCCAAAGTAACCACAGGCTATGTGAAGAGATAAATGGTTGACCCCAGCCTGTGTCAGGCTACGATTGATGCCACTATCAGCCCTAGTGCCTTCCCAATGATTTTTTAAAAAAAAATCTTTGATAGAATGTGTTATCTAGTTACTGGCATGAGGGCAATAGCCCGGAGGGGTGAAGGAAAAGGAAAGAATAAAAGGTCACTCCAGGAGGACAATCTCTGTCGGACTAAATGAGAAAAAAGGATCTAGCTCAAAAGGGGAGGAAATAAATAAATAACAATAAAAGCGAGCACTAGGTGCATGGATGGGATAAGTAAAATGGCTGTTTCTTCTTTCTCTTTCTTCCCTTCTTTCTTTCCTTCCTCCCTTCCCCTCCCTTCCTTCCTTCTTCTCTCTATTTTTCTTCTTCACTCTTCCCTCTCTCTCCCCTTTTCTTTCAAATTAAGAGAAACCCTGAGCTGTTCTGGGGAATTTAGCGATGGAGCTATAGAGTCTTTGTTTGCCTCTTGAACTTTTTAAGTGGACTAATTGAGATTGTTAAGTCTTTTTTTTTTTTTCTTAATTTCTCGGAGAGGTGAAATTAAAGACATTAATTAGCCTGGCACTTGGTCTATAAAATAATGATAATTCAAGAGTGAAAGATCCAAAATGAATAAAATGAAATTCCTGTAGGTAATAGAAAAATATGCCTTTATAATGTTACTGTTAATGTATCTGTGGTGGATATGGGAATTCAATTGTATAATAACTCTCCTGTCTTCCCTGTCATGCAAACACGCATGCATAACTGCAGGTCTGCCCACATGCATAGTTGTTTTTCTTTCTTTTTTTAAAAGATTTGTTTATTTATTTATTTATTTATTTGACAGAGAGATAGAGAGTACAAGGAGGCAGAGCAGCAGGCAGAGGGAGAGGGAGAAGCAGTCTTTCCATTCAGCAGGGAGCCCTATGTAGGGCTCTATCCCAGGACCCTGGGATCATGACCTGAGCCAAAGGCAGACGCTGAGCTGACTGAGCCATCCAGGTGCCCCGCATAGTTTTTTTTTTTTTTTTTTTTTTTTTTTTTTCCCCCACAAGCACCTATGCACCCTTTCAGAAAGGCAGGAATAAAATTGCTTTTGCTCAGTATTTGCTGCATCAACAGAATTCTATTTCATGATAATAGAAACTTTAATTGACTCCTTTTAGCCTTGAAACAAGCTTTGCAGGGGAAAAAGAAAAGGAAGAACTTAGTATTTTTGTCTAAAAGAATATGGCTTTAATTAGTGTGTGTGTTTTTTTAATTTGACCTGGAAAAATCCAGGTCCCCCACTCCCACCCCCAGAGTGTTTGTAGAAGGTAAAATGTTGATTGTTGGGCAAGGGATCTTAGGGCTGGAGTGGATCTATACTCTCAAAGGATTACAGTTATGTCAGATATAAAATTATGGGTCTCCAGAAACAACTCTGGAAAGAGTAGAGAAATATATCTGAGGCAGAGTTCTCTCCTTTTCTAAGACCAGAAGAGTTTAATGATGTGAGCCCCCCTAGCCTACATCCTTGGTTCTCACCAGCCCGTGCTGCGCAGGCTTATCTTTAATCGGCAGAAGTTGGAGGGCTTCCCTTTGGTTTTGCCATCCCTTCCTCTGCCAGAGGCAATTAGAGTAAGGGAAGAGCACGAGCCTTCATTGTGGAAGACTTGGATTCTAGCCCCTGCCAACACCTTACTAAGGGGCCCCAACTCAATGACTTAGTTTCTTAGAGCCCTAATTGTCCTCCCCTCATGTATGCAATCACAGTACTGCTTCATCCTATCTTCCTGCAAGGTTTTGGGGACTTAAATGAGTCTACAGAAGTGAAAGCCTTCCAAAAGCATCAAGGCCCTGTTCAACTCTGACATTTCTTCTATTAATGTGGATTCCGGTGGCCTATTGTGATGATGGTCGCCTGTAATATGGCCAAGGGCCTGCATAGAAAACTGTAATGCGGCATTTGCATTATAAGGCAGTGAAACAGTGGTTCTTGGACATTTCCATACGATTGATTAAAGTAAGAGCAAGGTGGAGGAATAAAATTTTAGGGTTAGATGAAAAATATATAGTGTGGATTTGGGGGCTTTTACTAGTTTCTAGTTTGGCGATATACATTACCTGCTGTGTACTTCAGCTAGCTCATAGAATGAATATGTTTGAGGTACTAAATTTAAAATGTAAAAGTTTATCTTGTCAAGCATTTATCTCTATAAAAATTGAGGTATAAATGATGTATAATAAAATGCATTGATCTTGAATGCATGTAGTTCATTGAAATACATATATTGTGAAGCCCACATTCCAGTTAAGGTGTAGAACCAAGAGAGTTGATTTTGCTTTCACTGTTTTTTTTTTTTTTTAAATTTTTGCCATAAATGGTAGTGTAACAACTGAATCTTGTGAGAGCTATCTTTTCTGTTTTTTTTTGTTGTTGTTGTTCTTGTTATTGTTTATTTAAGAAATACGAGAAAAACAAGGAGTAAGCAATGACAACAAACACCTATTTTTTTTTATCAGGCACTGAGTGAGTCTTCACTTAATTAGCTCCCTCGTTATAATGACCCTTGAAAAGTCTCCCTTTTATGGTTGAGAGACCGTATCTGTACCTGTATCTGAGCTTCAAGGAAATTCCAAGGGCACACAGTAAAGGTGAAAGTGGGACTTGAATTTGTATCGCTGACTCCAAAATCTATTGTCCTCAACTGGTTAAAAAAAAAACAAAAAACAAAAAACAGTTTTTCTTTTCTTTCTTTCCCCTATGATTTGGGGACCAATGGCTCTTCCACAGAATCAGAGACACTGAAAGTCCCCATCCGCTGGAAAAAAAGTCTGAAGAAAAAGAACTTCTCCCTCGTGAGGGGAGAAAATGGGGTATAACCTGTGATTGGCAATTCAGTCAAATTTGAGATCTTTCCTTTTCTGGGGCTATATTTTTCTCATAATTTCAGCTTTCTGGAAACTTTACCTCTACTGAGACAAGTGTTTATATTGCTTTAGATTGTTCCATAGAGCATAGGCTCCTAATGCCTGAAAAGAGAGCTCTGAAATCCTGGCTCCTCCCCTTTCAGCATTTTGTCTTTGGGTTTGGCCTTGGTGAGCCTCTGTTTTCCCATCTGTAAAGAAGGTGGACAAGACAGATCCCTCAGGTGGTTTTAATAAGGTTATAGAAGTCAAGGTCTTAGTGCAGGGCCCAGTGTCTAATAAATTCAACCCATGTTTGCTGTTTTTATTGTTAAAATTATCATTCCTCCCAGCCTCATGCCTTCAGCCCTGAGCATTTTAATTGTTTTGGTTTTTATTTTGATACTTTCCAAACTCAGATCAAGTTCAAGTGCTACCCAAATGGGGGGCTTTGAGTGAGAGGGTGAACTGGAGCCTGAGATTGTGGCACACATATGCTTGCCCCCAGTGGCAGAGGGCTTTTGTGTCCTGCTAATATACTTGTTTCCTTTAGAACATGTGCCCCTGGGGGTTAGTCTGAGCACCCAGTACTGTGCCTGGAGTTTAGTGAGTGCTGCCTTACTATTTGTTGAATAAGTGACATTTGCAAATTTCATTCCTTACTCTTCTATTTTCTTTGGGGAATGATGAGTCATGTGGGAGTTTGTTTTCCAGACAACCAAAAAATTTCCCTTGAAATACCAAGCCGTGTTTATTTTGTATATTATGTTACAAAGCAGCAAAGGTGCTGCCTTTTTGACTGAGTATAGGCAGTAGAATGAAATGTTTTCTTGATGCCTCTGCATCATTTGCATAAACATCATTATTTTACTCTCAAAAATAATGCCTCTACCCTAGGCAGTGTTGAAACTGCAGGGACGTGCGTTCTCTTCACTAAATGGCCCATGACTGTGCTGATAGGTTCTGGCCCTTCCTTTGCTGTCTACTGCGGGGGTCAGGAGTCACATCTGGTTGCTATTAGTGGCTTCCATTTCCTTCTAATCTATCTTCTGGTCTTTTCTTCACCAAGGAGCAAGGTAACAGCATCTTAATTGATACATGTGCAGAATCAGAGTGAAAAGATTCCAAGTGCAGCCTTCAAAGATACTTCTGGTAGAACTGCATGAGTTTAGTGTGCAAATACTAGGCCGTAGTCTCCTCCCCTCCCCCACTTCTCATTAGTCATCTTCTGGACTGAAGATGTGAGGCTTTGGCTCTGTACCTCTCTAGCATCAAGACCTAGTATAGTGCTCCTATAGAACCAGAGCCAAATGCTATATGTTACTTATATTTATAGTTTTGTTTTAACATAAGATACAAGGTAATTATAATTACACACATTTCCAAAACAGAATTCTTCCTGTTTGTCATTAAGTTTTTAGTTCACTCTGTCAGTTTCATAACTGGAAATATGCTAAGATGAAAAATAAATTGGTAATTTTACCTGTTAAGCCATAACTATCAAAAGTGCACTCTGATTAAGGATTATTAGAAGTTATTTTGTTAAAAGCTGCCCATTGTATAACTTTTAGAAACAACTTAGAAGTCTTTTAACATGTGATAATAAGGGAACATATAAGAAAGATTCTATATGGTATTCTAAAATAACTACAATTGAATACTATTTGATTTTTCTATGAAAAAAAAATTTGTAGGACAAATATATCTTTGGGCACAGAGCCCACCTTCCCTGCTTTCTCCTCATTCCTTTACTTGTGACCCACGAATTGTCTTCATGATTTGGTTTCATCCTTGAGCATTTCCTCCCTTGTGTTGTAGGGGTGGCCCAGCCTTGGTTTGGTGAATGAAAGTCTTGAAATCCCATGTGCTTTCTAGTTCACAGATTCTGAACTTCCTTTTCTTTGTAACTGAGATTCCATCTGCATTCCTCAGAGGCATTCCAGATTAAGGTCTAATTTCTCCTTGTACTTTTACTCTCCCTTGGTCCAGGAATGCCTCCAGCAAAGGATACCCCTAAATTCTGCAGCATAACACTGGCTTCAGGGGAAGGTTGGTGGTCCTGAGCTTCATAGTGATATTGGCATTCAGGCACGTGTAAGGTCAAGAATCTGTACAGGGTCACTGGACACATGACAATGTTCCTGGGACTGCAGCATGAGATTCTGAGTCAGGTTCCCACTCTGTTTTAATGCGTTATGGAAGTGGAGGCTGATGACGTAGGAGCTCTGAGCAAGAGCGTGGTGTGTGGGAGGGTACTTTTATTTGTAGCTCATTCCTTCTTTTTCATTGTACTCCTTTGTCCCTACAGCCTTCTTTGGTGAAGAGTAAAGCAAATAGCTTCCTTCTAGGCCTTTCTCTTGGGGAAACTACTGGTTTAATGATGGATTCACTTCCATTCATTGAACCAGAATTTCACCCAGGTAGAATCCACGGCAACTTCCTAGCCTCATCAGTCTCTTCACTGTGTTCTCTTTCGGAAAAGAATGTTTCTTTATGCTATTGAAAACAACAACAAAAAAGTCTTTTTTTCATTTTGCCTTTTGAGACTGCTGAAGTCTCTCCGTGAGTTCATCCCTTTTTGACTTGTGGCCCGCCCCTTTGTCACAACTCAAAGTTTTCAAATCTGTCCTTGGGATCCAGGTTGCTGTAGAGCAAAGAACTTCATTAATGTTTTCCTGCTGGACTTGAAAAACAATTAGGGCAATGACTGGAAGGAGTTAAAGAAAAGCCCCCAAACCCTGAAACCCAACAGACATCACAGGGTGGGGATAGCAGGTAAAGTGGTTGCTATAAACACTTTCTCTTGAAAGCTGTGTCTTTTCAATAAACACACCGTTAGGCCCTAGCAAAATATTTCCAGTTGCCTTCCTGGGAGGTGCAGTGCTGGAAGCTGTTAGCTCATGCTTAGTTAAATTTCAAATGTCAAAGCTCATTAATAGTGATTTTAGCCAAAGACAGCTTGTAAGGAGCTGTGCAAACTTAACTTCCTCAAATAAAACGAGAAGAAAGATGACCATTTAACATTGCTTTTCCTCCCCCTGCTTTCCTCACCTCCGCTTTGAGTTTGTTTTGGGTTTTATTGACAGTAGGCTTGAAGTTTATATTCTGCATTTCCCTTAATTTGCCTTGTCCTCTTATCCCCCCCTTGGGAAACAGGCCTATTACAAAGGTGTTGCGATGTTTCTTTGAGTTTGAGGAGGAGTGTTTTGTCTGTTTGAAGCAGGCCTGGAGGAGACTGTGAGAGTGTTAAGGTAGAAGCTTCAGCTTTGGAGCGGGAGAACTGCACTGTGATGTGATTATGTGTTCAGACTTCGTTTCCAGCCTCATCTGAATACAAATGCACGCAGAGATTCCGTTGACATGATGAGGATACAAGCAAGCACCCCCGGTCCTCATAGCCTGCTTGGTTCTCACCGCTGCGACTACCTGGAAAATCAGACAAAAACAAATGTTTTTAAAACTTGCTCTGAATTGTACTTGTGCTGTCGTGACTGTGGGCTGGCCATCCAGGTGAAATTAATTAAACTAATTAATACTTAAGTTGCCAAGGATGAATTTGACATCAGTTTGGCCTCCCTTTGGATTCTGGGTCTTGCTCGTGGCTCACTGGACTGTGCTTCTTTCCTCAGTCCTGTGAGGCAACTTGGGCACAGAGAAAGGAAGGTCTGGATGTCAGGGTGTGGAGTGGTGGGTTTAAGGAGCTGAGTAGATGCCTCAGAGGTGGTCTGGCGTGGATATCTTGGAGCTTCTCTTCCTGTGCTTTGTGGCCATAGTTGTCTCGAGGAACTTGGGCTTCGGTCACACTGATTTTGTGTGACTCTGATCCGAGTACAGGTTGAGGGTCATGGGGAGAGTATGTAGAGGGACTGTGTATCGGGGGATGGAGCTGTGTCGGGGATTTCTTCAGAGGCATTATGCTGATTCTCTTGGGGAGGGGGAGGCAAGCAAGAGTCTCAAACAGAGGTCTGTGAGCCCTGTGGCTTTTTTCCATTTTTCTTCAAAACAAGAGAACAGTTTGTTTAGATTTGTAAAGAAGCAGACTAATTTGGACAAATGTTGCTATGCTACCAAAGGTCATTAAATGGAAGCAGTATACCATCTTGCTGTTGAAAGGAATCTAGTTACATTCTTGAAATGGGTGTGTGTTCAGTTATTGTTTATAGATTTCAATGAGATTTGGCTCACAGATAAAGGTTTAATAATATGGGATCATGTTGAGTGACCTATATTGTTCAGAGTACTAAAAGTTAGAATGATTTTTTTTTTTAAAGCCAAGTAATTATGTTTCTGCAAGTAGGATCATAGTCTGGGGAAGTATTCCTAAGAATACTCTTTCAGCTTTTTTCATCTCTACCTTTTCTTGTAAACAGCCAGTGTTTGCCCTTTTAAGAAAAAAAGCAAGTGTGTGTGTGGTACTGTAAGAATTGACTTCTATGTTGGTTTCTTCTAGACCGTGAGCTTCCTGAGACCAAGGATTTAGGTTATCTATCATTTTATCCTTAGGGCCTACCACAGTACCTGGCTCAATAAATGTTTATTGGTTGAATATAGTAAAACTTCATTAATTGATACACTAACAAGATTCTAGGTGGAATATTTAACTTAAGAGAAAAATCAATTTTATGGACTCTAGCACATTAATTATTTGCATGCAAATGGGGGTTGCAAATTACAAATAAGTGCTTTCAATTTATTGAAGCACCTCTGGAGACAATCTGCCAGTAGACACAATGCCCATAGTGTGAGTTATGTCTTGATGAATATATTCTGTCATCTTTTCAAAAACATGAAATAACTTTAAGACAAAGCAATTGTAAAATTCCAAGCAAGAGAAAGCTTTTGGGGTCCCTGCAGTCCACTGTTTGCTGGCTGCCTGTTCCACACAGCTGGACTAATTCATGAATTGGCTCTAATTAACTTGGTCCCGGGGCACCTGGGTGGCTCAGTGGGTTAAGCCTCTGCCTTCGGCTCAGATCATGATCCCAGGGGCCTGGGATTGAGCCCTGCATCGGGCTCTCTGCTCAGCAGGGAGCCTGCTTCCCCCCGCTACCTGCCGCCTGCCTCTCTGCCTACTTGTGATCTCTGTCTGTCAAATAAATAAATAAAATCTTTAAAAAAATCATTAACTTGGTCAGTACCCATTATGTGCCATGAGCTGAACTGGTGACCTGTTACGCAAAGGGGACCATGCCCCAGAGAACTTACAATCTGGCAAGGTAGAGCACGATGTAAATACGGACCCCAAAAGCAGTAAGAGCAGAGTGCAGGGCAGGTGCTGAGGAAAAAAATTAGCTTCTCAAGAGCCTTCACAGAGTCATCGCAGGGGAATTTAAAATGAGGCCAGATCTTGAAAGAGGACTCTTTTGTTCACAAGAGAAGGAACATATACATAAACGTAGTCACGATATGTTTAAGAGGTGCTGTGCTTTCTATTATTAGAGGATGGGACATGTCCCAGGCAGGGCATCAGGAGGAGAGGGAGATGAATCTGGGGAGACCAATTATGGGGTGAGGGTTATGTTATAGGCCAGAGAGTATATACTGATTTGAATTTGAACTTTATGGTCTAGACACTGGGAATCAGTTTCATTTAAGCTTCACCCCTGTGTATTCTCAGTGTTGGAGTGGGGGGCAGGCCAGGTTTGTGTGCCTGTGCACACTTGTGTGTGTGGGGGAGGATTGGGTGGAGAGAACATGAATTAATGATGTTCATTTTCCTAGGAAGACAATGTTAGCATGATTAACAGTGGAGAGGAGTGGAAGGATGTGTGCAGAGCGACAGCAGACAGATCAGATAAGCTATTACAGTCAATGGTCATTCATTCACCATCCATCCATTCGTTAAATAAGTATTCCTTAAAAAACTGCCATGGGCCAAGTGCTAGGCTAAGCTCTACATGTGCAAACAAACCTGCTCTCTGCCCTCATGGAGCTTCTAGTCAAGAATATTGGGTGAGAGACGAACACCTCCTGTAGCCCACACACGGAAAGGAAAACAATGAGCGGAGAGGCATTTACGAAGCAAATGGTCACATCTCGGCGAATTACTGGATGTCAGAGGTGATGAATGGGAGGAGTTGTAGGTGGATGTATTTTTGGTATGGGGGTCTCTGTAATTTGGTGGATGGTGGCATCATTAAGGGATATTTTGATACTGATAGCTGAGTGTGGAAGTGTGTGGAAAGAGGGAAATCATGAATGTAGGTTTACATATGCTGTGGCTGTGTGCTTTACTTAACTTATAGGTGTTGATACACTGCTGTTTAGAATTGAGGAGAAGGTTCAGGGTTTGAGATATAGATCTGAGAATTGTAAGGTGGACAATAATAGAGGCCGTGGGAGATAGTGTCAATATGCAGGAAGAATGGTCAGATGAGGAAGAAGGGGATGGATGGGTGGGGACCACCAGTGTTTGTAGGACGAACAGAGAAGGCGGCTGTGTGTTCTAGACTTCCTCCTCTCCCACCTCAGCACCACTCAACGTCCTCAGTGACCCCCCCTTTTCTCCATTTTCAATGTCTCTTGTTCAGTTAGCTCATTTTTCTCACTAGATAAACTGTTCAATCTTAAGCAAAGAACTCTGAATTTTCCCTAATCTTCCTTGGACCGTGTGGTTCCTTTTACAAAGTGGGTGTTCACTCCTTTCCTTCCAGACACGCTTGTTGAAGGGGTAACCTGATGGCTGTTTCCAGTTCCTGACCTCTGTTCCATCTTTCCCTTCAAGCATCTTGGCTTTGACAGCTCCTCAGCACTGAAATGGCCCTGATCAAGATCCTTCTGTAACCTCCTACTGATTAAGAACTACGTTTAAGTCCTTATGACCTGCTTTTGGAATGTGTTGGTCTTGTTGGGTTCTAATTATCACCAAAGTCCAATTCAGCCCCGTGTAATTTCAAAGCCTTAAGCTTTTAGTCAATCTTTAAAGCTCCCCCATCTCCAGATGGCTTGGAAGTCTCCGTTGGGGGTTGGTTATTTCTTCTTTCTATCTCCTTTCCTACTTTTTCTAGGCGTTGACTCAGGGCAAGGGAGGGTAAGGGTAAAAGGACACATCACACTTGGCAGGCACTGCTATAAGGCATGTTAACATGTGTTTGGTGGGTGGGAGATGTACAGTTATTTGTTCTCTCATGAGCTTTTTTGTAGGCTCATCAGAAACCCTTCTGCTGATGTCCTTGAACTGCAACTGTCTCTGAATGTTTGGCCTGTTGCTTTTATGGGGTGGGAGGATTTGCTCTCCACCAGTGGTCCAGTCCACATCTTGGAAAAAAAATTCCCTTTATATCACCTCAGATCTGTTCCCTTTGATGGGACCTGTGTTCACCTTTGTTTGTCCAGCAGTGAAACACAGCTTGCTCCCAACCCGGTGCCTTCTTTTCCCCCTTCTGCTGGTCATGGACAGCTCTGGCCATAGTTTCTCACCTGTAGATTTTGCAGGTGCAAATCAAATGTGCTAGTGCCTTTTCCATTATGTTTTCCCATTGGTTCCTTTGAAATATTTCTCATTTGGCACAGTTTGTGGGTAACACCTCTGGAGAGGGGAAGAGGGACTAGAGCAGAGAGGGCGTATGGACATGGGCATACACACACATTCACACAAACGGTTTGCAGACCCACATGCCACAGAGCAAAAGGCAAACCTGTATGCTGACACTTGCCTTCTTTTTTTTTTTTTTTTTGTTCATTCATCTGGTTTTACTTAGGACCTTGAAAAAGTCATTTAACTTCTCTGGGCTCCAGTGGACTCATCTGAAACATGAGGAGACTGGCTGTTCTAAAATTCACCAATCCCTGGCAAGGCTCTATAGGAACCAAAACAACTGGCTCAGTTTCATTTTTAATTTGTCGCTTTGGTCTAGAGAACCCAAGAAGTTGAGTGATTTAAATAAAAACCAAAAAGTCCTTTACCTCCCCAGTTTTTAAGTTGTGATAAAATAAGTAAAATAAAATTTACCATTTGAACTCTATTGAATTGTATAATATAGTTCAAATACATTCATATTGCTGTGTAACCATCATCACTGTCTAACTCCTGAACATTCTTATCTTCCACAACTGAAACTGTATAGCCATTGAAGAATAACTTCCCATGTCTCCTGTTCCCAGCCCCGGGCAACTACCATTCTGCTTTTTGTCTCTATGAATTTGACAGCGTGGGTACCTCATCTGAGTAGAATCATACAGTATTTGTCCTTTTGTGGCTAGCTTGTTTCTCTTAGCATAATGTCCTCAGGGTTCATCTGTGTTATAGCATGTGTCAAAATTTTCTTCCTTTTATAAGGCTGCATAATATTTCTTTGTTTGCATATACCACATTTTCTTTGTTCAATCATTGTGATGAAGGCGTGGGTTGCTTCCAACTTTTGACCAATGTAAATAATGCTGCTGTGAATATAGGTGTGCAAATATTTGAGTCCCCTGTTCTCAATTCTTTTGGATATATACCTGGGAGTGAAAAGGTTGGGATATATAGTAATCCGATGTTTAATTTATTTTTGAAATGTTTATTTATTTATTTAAGAGAGGAAGAGGAAGGGAGAGAGAGATGATGCATGCATACCCAAGCAGGTAGTGGGGGGGGGTGGCAGAGGAAGAGAGGGAAGAAGAGAGAGAGAGAATCCCAAGCACACTCAACTGAGCATGGAGCCTGACAGGGGGCTTGAACCTACAACCCAAGACTATGACCTGAGCGGAAGCCAAGAGTCAGGTGCTAGACCAACTGAGCCCCACAGGAACCCCATTCTGTATTCAATTTTGTGAGGAACTGCTATATCACCTCCAAAGTGGCTGCATCATTTTACATTCCTACTAACAACACATAAGAATTTCAATTCTCTACATTCTCACTAAAACCTGTTATTTTTATTTATTTATTTTACTAATAACCATCCTGTTGGGTGTGAAGTGGTCTCATTATGGTTTTGATTTGCATTTTTCTAATGGTTAGTGCCCTTGTACCGCTTTTCATATGCTTATTAGCTATTTATGTATCTTCTTTGGAGAAATGTCCTTTGCCTATTTATTTTAAGGAATTTTAAAATTTATTCATTTGACAGAGAGGCTCAGAGAGAGGGAGCACAAGCAAGGTATGTGGGAGAAGGAGAGGCAGGCTTTCCATAGAGCAGGCAGCCTGATGTGGGCCTCAATCCCAGGACCCTGGGATCTTGACCTGGGTCAAAGGCAGATGCTTAACAACTGAGCCACCCAGGCCCCCTCCTTTTTCCATTTTTAAACAGTGTTGTTTGTTTTTTTTGGTCAGTGAGTTGTAGGAGTTCTTTATATATTCTGGATATTAATCCCTTATCAGATACATGATTTGCAAATAACTTTCTCCATGTCATGGGTTGCCTTTTCACTCTGCTGTTAGTATCCTTTGGTACACAAAATTTTCAGTTTGGTGAAGTCCAGATTTATCTATTTTTGTTGTTGCTGCTGTGCTTTTGGTGTCATAGCTAAGAAATCATTGCCAAATTTTACGTCATGAATGTATGTATTTATAGGAAAGTGCACAGTATCTCTAAGGTTCACTCTTAGGCCTGTGGTGTCAGACATTCATGTGAGGTCTTAGGACATATTGCCCACGGTCAAGGGGAGACCACTGCACTGGAACAGATTATCTAAGCTTTCCGCAACTCTGAGGTAATAGAGGGACTTAACAGAGAGCTTTATTTCTTCTGATTGGGAAAATGGGGAAAGGCATGGCCTCTGATCACTCTCTGTATTGCTTATTGAATCAGTCTGGTCTTGAATCCCTCTATAGCTGATCACTGTTGCTTTCAGGCTCATTTCATAGTGGTCTTTGTGGCTTTCAAACTTCTAAACTTTGAGGATCTTCGTAGGAAATGACTATGTCTGCAGATTGTTTGGTATTTGCCAAGGGTTCTGAATTTTCTGCCATATATATATATATATATATATATATATATATATATATATAAAATAAAGGTTTTTCAAATGTTTATATAAGCTTAGGTGTATATGTAATAGGCCCATGTTTCTACATTATGTGCACTGTGTACAATGAATTCCAGGTGACTGTAAAGCAAATGATTAAAGTGCATTTTTTTTTCTATCTGGAAATTATATTGAGCTTTATGAATTTTTGAAAAGGCTTTGAAACATTTTTGCTTTATGAGGTTTTTCTCTGAAGAAGAGTTTGTTAGAAAGGAAAATGCATAAATTTCATTAATCTTATTTATCAGCGGTCAAAAAAATAAATTATATATGTATTTTAAAGATAGCTTAAAGCATACTGCTTTGATATACTAAATAGATGGCAGTTGATTTTTGGATATTTTATTTTTAATCACAGGGACATTTAGATTATGTCACCACCTGCTTGCCACTACCCATACTGATAGCTGGCATATGAAATTTTGGAAAAATAAAACACAGATATTTTTCCATCATGTCAAAATGGCATGTGGTTTTGATCCTGAGAGTGGAGGGTTTCCATCAGACTGCCCTATCTGAAATCTCTGGGTCTATTTCCTCCTTTGCCTGGACTGCTGTTACTGGTAGTTGGTGTTATTCAATTATCTCTACATTTTACCTTGGTGTTTACCTCTAATGTCACTCAAGTCAGTAGATGATTCATTGCATCTGGAACCAATAAGCAGAGTTTGGCAGAAAAGGGACAATGTGTGGCGGATGTGTTTGAGTAAAGGGAACAATGCACGTGAAACTGGGCTCTAAGAGCTTAGAAATCCAATTATGCATTCATGGGTACTGGGGTAGGTACCACAATGCCTGGTCCCTAGTGAGCACCCAGTGAATGTTCTCGAAGATGATGGTGAGGATTTTAATCAGCAAAGTCTGTATATATAAGAAGGCATCTGCACTGCAGTGCCTGGGCAGGTTCCCCAAATTCCAGATACTTGAAATTTCATCCCAGCTCTGAAACATTTCATCTTTCTCCTTCCTGAGGTAGGACTGATAATTTTGTAGTATTAGCTTCAAAGTAAATAACCCTTTGCATCATTAAATACCAGGCAATATAGGCATGAATGCTCAAAGATAAAACATGATGTTATTTTGGTATCAGGAGAGTTAAATGAACATTCCCTTTGTCCTTCCCAAGAAGTCTATTAATCTCTGCTCTGAAACCTAAAGAATGAGGGAAAATTTATTTAGTCAAGACCAGTGAAGATACCAGGTACAGGATGGATTTCTCTGGTTTCTGAACTTGGTTTTCCCCTGAAAAGTTGTCTTCTTCTTTCCTTTTCTTCCTTCCTTCCTTCCTTTCTTTCTTTCCATTTTACTTATTTATTTATAATCTTTCTTTTTTATTTTTTTGTGAGAGAGTAACAAAAAGTCTGTCAGATCTTTCCTAAGGAACAAAGCAAGCCAAAGAGTAGTGTTATTAAAGCCAATTATATTCAAATACTATTCTCAGAAGTCAAGTCAGAATATGGTCTTTTAAATATTTTTGGTACCTCACAAAGGGCACACATTTTGGCTGTTTTCAGGATCAGGAAGGTTTTGCATTTCTTCAGCTTCAAGACAGAGCGGTTGTGGAGACAGCATTTGCTGTTTATCTTCAGTAGTCTTTGCTCTTGCTGAACAAACTTCTTGGCATTATAAATTTAAATAAATTGTATTTCATGCCTTGTGTGTGTGTGAGGGGTCAGTGAAGGAACAACCTGGCCATTGGCCCGACTACCATCCCAGCTTGGTGTGTTGTCATTCACCCTTTTAAGAGGTGTGTCCAATGAAGGGGGGGAACCCAACTGCAAACAAATGAAAATGACTCTCCAGAGAAGGCCACGATGGGGCCATATTCACTTCCTCTTGCTTAACAAGTAATCACAATCTCAGTGACTTAGTGCAATGCCTATTAATTATTTCATAGTTTCTCTAGATCGGAAGTCAGAAGTCTGGGCTGCTTCAAGTCTCAAGGGCTGAAATGATTAAGGAGTCAGCCTTGCTACCTTCTCATTTGGAGCTCAAGGTCTTCCTGCAAGTTCATTCAGGTTGTTGGCAGAAGTCTCTTCCTTTCAGCTGTAGGACTGAGGTTCTCGTTTTCTTGTTGGCTATTGCGTGGGGACAATTTTCAAGTCCTAGGGGCTGTTCTTGGTTCCTGGTTGCGTGGTCCCTGTTGAGAGATGGCAGTTGGCTCCTTCAAGGCTAGTGGGGTGATCTCTCTTTTAAGGACTCTCCTGAATAGGTGAATCCCATCTCCCTTTTGATTAAGCCAAAGCCAACTGATTTTTGAACTTCATTTCACCTGCAGATTTCCTTCACCATTGTCCCAACCTAATCATGGTAGTGATATCCCATTATATTCACCAGCTTGGTTCCTACTAAAGGCGGGGAGATTATGCTGGGCTTGTACACAGGGTGCAGGAATTCTGGGGGCCACCTCAGGAGTCTTCTGTAATACAGGCAGTATGCTTGAATTTGGGGACTTGAGAAGGTCTCTAGACACTGCCTTTGTGAAAATCAAGGTTCTGCTGGCATTGTGGTGATCCATTCAAGTCTTCTTGGCCTTTGCCTATTGCACCTAGTCCTGGGCTGTCCTGGACTACCAAGGAATGGGCCTAGTCTGTGTAATTTCTATTTTTGGAGACTTTCATGAGGCTGTTTGTTCTAGCTTCCCATGAGGGGTTCAGGTAGGAGGGCCTCCCAGGAGCTCACTCTATGAGATGCTTTTACTCTTAGTAGAATATCCATCTTTATATTCAGTCTTTCTCAAAGGCAGGGCATGTCTTCTGCCAACAAGAAGGCTGGCAGAAGACCTGGCTTTCTCTGGTTCTGGTCCAAATGTAAGGAACTAGTATGAAATAACCTCAAACCTGAAATGCGCCTACCAACTCCTTGCCCTCTGTGAGCTGTGGGCACAGCTCTTCCAGAGAGGTGGGAAAAGGAGAGAGTGGGAAGAACCACAAAGGGAGCCCAGTTTGTTTGTGTTAATCAGAGACCTACCCACTTTCTTAATTTATTGTTCACTACAAAGTAGCTTGATGCTTCTTTAGCCTGGGAGCTGAATGTAATCAACTTTTGTTTGTTTCTGTAAAAAAAAATTTTTTTTTTCTTTTTGCCCTTAAGGAGATCATTATTTCTATTGTATGAAGATGGTAGCCCAAACATTAAAAGTAATTAGAGCAGATGGCAGTGAATACTTCTATTGTAAAATACACTGATGCTTATAAATGGGTTTTCCTTCTCTGGCTTCCTTCTTTTCCCTCTGCCACCACATATTCATTTTGTTTCCCTTCAGGTATAAAGGGGAGGAAAAAAGAAGGAGGGGAAGAAAGGTTCCCCTGGTGTATGAAACGGAGGAGCTGTCAAAGGTTCATAGCAGGGAAAGTGTACTCCCGTGTATTCAATCACTGAAATTAAGTGTTTTCAAAGGCGGTGCAGTCATGGGTCCATTGCATGGGGAAATAACGTGCTGTAGTCCATCACTTAAAATGTTAACCTTGTCTCTTACTAGTGACTGGGAACAGAAACACATGCTCTGTGCTCGCTGGTTAAATGGCAGCGTGTCAGCTCTGTGGAAAAGGCTAGCATGTATCTGTCAATCTTCTGGTTTGGCTCTATGAGTGTATGTGTGCACTGGCATGTGTGTGGCGTGCGCACACACATACACACTTGCCCACACTTTTATTTGCATTTATGTAGCCTTCAGGGACCTGGATTTTTGCTTATTGGAAAATGAGGAGAACTGAACCAGTTTCCAGTATTTTGATGTGTATCCTTCACTAAGATCTTTTGGTTTGTTAGTCTCCACACTCTTAAATAGCTGTATTATATACTTATTTATTTTAAATTATAGGAAGTTTCATCTTGGACGTATTTAAATATTGATGGAGTATATCGGTGTACTGTACTGAGCGTATTATAGGTACACAGGCAATATCAGATCTTATTACTAACCTGATAGTATGAGTTGGAATGTGCCAGGAGTCAGCACACGTTTTCTGCAAGGACCCAAATCATAAATACATTAGGTTTTGTGAGCAGTATCATCTCTGTCACAAACTCAAAGCAGCTGTAAACAATACGCAAATAAATGGTCAAAGCCACGTTCTCATAAAAATTTATTTATCCAAAAAGTAGGTGGGCCGGATGTAAACTATAGTTTGCTGACCTGGTTCTATATCACTGCATATTTTACATGATTCTTTTCTCTATGGCTTATAAAGAACTTGAAGCCTTTATGCAGTGGCTTAAAGAAGAAACAAATGTCCCAGTGCACCAGCAGGAAGGTTATAGAGCTGGGCAGTGTTCCTTCGGACCTCTGTCCTACCTGCCCTCCTTGTTGAGCCTGTGGCATTCTACGCATGCTCCTTCCTTAGGCTCTTGCCCAGATAGCCTCTGGCTTACACTCCACTCCTCAACCCCAGTCCTTTATCAGAGGCATGGTCCCTGATCACTAGATAAAAAATAGCTCCTTCTATCCTGGCACTTCTGATACTTTTCACCCTGCTTTTCTTTTTTCTTTCTTTCTTTCTTTCTTCCAGAGCACTTTATTTATTTATTTATTTATTTATTTATTTAAAGGATTTTCTTTATTTGACACAGAGAGAGAGGGAGAATGCAAGCTGGGTGGGGAGGGGAGATGCAGAGGGAGAGGGAGAAGCAGTCTCCTTCTGAGCAGGGAGCCTGATGCTGGGCTCCATGGCGGGGAGAGGAGGACTCCAGGATCATGACCTGAGCAGAAGACAGACGCTTTATCAACTGAGCCAGCCAGGTGTCCCTCACATTATTTATTTTATGTATTTAACTTTATCTCCCTAAAATATAAACTCCATGAGGTC
This sequence comes from Mustela nigripes, assembly GCF_022355385.1. NCBI lineage: Eukaryota > Metazoa > Chordata > Mammalia > Carnivora > Mustelidae > Mustela > Mustela nigripes. The sequence continues at coordinate 52,074,807 of NC_081561.1, forward strand.
AGGGATTTTTTTGTTTTGTGCCTTGACCAGTGTCTGGCAGGTAACAGGTGCTCCATAAATTTTGTTGAATCCAGAGGTCCATCTGTTTTGTCGTTCCAGGCAAGAAAACTGAAAAGAGCCTGGGATTGGGAAGTGGGATTATGCTGGTTAAGGTGCGTGCAAACATATGGAGCCCTTACTATTAATTTTTTAAAATTTGAAAAATTTTCAGTTTAAAGTAGGGAGGGCAATACGTGTATTTTTCAGTTGTGAGGGTTTATTGATACTGTAAGTAAGATGTGTAGCGTGGTGCCTGGGAAAGGAGAGGAACAGAAGGGTCTGTAGCTATCATTGTCATTATTACTTTCTCTGACAAGTGGAATGATCTTCCAGTTTGTAATTCAGAAGAGTCATTGTTAGAGGAGATCTGAAGATTCACATGGAAGAGAAGATAAAGAGAGGCTCTGTAAATTTGTTCTGTTTGCAGACTGTTAATAGTCCCCTGAAGCTCAAAAGTGTGAAAATAACTTACGTGCAAGAAGCATTCAGTTAATATCAATATTCGTTGTGAAATAATGGGAGTTTAGGATGTGTATAGAACCCAGAGGTAAGCTGGTAAATTGCCTTGTTTTCTAGCAGGGACAATGGGGAAATTTGAACTGGGCACACGCCTCTGGCAAAAGGTATGGTTGCCATTTCTTTGAGGAGTCAATGGGTTGGACTGTACAGAAGGGCTTTCTCATGTTATCGCATAATCATGAAGGGTTTATAAGCACCAAGAAAAGAAAGGGATCACTTAGAGCCAGTATGAGCTCAGTAAGAACAAATTATGCCAAACTAATTTAATTTCCTTTTTGTTCCCTAAGGAGTTATTAGATTATAGGTCGGGGGCTCTATTTGTAATCCTGGATTTGTAGATGGTTGACTTTCCTAAAATAAGCATTTTTTGTTTCATAATCATCTGAAATAATCTTAGCCTATGTTAATTTATCTGCAGTGTCCAGATTAAAAAAAAAAAGAAGAAAGAAAGAAAAGGTGATTAGTGAGCTGGGTTTCACCTCTAAGGCAGTCCTGGCCAGGGTCAGTCAGCTAATCTGCTGACCTCCCATAGCCTCTTGGTCATCCCTTTAGTTATTACACTTTATATTAATTATCTGGCTATTTATCTTTTTCTCAATGACAATATGAGCACCTTAAGAACAAGGATGAGGTCACATGCACCTACAAGAGCTGCCTTTACATCAGCTCAAATATAAAAGGTTTGGGATTTCAATTGGCTGGCAAGTTAAATGTCATCCAACATTATAATACTATTATTAAAATAGCCAAGACTATTAGTGGGAGAGCAGGTGTTATTTAATAAATGATGTGAAGACAGTTAACTATTTGAGGGGAAAACAAGGAAAAATGGAAAACCTCTCGCCAACATAAATTCTAAATTCATTGAGGATTAACATATATAAGACCCTCCAAATCAAGAAGAATATATAAGTGACATTTATGTCAGAATGAAAAAAGGGTGTCCTATGCATAAAATAAGAGGATGTCACAAGAGAAAATATAAATATGTTTGTTTTCATCAAACTTAAAAACATTTCCACGTGAAAGAGCATTGAAAAAAATCTGTAGCTTCCTAGCCAATTATTTTAGTTATTAAGTGATGGCATCATGATTAAGAGCCCAAATAAGACTTGATCATTTAAATCTACTTGAGGGGTGCCTACTACATGCCAGACATTATAGGG